>NC_045598.1:173595054-173898084 GCF_009762305.2 Zalophus californianus | reverse complement strand
ACAAATAAATAAGGTGCTATCAAATGTTTAAGATGGGCCTGCTCTGATTTACAATCCATCAAATGCTGCTATCAAAACATTTAGAGAGGCCGTGAGACCACAGGGATTCATCATATCGACAATTCTCGGTGTAACCTTTTCATTTCCCTCCTTGTGGCTGAGGCGTGCACACCCCATCTTCCTGGAGCTGGGACACGAGCGAGATTTCTCTGTTCCCCAGGCATGGATCAGGGCGCGACGGGGCTTTTCAGTAGTCCCTCCGATTCTTCTCTCAGATCCCTCTCCCCATCCTGTGCCCCACTCCTGTCTCCAGCCCCTCAGCTATTCCTTTGCATCCCCAAACCCACAGCTTTCTCTTGAACCTCTTTCATCTCTACCTCGAAGAGATGTCCCTTCATCTCAAAGCCTGGGATGAAGGCTGGAGATTTACTCTTGCTCTCTGATAGAACGTCCTCCACAAAGCCATTCATCCGAGCCAGTCTCATCCCAGACAAAAACCACATGGTTTTAAACTGCATCCAGGGGCTATGGTTCTGCGTCTCTTTGCACAGGACTCAGGGTGTAGGAGGTTGGATCATGGCCCACAAAGATATCCACGTCCCAATCTCTGGAACCTGCGAATGGGACCCAATATGGCAAAAGGGACTTAGATGATGTGATTCGGTGAAAGACCTTGGGATGGAGAGATAATCCTGGGTTATCCAGGTGGGCCTTAACAGGATCACAAAGGTCTCTATAAGGGGAGGTGGGGGGGTTGTGGCTACAGATGAGAAGGTGATCGAGGGTGCAAGTAGAGACGGGCAGACATGCTTTGAAGGTGGATGGAGGAGCCACAAGCCAAGGAATGCAGGCGGCCACTGGAAGCCAGGGAAGGAAAGGAAGTGCATCGTTCTCCAGTGCCCCCAGGGGAAACTGGCCCTGCCCACATCTTGGCTTTAGCTCCAGGAATCTGATGTTTGACTTCTGACCTCCAGAACTGTACGGGCATTTGTGTCTTGAGCTGCTCGGTCTGTTACCGCAGCTGCAGGACCCTAGCACGGGGCAAAGGGACCCAGGGATGCAGCCCGTGATCTTCCTTGCACTCCACACCACCTGTCAGGTGAGCTCCTCCCTGCTCCCGGGCAGAAGCCAGAGGCCCCGGTCTGCTGGCCCTGGAGAAGCTGGGTTGCTGTCGCTTGGGAATGAGCAATGAGCCGGAACCCCTGCCCTGCTGGGCTCTGACCTGCAAGGCCGGCACCGGCTGCCTCCAGTGTCCCTAAGATCGCCACAGCTGGGATGATGACCTCTGCCTTGCATTCTGAACTGACAGCCTTCAGAGAGACACGTGTGAGCACGCACATACATGCCCCAGCCTGGCCTGCCCACGCCACCTCCCAGGCGGGTTCACGCTTCGCCGGCCTCTCCCATTTCCCACCACCACCACCCCCCTACGGATCCCACCACCATCTCTCGTGGGGCCCCTGCAATCACTTCCTGCCTCCCCATTCCTGCCTGGTCTTCAGCTTCCCATTCTTGGCCCCTCCTCCAAGTCATTAATCTTCCTGAAAGACCTTTTAAAATTATAAATCACATTAGCTTAAATATCCTGAGGCTCAGACTACACCCCAGAGGGTTTACATCAGAATCTTGTGTGGGGGGGAGGGACTAGGCGTTAGCCTGTTCTCAAGTGCCCCAGTGACGTCAACAGAACCACCCGAAGACGCCTGGGGCCACAGCGAGCAGCGACGGGGCGCACCCCCGTCTTTAGAACTTGCTTTGAGCCTTGTCAGAGTTGAACTGTCTTTAAGGTGACCCGATCCACATTTTGCTTCTTGCTTCCCAGGGCCGTGGTGAGGATCAGATGAGCTGATGGGGACAAGATGCCTGCCTGCCTTCTCCCCTTCCCCACCCCTTCCTCTTCTTCTCTCCCCTTTCCTTTCTTCCTGCTTTTAAAGGTCATCTAAGGGATGAATGTCCTGGAGTAAGTCACTCAACGGTGGCAGGCTCCTCTCTGGGCCCAAGGCCCACAGCATGAACTCCAGCTTCTTTCACAAGGCCAGCAGCTACGGTTCCTGCACAAATCCCCAGGGCTCCCCCGGGGGTGCAGGCCCGGGGCACCTTGCATGGCTGTGCTCCATCGTCACTGAACGGTATTGGTCAGGCAAGGCCAAACCCAATGTTCCCGGACAATTATGGAGCACAGATTGCAAACCTGAACCTGGTCTTGTCTAGTCCTGCTCATTTTACAAGTGAGCACACTGAGGCGGAGAGATGTGTCATGGCGGAGAGACATGTCATGGTCCACGCGAAGAACCACGTGGCCTCTGGCAGCCCAGAGACAAGGCATGCCCGACCTGGACCTGAAACAGGCCTCTCTGACCAGGGAGGGTTCCCGTGATAACCCCAAGGACCAGCTCTGGGCTGAAGGGCAAAGGTTCCCGTTGACCATGCTGATGGGGTGTCTTGGTGGAGGGACCAAGGCTGGAGGCTGCAGGCATGCTGGCCACCCACTCCCGCTCCCTCTTCCAACGCGCGGGCCTGGCAGGGTTCCCAGTCTCCCCTCTGTCCACATATTTGAGATGCTGGGGGAAAAGCAGGAAGGGAGGGTCCCTTTGGGGGTCACCTTTAACTCGGGGCAAAATTCTTACCAAGTCAGTCTGGTATGGGAGGACTCTAGAAAAGTATGATTTTTTTTTTTTTTTTAAAACAACTTAAACTCGGGAAAGAACGGGTAAAGGTTCCTGCTCTTCCAGAATTCCCCATTCCCGTTTTCTAAGCAATTCTGCAAATTGCTGCTCTTTGGGAGAAAATCACTGGTCTACGTGTTCCTTCTTGCCAGTGGTCCTCCCCGCCCCCTCCCCGCCCCCTCCACACCAATAATAATAACAGCAGTGATAATACAAGAGTAGGAAGCACCCCTCAGGTCGTGATTGTGCATTACAGTCCACAGAGCTCATTTACGCACATCATCCCGTAGGAGCTCCTGCAGAGGCAGGGCAGGAAACGATACAGCCTCTTCTTTCCCATGAGGCCACTGAGGCTGAGAACAGGTTCTCCTCAGTGATCCGATCTGGAACCTTCCTTTCACCAGCTCTCTGCTGTTGTGCCAACAGGAGACACGGCGCCGAGCCGGCCTGCTGAATGGGAGGAGGAACCCAAGCTGGACTCTCCCTTTGCCTTGGTGGTTTCCCTTTTTGGTGGAATGCAATATTAGTTCATTATAACCAACCACGTGGCATCCATAGCTTCCTGAGTAGTTAGATCTCTACTGGCTGCTGCTTACTCTATAGATTGGTGTGGGAAATGGGTGTAGAAGTGTGTTAGGGTATATTAGGACAGGAAACAAAAAAATACTTAGTGGATTTAGTGGATTTTTCTTCAGACATGACGGGCCTGTCATTGTGATTGCTTTGTCCTTTTCCAGAGGAATTTCTGACGGGCAGTCTTAATGTGCCAATGTGCTATGATCCCGGGTACGGGAGCTTGGCCAAAATATAAAGAAATGGAGGCTGAGGCTATGAAGGTGCAAAATCACATGAATAAGAAATGGGGTTCCTCCCTGGCTGACGGAATGGATCACAATGGGAAGGCATCAAGCTCTCTCCAAACACAAAGTCACCTTGGATACCCTCTCCTGTGCCATTTTTCATATGTGTGCCCAGGGTATGGTACATTAGCTCCTCTGAGTTTCTCTCTCCCTCAGTCCGAATCCAAGCTCTATCATTTGTTTGTAACATTCTAGATGCTTCCACACTAAAGCTATCGTCACACCTTGTCTGGGTTACTGACATGGAATGACTTTCCTTCCTTCCATGGTCTTATACCTTGTTGCCTGCTGCCAGGTAAACCTCCCTCCATCTCGGATTTTACTCCAACTGTTAGGGTAGTAATGGCCAGCTGTGGCCCCCAATTATCTACTGAATCTCATCTGATGAGCTCTCGGGGTCTCCCAAGACATGACTCCAAGGCTCTTGCCAAAACTCACACACTCTTCTCCCGGAACCTCCTTCTACCCTAGCAGGCTCTTCGCATCGAGCCCCTGCCAAATATTTTTTAGTGACTTGTCAGCCAGGCCACTAGTCCAGGCACTAGGGAATGACCTAGCCCTCCAGTTTCCCCTGATAAGCCAATGTTCTCAAAAGCAAGGCTGTCTGACTCTTAACAACCCATTAGTTTGAAGTTCCTTTATTCACTTGGCAGATACTTGAGCACCCACTAACTGCCAGGTTCTATCCTGGGGGCTGGAAATGAGGGGGGCAAGCTAAGCTTACAGCTGGCCTCTGGAGTTTAAATCCACTAAAGGAGAAAGGAAATTACAGAAGCAGTGATAATGCAAGGGTACCGGGTACAATTTTAGGGGCAGTATGGGGTGTCAGGGGTGAGAGGAGAGAAAGCTGGGAGAGTCAAGGAGGATAGCCTCACTGGACTTTGTCCCCAGGATAATGGAAAGCCACTGAATGGGGAGGGGGAGAGGTGAGGGTTGTGTGCTGGGAAGTGACGTGCAGTTTAGAAGGCACCATGTTAAATCCCCCTATGCCTGGCTCTTCCACAGCCTGCATTCAGCTCTCCTGATGCATCCCCATGAGTCTGACTCTAATGCAATGTGATTTTGATCAGCCAATGCCCCGGGTTTCCACTATTCACCTGCTCACTCTCTGTGTCATACGTCACCATGTCCCAGGCACCGTACTAGGTTGTGAGCCCACGAAAGCAAACAAAGGTAACATAATGCCCCCGAGGTGGGCTGAAGAATAGAGATATCCAGGTGCTAATCCCTGGAATCCGAGAAGGTTACCTTACATGGCTGGAAGGACTGTGCAGATGTGATGGAGTTAAGGATGTTGAGATGGCGAGATAATCCTGGATTATCCAGACAGGCCCTAAATGCAATCACCAGTGTCTTTGTGAGGGAGGAGGAGGGAGATGTGAGCCAACAGAGAGGAAGGCCATGTGACAGAAGCAGAGGGAAGCAGGCTCAGAGAGAAGATGCCAGATGCCGGCTTTGAAGGCAGAGGAAGGGGCCACGAGCCGAGGAATGCAAGGAGCACAGCTCCAGATGCTCAAAAAGATAGGAAACAGAGGGGCCATGGGATTCTCTGGTCTTCCTGGGTCCCCACAACCCTGAAGCAGCTGGCCTGACAGAACCGTGGAGTGACCTTCTGAAGGTTCTCGGTCGCAGTAGCCACAGGAAACTCATAGAATTCCCGTCCTCACGGAGCTTACCGTCCTGTACAAGACATAGCATTTAATGAAGAAATCCTACCAATTAATAGCTAATGACAAGTTGACAGTAGCCAGACAGCCTGACTCTGTACAGGAAGAGAACTGTCCAGGGCAGGGACTCTCAACCTTGGCACCGGCCGGGGAGCTCTTCAATACCCCGACCCTCAGGCCATACCCCATGCCCATGAGGCCAGATTCCCTGGGGGTTGGATCCATTCAAGCATCGATATTTTTAAAAGGCCTTCCAGAGGACTCCAAAGTGCAGCCCTGTTTGAGAAGCACTGCTCTCAGGCCAGCCTCCTCCCAGGAGAGCAGAGTTGGGGAGCATGGGTATTGCTTCTATGTGGGACGCTCCAAGATGGGGGTTATTCCCACTCTGTTTCCCTGTTAGGTGTGGTCATATTCTGGGCTGTTCTCGCCCTTGAGCAGGCCTCAGAAAGTACAGTCTTTCCTATGTGCATCCTCCCCTCCATCCGACGTCTGTCGCCCCCATCAGGCCTTCCTCCTGTGTCACCTGTGCTGTTACGAGGGCCTTCCAATTATCTTCCACGCTCTGCCACTGGGCTTTCCCGGGGCCTTGTCCAAACCACTGCCCCTGTGATCTGCCTCAAAAACAGATCAAGGCACGCCTTCCTCTAAACCTCTCTTGCTCCCTACTGCTCCCCAAATGTTGTCTGAATTCCTCAGCATCGCCTTCAAAGCCGGGCTGCCATTGCCTGGACCTCTGATCCACCCTGGCGTGTGCTCACTGTTTTAGGACCTGCCCTGCCCTCACCCACCTCCAGGCCTTGCCCACACTGTTCTGTCTGGAATGGCCCTCTCTCCCCAATCTTTCTATTGAAGGCCAACCTAGCCTGTCTTCAAAGTCTAGCTCAAATCCCTCCTCCCAGAAGAATCTCCCCGGTTTCTCTCTGTCAGATTGTTTGCTCCCTCCCCTATTCTCAAAGAATACAATTTGAATTTTCCATAGGGATCTATCAGTTATCTGTCTAGGTATCCCTTTTCCCTGGTGGGTCAAAAGCTCATTTTGGGCAAGGACCTGGTCATCTTCTTCCCGGTTTCTTCCACAGCTCTGAGGAGAGGGGCCAGAGCTTAGTCGGTGCTCAATTGCCATGTTCGGTGCTCAACTGCCATGTTCTGAGCATCGATCACACACCATTACTTCATCCTCTATCCTGCACGTTTCCTTGGTGCCTGATGCAATTTGCAGAAGACAGACCCACTAAGAACCTCATTTGGCAATTATCTGATTTCAAGGGGGACCGCAAATTAGTACTCCATGCTGCAACCATCCATGTACCACATTCCATCCAAATCAGTTTAACTCCCTCCAAAGCCCCGAATCTCAAATGCTGAGAGGTCAAGCTGAGACGGCTTCTGTGAGCTTTTCAGTGGGACCACCTGTATTTTCCTCAGTAGTAGAATGTTGCTGACACAGCTTCAAAGGAGAACGAGAGACCTATTGATAATACTCCGGTATTGTCGGTAGCAGAAGTAACTGCACCAAGAACTGAGAGACCCTTGACTACCTGGCTGCTCAGGACCACGACCCGAGGGGTAAGGAGCGTTCCAGGACCTTCTGGTCTGTCTGGGCCACTGGCTCTTTGACAATCGGCTGACTGGTTCATGTATTCCTTCCTTCCTCCTTCCCTTTAATCAAATAGGTATTGAAGGCCTCGTATATGCCAGCACTGTTGGGAACCCTGCCCTCTAGAGCTTCTATTTTGGGGGCCTGGGTTATGACCCCTCGAGATAGAGAAAGACAGGGTGTGAGATGGCAGTAAGGTCAGGATTCGATCCTAGTGTGTCTCTGCTCACCACCTGTTAAGGGTTGAATTCTGTTTCTGCTAAAAATATGTTGAGGTCCTAACTCCAGTACATCTCAGGATGTGAGTGTATTTGGAAATAGGATCTTTGGAGAAGTAATCGAGTTAAAAGTAGGTCATTAGGGTGGGCCCTTCTTCACTGTGACTGGTGGCCCTATGAAGAGGGGAGATCTGGATGCAGGGACAGACTCGCTCAAGGGAAGACAATGGGAAGAGACGTGGGGGAAAGATGGCCATTGACAAGCCGAAGAATGCCTGAGGGTACCAGAAGCCAGGAGGAAGGTCTGGAACAGAGCTTTCCCTAAGTGCCTTCATAGGGAACCTAGCCTTGCTAACACCTTGATTCAGACTTCTGGCCTTCAGAACTGGGAAACGGTGAGTTTCTGTTGTTTTAAGCCACCCAGTTTGTAGCAGCAGCGCTAAGAAACTAAATACTCCATCCAAAGCAGGGATCTTTTCTTTCTAGGCAACCACGGCCTAGGGAACCAGCTGGCGAAGCCTGGTTTGGCTGCTTCTGCCAATGTTGAAAATCTGGACCTACCTTTCATTAGGAAAGAGCACAGTGACTTGAAATGGAAGTGCCTCACTTGAAGCAAATCTGATGTGTGGTTTCTCTTGGCATTTATACTCAAGAGAGATCGAGGGGTGGCTGTGCTATCGTTAGGAATCTGTCAGAGAGCATTCCTATGGGACATTCGCAATTAGGGACCATTCTGAAATTCTGCTTTGCACACAACTCTTTAAGAAGCCAGCTACCCTGAAGAGTGTGCTATCAGAACTCCACCTTTGCCTGTGAGCAGTAATGTTGATCCAGCTCTTTGGTTCCTCTCTGAGGCTCCACCATCAGCTTCTCAGACTTTCTTTCTAGGGCAAGTATGCAGACAGGTGTGGTGACTTCATGGCAGATTGAAGAATGGCCACCAATTCTCTGATGCTTCTCCCATTGAGAGGTGGGGCTCATGACCCCATCCCTGCACCCTTGAATGGGGGCTGCCCTGTGACTGCTTTGACCAATAGAATGTGGAAGAAGTGGGGTTCTGGACCAAGGCTTTTAAGAGGACATGCAATTTCTGCTTCCTTCCTCTGGGAGTTCTGGGCCCTTGTGTGAGCAGTCTGACTGCCCCAAGGCTGCCATGCTGTGAGGAAGCCTTAGCTAACCGCAGAGAGAGAGAGAGAGAGAGAGAGAGAGGGAGAGAGAGAGAGAGGGGGAGAGAGATGCTCAACCAGCCCCCAGCTGTTCTAGCTCCATCATCTCAAATCACCCAGCTGAGGCCCCCAGACATCACAGAGTACCTACCTATGAGCCCCAGCTACTACACTCTGTCTGAACTTCGCACGCACAGAATTGTGAGATAGACTAGATTTCTGTTCGAAACTCCTACGTTTTGGTGTAGTTTTTAGGCAGCGGTAGTGAGAACAGAGGCAGACCCAAGAGATCAACCGAGAGTATGAGAAGATGCTCTACAGCTGGACTTTGAGACTGACAGGTGGTTTTAAGAAGGAATGAATGAATGACACGGAGGAAGGCCTGAGGTTGCGTGGGGTTCCACGCCCGATGGGCCACCTGGCTGGCTCTGTTGGAGGATGACAGACACCAGCTGAACCGCCCCCTCTGCAGCAGCAACAGCCCCCAGGGCAGATAGAAAACGTGACTAGAAGTCATGAGAATCTCTATTACACAACACTACTACTAATAGCTCTGTGCTGCCCACTGTGCTAGGTGCTTCCTGTGTTTTGCTCAACTTCACAAGCCCTTGGATGTAGGTGTTTTATGAATATGGAAACTGCAGCTCACGGACCAGAGCTAGTCCATGGCAGAGCTGGGGCGCAGACTCAGGCTCTAAGGCTTGGCTTTCAGAAGGAACCCAAAGGGTCAGAGTTGGAATGATCTGGCACACAGAGTGGGGGCGGGGAGAGGGAACAGGAGGAAGGCCTTTAAAGGAAATCAATGAAACGGAGTCCAGTTACTCCAAGCTACCCTTTGAATGGCTACCATGTCATCCATTTGGCCAACATGGAAGGTTCCAGACACCAACCTAGAAATCTCCGACAGTTTCTCAGAGTTCCGTGGGATGACGGCGTGAAAATGCTTTGCAGTCTTCTGCGGGCCTGAGAGACTGACGCTGTGTAAGCCCTAACATCTGCTGATTTTGTAAGTGGATATATTTAGTGATGGAACACTTTTTCTTCCAGTTTCGTAACACTTAAAAAAAAAATCCTGCTTGTCCTATTTTTTTCTTTTTTTCCTTTTCTTTCTTTCTCTTTCTTTCTTTCTTTTTTTTTTTCCCCATGAACTCGAAGTGATATTGCCATTCTTTCCATAGCAACACACTAGGATACTGACTCTGCTTTGCTGGGAGAAGTCTAAGCAGGACCCAGGAGGAGGGAGAAGAAAATGCCAGGTTGGGTGGAGAAGAAACTGCTAAAACTTCAACACCTAGAGGGCAGGCAGCCATTTTGGTAACTAAGAGCTGCAAGTGTCTTCCAAGACCCTGCTCCTGTGCTGTGTGCTCAGGGGGTGCCTCCTCCACTTGGGGGGGGTGGGTGGCAGGTTCGGGAAGCCCCTGTGTGCTCCTTCCAAACAGATCCTGACTCTTGACAGTTGTACTCCGTTCCTTCAATTCGCTTTCCACCTTCTGATGACGATCAGGAGGCAGCTTCAACTAGGTGACAACCTGTTTTCAATACTTTTCATTAATAGCAACTCATCTCTCCTTTTTGTTTTGTTTTTTTAATTTTTTATTTAAATTCAAGTTTGTTAACACAGAGCGTATTATGCGTTGCAGGGGTAGAACTGAGCGATTCATCGGTTGCATGCAAATCCCCGTGCTCATTCCATCAACTCATCCCTCCTTTTTCAGTGAAGGTGGATCCGGACCTTTGGTGGGGGGAGTGGGGGGTGGGAGAACAGGAAAACCAGCCCCAGCACTTAGTCCTACGGTCCCCAGGGTCCCACACACCGCCGCCTTCCCTCCTCCCAACGGCCCCGTGGGGTGAGCCTTCTTCTTGCCATTTGCTTGAGGGACCTGTGGATCCGAACCTAGGAATCCAGAAGGGGCCACATCTCAGCGAGCGCTATAGAAGTACAGAGCTGGATGCAAAGGTCAGTGCTAGAGACTGCTTTGGCATTGCCCCGTGTGCCTCTGTGGAGCTGGGCCCCCGTGGCCTGGAGACAGGCAGGCAGCCGATCCATTCTGCCCTTGCTCTTTCCAACTTGACCTTCTACCTCTCATTTCTATTCTCCAGGAGGCTGCTGTGGTGTTCTGCAGAGCACGTGGGCTGGAGAGTGCCAGGCAGTCATTAAAAAATAATGCTTTTGAAGAATATATAATGACATGGGGAACATCCTCCTATAACGTTAAGTGAAACACGAAGCTACAACACACTGGATGATTTCATTTATGTGACACCCAGCAAGGCAAAACTATGGAGATGAAAACCAGTGGCATCCAGGCACTGAGGGTCAGCGGGGCGACTACTCGGAGCACCGGGAAATGGCTGGGGTGACAGAATCGTTCTATAGCTTGATTTGGGTGGTGGTTATTCAACTACATGCATTTACCCAAACCTCAAAGAACTATGCATTAAAAAGGGGGAAGTACACTGGATGCAAGTGGTACCTTACTTTTTAAAGAGGCCAAAAAAATGCAGCTATACACAAATATATACAATTCTAATTTTTTGCAAAAACACACAAACATCGGTAAAGAGCGTGCAGATGATGTTAACATTGGCTCTTTATGGCATAGGGATTATTATGATGTTTAAATTTTCTGCTTTATGTATTTTCAACAATTTCTATAATAACCTGGATTATTACCTTTACTAGCAGAAAAGTGGTTTTATTTTGTTTTAGGAGAGAAGACATGGCTGAAACGGTTTTGGAGTCAAGCTCCATTTCCTGGAAGCTATGTGACTTCCAGCAGGCCACAAGCCTCTGACTTCAGTCTTCTCATCTGTAAAATGGGAGAATACTGTTCACCTCTGAGAGTTGCCATTATGATTAACTGAGAGACTGGATGTAGAAGTACTTTATAAATTTGGAAGATGCAGCTCGAATAGTTCCTGCCACCCTCTCTGAGAATTTCTTTCATTTCTTAATCTAGTGGTTTTCAAACATGGCATCATTACACGTTGGTGCTAATAACAGCTTGAAGCTAGCACCGTATTAAAAAAAAAAAAAAAGGAGGGGCGCCTGGGTGGCTCAGTTGGTTAAGCGTCCAACTCTTGGTTTCAGCTGGGGTTGTGATCTTGGGGAGCTCTGTGTTGGGCTCCGAGCTCAGCAGGAGTCTGTTTGTCCCTCTGTCTCCGCTTCTGCTCCTGCCCCCCACCCCTGCACATGCATATGCACGTGCACGCTCTCTCAAATAAATAAAATCTTAAAAAAAAAAGGAGTACCAAGTATGTAGTGAGTACTCAATAAATACATGTGGAATGAATAAATATCATGCTATCCGCCACAGCTGTGCCAGAAAGAACAAAGAAGCGCTCGCTGCATCACGGGTACGTTGCCAGCAAGCCGATCTTCCAAACGGCTGCTCATGTCCCAAGGGCGGATGACGAATCCGGCATGTTGCTCCATCTAATGGCACAGTTGAAGACACTTAGGATGGTACTAGATGCAAACCAGGAAGGCGAAAGAGAACTGGGGGAGGAAGAGATGAGCCTACAGGGCCGTGAGGTGGTGGGGAGGGGGCTTTCCCAGCCAGGTGGGGCGACAGCTGAGTCCCAAAGGACAGGAAGGAGTAGATGTGACAAAATGAGCGGATGTTCCAGATGAGAGAGCAGTTTGGGCCAGGGGTTGGCAAACTATGGCCCACCTCTTGCTTTTGTAAATAAAGTTTTATTGGCACATGACAGACATGCCCGTGTCTGCATTCACACTTCGCTGCAGAACCGAGTAGTTGCGACAGAGACCTTCTGGCCCCCACAGCCTAAAATATTCCCTATCTGGTCCTTTGCAGAGGGGGCAGGCTGACCCCTGGTTTGGGCCAAGACCCAGGGGTCTGAACAGAGTGTGGTGTCCGCTGAGGACCAGGTGAGAAGGGGCCTGGGTGTAACACAGGAAGCAGGACGGAGGCAAGGAAAAGACCAGGACAGGTAAGAGGCTCAAGATCATAGGGTGGTGATGCTGAGGAGCTGGACGCCTCAGGGCCCTGAAGTTCGCGTTTAAAGAGCATTGCTGGATTTGCTGGGGTGGCAGAGGTTCTGGGGTCTGGACAGCTGACACCAATCTTGCTGGGCCCTTCCCCTAGGACTGCAAGAGAGTCATAGGGTCCCCTGTGGTGGCTCCGACCCCCTGGGCCGGGCTGCCGGAGCCCCCCCGGGAGGGGATGTGAAGGCCGGGGCCCTCCCCCACAGCACCCACCCACACCCCAGGGGCCTGCGGCTTTTTCACAAGTGCTGATGCCCTCAGTGAGGCTTGGGGGTGTTGGGAGGGAGGAGGCAGCTTCTACAAGAACAGCGGGGGCTGTCCGGGAATAAAAGACATTAGTCAGGCTCCAGCTCTATTCTTTCCCCTCTCATTCATTTTAAACTCCTTGAATGAGCTTACTCCTGCAGTCTCCAGTTCAGCTTCCCGTTCTTGAATTTAGCTCGCATCCTCCTATCTTTCCATGAAAGTGGCCTCAAAATAAATGATTTCTTTAGGGCTGCACCCAAGTGTTGTGCTACGTCCCACTTTTGTCCTCGGCGCCTACTGCGGCGCCTGGCCCGCCTCAGTGCCTAACAAAAACGACGGCGGGATGATTGAAATGACAAAGGCAGGTAGGACAGTTTCTGACTGGGGAGCTGTTAATTCCTGCATCTGAGTCTTCTCATCTGTAAGGTGGGACAGTAAGGGTACCTGCTTCGTACGGTTGTAGGGGTTAAATGAGTTTAATGAGAGGCACTCAGAGTAGTGCCCGAGTCAAGGTAAGAGCTCAGGAGATAGTAGCCATTAGTTGTGTTATTACAATCTGGATGAGACCAGACAAGAGTGGTGGTGGTGGGGTGGGGTGGGCGGGGGTTGGGTCGAAAGGGAAGGTGGGATCCTATCTAATGAGGGGACCCAGAGAGCCTTCAGAGTAGAGGTGTGCTCTGTGGCACGTTAAGAATCCTAATGGTGCCACAAGGCAGAAACTGCATTGTGATTGATTAGTGATGTCTGCTCTGGGCCAAGAAAGTAGGATGGTGGTGCATGTGCTTCCTCGGCCTCTGTTGGCTGTTCTAGGATTCAAACATGTCAGGGCACGTCTGGAATTCTGGCAGGACAGGCCCCAGGGTTACTTGGGAAGTAATGTATCTTTAGGGAGTACACATGCCCTGTCTCAAGAACACTGCTTTAGTCATCAGAAGGACATGTAGTTCTGACTGTGGCCTGGTGCCTGATCTTCATCAGATCATCCTTTGGCCCAGATCCCAAGGATCCACGTCTGATTCCAAGAGGAGGGAACAAGTAAGAATCGACAGAGTTGTTTCAACAAAAATCTCTGTGTGAGGCAGCACTGCTAGGGTGCCATCATGGACGTGGTACGTGGGCTGTGTGGGGCCAGGACTCTCCTGGTCACAGCAGAGCTCACCGTGGGCTTCACTACAGGGAGGGGGGGGGGACACCGTGGTAATTTGGGTACTCTGTCCGATGCTATGTGGCCTCCCAGGGGCGAGGACAGGAGGTCCAACTCTGGCAGGGGCAGGAAGTGGTTTCTCAGTGGCTCCTTAGAGTGAAGAACACTGCGCCATTCCTTGAGGACTCCCAGAAACAGTTAGCGGGCTGGAGATGATGAGGGCCTGGAGGTCCCACCATGGCACACGGGGGCACCAAGGCTTGTGCACGGTGACCCAAATGTGAGCTCAGGGCGAGGAGCCCTGAGAATCCAGGTCATAGTTATAACACCGCATGGGATGCGTGCCCCAAGTGCACAGAGGGAAGAGTTGCTAGCTGTCTGGTGTGGGGGGCAGAGGTGCGGGGAGGCTTCACGGAGACAAGAGTCGAGCCAGGTGAAGTTGTGGATGGAGCTCTGCACACCCCAGACGGGCGAAGATGCCTGAGCGAAGGTACAGAGACAGCAAAGGGAACGCTGGGTCAGCGAAGGGCGTGGGTGTCTGGTGGATGGAGGTCAAGGGACAAGCGGTGGGAGAAGGATCTAGAAGGGGCAGGGTGGGGAGGGCGGGCTGGAGGGAGCATGCACCATTGTGAGCGAGGCCTTTGCTTTATTCACGGTCACATTCCCAGCTCCTTGGACAGCAGCTGGCTCCCCAAGAAACGCTTAAATGACAGAACAGACAGAGGGAAGGAAGGCATTAGGATTTAGGACAGGAGAGTAGCTCGCCTTTCTTTCATTGAGAGCAATATGGGAAGGAAAGCCCATTTGGGCTTTTAAAGCAGAGGGAACCTGAAAAGCAAGATTATGAGGAGATACAACCACGAAGGAAGGGTGTGTGTGTGTGTGTGTGTGTGTGTGTGTGTGTGTGTGTCCATGCAGACATAAAGCAAAAGCGCAAGAGATGCGCTGCGTTCTCAGCCCCGAGCCTCAAAAAAGTACCTCTAGGTTTAAAAGGAAAGAAAAAGGAAAAGAAAGGCGCCGGAGCCCCCTCTGCACTGGATTGAAGTGGAAGGCACAAAGCAAAGGGGATGATTAGAGCGTTCCCAGGATGCAATGCAACTTCCTCCGGGCGCCAAGGGGGAAGGACCCCTCTTAACCTGGTCCTCAGCGCTTCCTTCCCAGCCTCCACGGCTCAAAGGGACGCGGCTGGAAGATGCACAGGCCAGGTCGCCCTGCCCAGCGGGGACGCGGGCACCAATGAGGCTCCTCTCCTTGTTCTCGCCTCGATGCTTGTCTTTGGAGCCTTGCTGAGAAGGAGGAAAAACGGGGCCAAAGCAGAGATGAAAGTGCCTGTAATCTCATAAAAGAGCCAGGCGGATGCTCTAAAAGGCACAGAGGAGCCAACACCTGCCATTTGCACTTCAAGGCAGGCGGTTTGAAACCAAGGCAAGGGGCCTGTCCGCCCTTCCCTGCCAGTGCCTGCGCTTGGGGACCAGAGTCCGCTGGTCATACATCCCCCGGGGCTGCAGAGGGATGAGGAGGAGAAGGTGAATCACCGAAGCCCGGGTGCCCGAAACCTGCATTTGGGAGAGCTGGAGACTCTAAGAGCCATCACCCCCTCTCCCTGCCTGACACAGAATCCATCTATCCCTTTCCCTGGGGAGCAGTACCCGTTCCCACTGCCATCACAAAATGAGACTCCTCCAGAAATGGGAGAAAAGAAGGAGCCTGCTTGCGAGGAGACGCGAATGGGGGCTTTCCTCCTTTTACTTGTTCTCCTGAGGAATTCTGCAACTCCACTAGAACCCAAGGCCCAGGCGGGGTCCTCTTAATCACCCGTAACTGGGAGAGCACATGTTTTCTCGCAGCGGAAAGCCAAGAAAGTAAAAGCAGAAAGAAATGGACGATTTTCCAACTAAAATTCCCAAATGATCAGTGTAGGCCCTCTTATAAAAATTTCTTATGGCTTTTTTCCTATTTTCCACAAATGATCTAGGAGGAGCACTCCGAGAGATCTCCAAGTTTGAAAAGAGCATGCTATCCTTTCGGGTTATAAAATACCAAGATGGTGGGAGACCTGGGGGAGTAGAGTTAAGAGAAGAAAGAGCTGTAGGGTCAGCTCAGAGCATTCACCAGCCACGTTCCCAGGGCTAGTGGGGGCTTGATGATCGGCCATAACTCTGGCAAGGCCTCCACGTGGAGAGAGCCCTTGAAGGGGAACCCGACTGCCACTCTGGGTCCTGTCCCTAACAGGTGTCTGACATTATCTGGCAGGCATGGAGATTGGGAGGATGGGCTCTCAGGGGCTCAGGTGCAGCCTGCCAGGACCTTTAAGATGCTAACGGCTGTTCTCAGAAGGGAGAAGGGGCCATGTCGTGCAGTCAGTGTGCGGGGCTTGGCCCCGAAGATGCTATGCCCAGATTTGGCTGCAAAGGAACCTGACATGACAGACCCAGCCGAAAGTGAAGCTTGGGGACGGCAAAGAAGAAAGGCAAGATGCTCCCCTTTGGGAGTAACAGTAAAAGATTCATTGCAGCTGGAATAATCTTAAACAGAGCGATGAGCCACCGAAAAGCAGTTTCTCTGGGAATAACTGAATTACAGGCTTTGAACATCACAAAAATCCAAGAGAGAGCTGAAAGAACTCAGATAACAAAGCAATAGGGAGAAAACTTCTCCGGGAGCTGACTTAAGGATCTGAATTAACCTGTAAGATTTATTAGTGAGTAGAGGTCCACAGTTTTGAGAAGGAAATCATTTGCAAGTTTTAACTAGTCAGGGTTTTGATAAGTGGTGAATCTTGGAAGCAGTAAAATGCCAAAGGATGGGTCTGAAAGGGCAGGTCTCAGGAACCAGGGACGGGGTGGGGAGCGTTTTGCTCCGGCGGCAGCATATAATGAGCTTGAAACTAGGCCAGGCTGAACCAAGGCCTGCAGGCGGGGCTGGGAAATAACCAGGGGGGGCCCTTGTGCCTGTCCCTGGTACGCAGATGCAATTCTGCCCCATTCTCTCCCCACTGCACCATTCGTAGTTATGGTGACCCTGGCTTGGGGGACTCAAGGTCCTTTAGCGCTCTTCTGTTCCTTCTGGCTTAGCTCGCTCTGCCATCTTGGCCCAGGCAGCCTGGCAGAGAACAGGCTGCTAGGATCGGGCAGCAGAATGAGAGCCACAGCTCCTTAGTGCTGTTTTCTGGCTTTGTTCACTTCCTTCCACGAGCACTGCAGACTGCGCTAGGTGCTTGGACTATGAGTGAGCTAGCTGTTCTCCCTGGGTTCAAGGAGGCAGATAAGAACGCAGGCAGAGATGAAACAATGGATTAAGTTCTGCGAATGGACGGAACGTAAAGTACCAGAGATAATCAGAAAATAGAGTCTGTGGGGTCTATGGGTGGAGATCAGGTAAGGCTTGACCTAGGAGGCACGTGCGCTCCTAAAGGCCAACAGGATGGATTCACCCACGGACTTGGTAGCTTGCTGGGCTCTAGGCACACGGCCCTCCTTTCTATCAACAACGGCTGGTGACATAGCCCTTCTTTGACGTAGGAGAAAACAGGTAAGCTGGTGACTGGCTGAGGGAAAAACCACAGGTGACCTGAAGCACATGCTCTGTGGTCATCGAGCGAGTCCAGTGTGAAAGAGGGCCACTTCAAGCTCCATTGCTGATCCTGCCCAAACCTCTCAATTAGCCCCCGGGTCCCCTGAGTTCAGGGTTGCTCGGGACAGGGTGCTTCAGCCTTTGCTCTCCGCCTGCTCCTGTCATGAGGGGCAGGATGAAGAGGAACACAGTCACTGGAGAACTTCCTGGACTGCCTGACTCCCAGGAGCTCAGAGGGAGTTTCAGACCTGCCAACAAGTCTACCAGGCTCGGCTAAAGCTGTGGTCCATGATGGTGCATTCTTTCCCTCAAAACACGAGGCAGGAGGCTCATGAAGGCATGGTCTTTTGGGGCATGGAAGCTGCTGAGGAGAGCAGCGCCTAGGCTTTTAGAGACGGGCAGAACTGGGTTCAAATCTGGATTCCTGCCATGCAAACACCTGTACATGAATGTTCATGGCAGCACTATTCTTAATAGTCAAAAATGGGATTCCCATCCATCAACTGAGCACGGATAAATAAAATATGGTTTATCCATAAACTGAAGTCTTACTTGGCCAAAAAAAAAGGGGGGGAGCTGACATGCTACAACTTGTAGGCACCTTGAAAGCATCAGGGTAAGTGAAATAAACCAGCCACAAAGACCACATGTTGTAGGATTCCATTTGTATGAAATGTCCGCAATAAGCCAATCTATAGAGACATAGAGTAGATGAATGGTGGCCTAGGGCTGGGGGAGAGGGAGTGCTGGGGGCTGGAGGGAACTGGAAAGTGACTGCAAACGGACACATGGCTTCTCTTTTTTTGAGGTGATGGAAAGTATTCTAAACTTGTGGTGATGGTTGCATGGCTGTAAATATTACTAAAAACCACTGCTGGTCCACTTCAGTGAGTGTATTGTATGGTATGTGAATTACACCTCAATAAAACTGTCAAAAAACATCCGAGTTCCCACTTCTTCTTGGTTCCTGCTGTACTATAAGGTTCACGAAGGCAACGACCTCTTTGTTTTGCCTGCCACGGTCTTCCGAGGACCTGGTGCCTAGCTGGTGCTTTCATATTTGCTAATGAATGACTAAGTGGTTCTCTGAGCCTCTGTGTCTGCATCTGCAAAATGGAGATAAAAATGCCTTCTGCAAAGGGTTGCTTGGGAGACAAGGCATTTGAGGCCCGTGGCAGCCCCAGGCACATAGCACGGGGACTAGAAGGGTCCTCCTTGGATTTGTGGCTCAGTGCCACTGACAGGGCTCCACAAGGGGGATCCCTGCCCCTCGGAGCGCTGTTTGTTAGCCATCCGTCCCACCCCACCCCCCCCACATGTCCCTTCCAGGGCTCAGTGACCATGCTGTCACACACAGCAGCCCGCACGATGCCACGAGACTAGAGGCTTCTCTGAGGGGACATGCGCACATGCTGACCAGTGCCGAGGGCCCGGGCCAGCAGGGGGCTGGTGGACACGTCAGACCGTATTTTCTGTTTCTGTCTGGAGATGTGTCTGACACCCTGTCCCAGACTGTGTCTGTCACTGCCGGTCGGAGCTGTCCGAGGCCATGCTGCGTGTTAATGGCACACACTGAAAAGGCACAGTATTTTCAAAACAGTGAGCTGTGTGAGGGTCAAGGTCATGACCCCTGGAAGCCAAGCCAACCATCCCTACGAAGCCATCTTGCAAAAAACGTGAAAAGGAACCCCCAGGCCACCAAATAGTTAGAACTCGGAGCCTGTTCTCTTTCTCCTGTTCATACCTGGGCCCCCAGAACCTTAGCTGGGGGTCCTGGTGGACAGTTCCTTTAGAGGGCACTCGGGTCTCCTCCTGGAGAAGGCCCTCGTGTGGGAAGAGCAGGGGGAAAGGGCAAGAGGAAGGGAGCAGGTGTGTCGGAGTGCGTGGGGGTGACTGCGGAGGACAGCAAAGGGTTGGGGACATGGTGAGGCTGGCCTGTGGGCCCCCTCCAACTCTGCCCACCACACCTCTAGTCTCCACTGCTCACCTTGGCAAAGCCCCTTTCGTCTTCTGGGCACCCCGGGGAAGGGGAACAGTTTAAAGCTAGCAGTTGATAGCTGACTGTAAGGGGCTGACCCACGGGCTTTCAGACCTCTTCTGCTGAGATCCACAGAAAGAAATAGATTTTATGAGGCAATCCTGTGTGTGTGTGTGTAGACCTACCTATAAAAACGAAGTGAACAAAATAATACCCTCACTACGGAGGGTGTATTCTAGTACCCTTTTTTGTTTTCTGTCTCACTTCGAGAAAACTTCCTGCCGTGGCCTGCTAACAGGGACACACAACCCACACAGTGGACAGGGCTCTCAAGGGGGTCCCGCGCTTGGGCTTTTAGGCTCTGCAGTCACTGTCTCGAAGTTCTTAATAATTTTATCTTCAGACTCGTGTGGTGTAAGGGAAGTCCGGGGGACCGCATGGCCCCCACTCAGCACCTGCCGTCACCCCTGTCCCTGGCCGTGTTCTGAGGGTCTGCCCTCTCCCACGAGTCCCCCTGTGCCTAAGGGAAGTGTGACATTAAGTGGGGAAAAAAAAAACCACTGAGACAGCCCGAGAGCCTGCAGACGAGGGGGAAAAGCTTTTTCCTGTTGTTTTGAACAAGGGCCCTGTGTTTTCATTTCACCCTGGGCCCCACAAATGATGTAGCCAGCTCTGCCTACTAGACGGATTTCACAACTCCCTCATGAATTGCGACTGGCAGCTTGAAAAACCCCTCTCTGGACGGCTGAGTGCCGCAGCTGACCAAATGCAGGCTCTCGTCAGGCACACTCGAGGTGAAACCCCAGTTCTGCAACGAACTGGCTCTGTGACTTTGGGCAGGTGCCTTAAACTCTGAACTTCTGTGACCTCATCGGCAAAACCAGGATAATGAGAGGGCCTGCCTTCAGAGTTGGGGCAGGGACTCACTTAAGGCGATGTACAAGGGAAGCGCCCTGAGTTCAAGAAAGAAACTAGTTATTTATTATTATGATGATTAGGTCCCTCTGGTCTTTGGCCTGGCTCTGATTTTTCCCAGTTTGATTTACATCTCCGAAGAGGGGAGTTCTGAGCTGGGGTTTTGAGGAGCAAGCAGGAGTTTACCAGGTGACTAAGAAAGGGAAGGGAGCTGTCTGGGCAGACAGGGTGCAGAATAGAGGCTCAGAGGTGCAGTATGTTTAAAGGAAATGAGAGCAGATCCGTTTTGTGCATGTCTATGGGGGGAGGGCAGTGCAGGATGAGCCGCTGGGGGGCTGTGTGGCTGAGGCTGGGGGCGGGAGAGGCCTGATCGCAGGGAGGAGAGGCCCCAGGCAACCCGGACTCACCCAGTAGCCAATGAAGGCAGAAAGGGTTTTAAGCAGGTGAAAAGCGTGATCAGACCTGTGCTTTCGGAGATCACCCTGGCGGCAGGGAGGATGGGAGAGGGTAAAGCCGAAGGCTCTGGAAGAGACCACGTGTGAGACAGTAAGCCCTGAATGAGAGACTGAACGTGGGGATGGAAAGCTGATGCAGAAGGATCACCCAGGAGGCTGCAGCAAAGGTGGGAGGCACCTCGAAGGTCTCTGCCCTGAGTGAGTGGAATCAAGAGGAAGAACTGGTCTCCGGTCCGGGAAGCAGGAGGAGGTTTATCTGGCCTGGCCCCTTAGGCGAGTGAATCAGAATGATGTGTGTTTCGTCTATTTTTAGAAACCTCCAGGGATGCAAAGTCTATAAATTAACCTTAAAGTGCAATGAGTATTCATTTGTCCTATTTTTCACCATATCTAACTCCTTTTGGCTACGAAGCCCAAATCAGATAAACTTTATTTAAGCCACAACGCCGGTGAGTTCTAACCCCCACTGGCTCAGCGCCACAGATTTCTAGAACCAGATGGAAGAAATCTTAAATTACAGAACAAGTTAGAACTTAGCGACATCTATGGAAGGGAGGATATCACAAAGGAAATTTGAAAAGGTGATTAATCCACTAACACCCCCCACCCCCTCCCCGGAGCGTTCCCAGCTGCCAGTGGAGTTCAGGTCGGCCCAGAAAGTGCACTCAGATCAGACCAGGAGCCAAACATCTACTTTTGAAAATGATGCCAAGAACTGCCGTCTTTTCTGAAAGATGCAAGCTCTCCGTCTGCTCTCTCGCTTCGTGGTGATCGCCCTGGCTATCGCCCTTCGCTGGCAAGTGTCTTTAAGTACCACCGCCCCCCCCGAAATTAATTTTGAAATCTGGTCTCTGATACTTGAATGCTGGGTGGGCAGGGGCATCAGATACTTCTTGCCGTTTAAGGTCAGATTAAATAGAAGACGGTGATAACAGGGGTTAGGACTGTCACCCCGATGTCACCATGTAGAACCTGCCGCCTTCTGTGAACTGAATCATGGGGTCATAGCGTAAGTATGGAGGCAGGTCTTCTGTCTTTTCCCGGCGGCCCCCCCATCATACTGTCACTCAAGGAGAACCCCTTATACGTATATTTGGGAAATGCAGCAACAGGCATGACACTCAGTTTGGTTCGGATAAAAAAAAACCCTCCCACCCCCCTGTAGGGCTTGTCACCTGCCTTTTGCAAGGGTCTATTCTGGGGGCCGGGGGGGCTGGTATAAATAAAGACACCAACACTGCTATGCTCCTGAGTGCTTCCGATCCAGACACTTTACCCATCTTTGACCTCATTTCATCCTCATCGCACCCTTACAAGATGGGTGTCATTAGCCATTCTATTCATGGGGAAACATCCTCCGACCGGACTCACCGGCTCGGGGCATCCAAACACAGGGGCTGGGGCAGGACTGGCTTCATGCTGGCTGGGCCCCTTCCAGGCAGCTTGTCCTGTTACCTTTTTCCAACACTCCTGGGAGATTTCCCATTTTGAGGAAACTCAGGCTCAGAGGGGTTTAGGCAAGTTGACTGACTGCTGGGATGCGGTGGGCTTTCATGCCCTTTGTGTCCTTTAAGTTGAAACCATTTTTAATTTTCGCATTACACAAGCAGCATAGGATTCCTACGAAAATCTTTTCCACTCCCCAGAAGTAGCTGCTTTTGACAGTTTAAGGTATATCCTTTTCCCAGGCACAAACACACCCACACATGGAATTTCTTTTTCACAAATGGGATTGCACTAGATGCATTATTCAGCAACTTGTGTTATTCACTCAACCATGTATCCCGGTTATCACTCCCCATCCCCACATAAGGAGGAATCCTTATCTTCTTGGGCAGATTTCATTGTCTGAATGTAGCATCCAACATTGATGGACTCTTGGTTGTCTCCAATTTCTCATTAGTTCTGCACCAAACATAATTGTAAATGTAACAGATGCTTGGGATATATGCTCCCAATAACATTAGCTAATTTTTAACCTTCTTAGATCACTTTATTTAACCGATGGCCTCCATTCGTTTCCTATTGCAAGTGCATATTTCAAAGAGCTGGAGTTAACTATGTCTGTCTCCTGATCATTATGGAAACTGGTTACTTTCCCAGCCCAGGTGTTACCGTTACCTAATCCAACACTGAAACTGGATTTAGATAGAAAAGTTTTGAACTGATACTACTTTTCCAAATTTTCTGACCCATTCTCTAACTGCAGCTCGGTTTTTGCAGGAAATTGCATGGCGGTCTAACATAAGTAAGGTTGTATTGTAGGTTTCTAAGAGAAACTGTGTAACTCCAGCCTAACATAAAGAAGGGGAAAAGCTGGACAGCCTTACGTTTCTGTTCTAGCTCAAATCATTTTATTCTACTGATTCAAAAAAACAAGAAACTGTGTGTATCCACTGCAGATTATGTCCCCTCATCGTGTCCCCAGGCTACTTCTCCGCCCTGGGCAGAGACCAAGTCATCCTTTCTTCCTTCAAGGATCCTCAAGACTGAGACTGTCTTCCTCTTTCAAAACCTTCAGACTCTGCTTTGCTTTTATGGTCCTTTTCCTTCAAGATGGGCAGCAAAGTAGAAAACAGGTTTGTGGTCTTTCCTCCTTCCCAATGTTCCAAGATTCCTTCTTCAATCATTTTCTCTATGTCTCGAGAACTTCCCTTTAGCCATTCTTTGTGGGTATGTCTGCCGGCAAAAGATTCCCTTAGTTTTCTTTCATCGGAGAATGTCTTGATTTCCCTTTCGTTCCTGGAGGATATTATTTTTGCCGGATATAGGATTCTGGGTTGACAGGTATTTCAAAAACACTGTGACACTTCCTTTTGGTCCCCGTGGCTTCTTATAAGAAATCGGCCATTCATATTGATTCTCCCTATAAGTAAGGTGTCATTTCTCTCTCAGTGATTTCAAGAGGTTTTGTCTTCAGTTGTCAGATGTTTGAGTTTGAGGTGTCTTGGTGTGGCTTTCTTTGGGTTTACCCTGTTTGGGATTCACTCAGTTTCATGAATCTGCAGGCTTATGCCTGTTGCCAACTTTGGGAGTTTCCAGCCATGACTTATTTGAATAGTTTTTGAGTTCCATTGTCTTCCTCTTCTCTCTCCAGTACTCTGATGACATGAATATGAAATCTTTTGTTAGAGTCTCATAGATCTCTGAGATTCTGTTCCCTTTTTTTCTGAGTCTATGTTCTCTTTACTCTTCAGAATGGGTAAATTCTACTGTTTTATCATCAAGTTCATAGATTCTTTCCTCTGTCCCCTCCATTCTATTGGGGTAATCCAGTGAACTTTTAGTTCCAGTTATTGTATTTTTTAGTTCCAAAATTTCCACGTGGTTCTTTTTTTACTTCTATTTCTTTGAGACTTTTTTTTTCATTTGTTTCAAGCGTGTTCCTAATTGTTTACTGAAGCATTTTTGTAACGGCTGCTTTAAAATCTTTGTCAGATAATCCTAACCTCTGTGTCATCTTGGTGTTGTTGGCATCTGTGATTGTCCTTTATTCATTCAGTTTGAGATCTTCTTGGTTTTTGGTAGGAGTGATTTTTACATTGAAATCTGGACTTTTGGGTAATAGGAGAGTTTGGATCTGTCTTAAACATGTTTTAGCTGGCTTTCCCGGATACTGCTCTGACAGGGGAAGGGGGCGGTACCACCTTATTACTGCCAGCTGGGAGTCCAAGTTTTTCACTGGGCCTTCACTGGCACTCAAGTGGGGAGCTTCCTCATTACTGGGCAGGGATGGGAGTTCCAGCTCCCCACATGCTTCCGTTAACACCTCCCAAGGCTGGGGAGGGTTAGGAGTGCCTCCTTACTGCCTCTGTATGCCTTTCACTGACACCAAGTGGGTGTCGTGACCCCTAGGCGGTGGTGGTGAAAGTGCCCTCTCCCTGCTCTGCCTTCTCTGACCCCACCCTGGTGGGGACGGGGGCAAGGTTGGGACACCTCGCTACCAAGGGAGAGTAGAAGTTTAGGTTCCCCACTTACTCTTTGCTGGTGGGAGTGGGGGCTGGGCCGTAGTTTTTCTACGGTGTTTGGCTGGGGTAATGTGGTTATTATCCCCCAAGACTTTCCAGCTGAAACTGAAGCCCATCCCAGGATATGGATAATTACTGAAGGTGTGTGACTTAACTTCATCAGTTGGTTTTTGCTTTCATTAAAGAGACAGGTCATGCTTGATATTTGTCTGTCCTGTGGCACACAATGAACATCTGACAAATACTTTTTTGGAGGGAGAGACTAAAGGCTCTTGCCTTCAGTGTGAATCTGTTGGCAGAATTCTGCATCAAGTAGATAAGATAGATCAGGTATGGGGCGCCTGGGTGGCTCAGTCAGTTGGGTGCCTGCTTTCAGCTCAGGTCATGATCCCAGAGTCCCAGGATCAAGCCCCGCATCAGGCTCCCTGCTCAGGAGGCAGTCTGCTTCTCCCTCTGACCCTCACCCCACTCTCGTGCTCTCTCTCACTCTCACTCTGTCTCTCTCTCAAGTAAATAAGTAAAATCTTTTAAAAAAAAGATTAGCTATGGGCAAAATTATCTTAAACACAGGTAAGAAAGAAGCAGAATAGGCAGTTTGGAGTGTGTGTACTAATAATCAAAGTTATTAACACATCTAAGTAGAGAATATGCTTAGGAGAACACTAGGAGAAGCAGACCCCCGGCTAGGAGGTGGGTCCTGGCCTGGGGGAAGCCTATAGAGCCTGGGGGCAGGGGCAGCCCCGCTGTGGCGCAGAGGCTTGCTCTGCGGCTGTGCGTGTATGAATTCCAACCCTGAGTTGATTCTGTGCTTACCCAGGTTGCCTTTGGAACCCAGCTTCCTATTGCCATTTCTGGACAGTGTCAGGGAATTGACCCAAAGAGGCAATTGTCTGGGCCCTTGGCTATCTTATTTTTCACTTGAAATAAATCATCTCTGATCTCTTATGAGTTTGGTAAAAACCCATTTATAATAGCAATAATTACAACAACAATACAAAATAACAAATTATTCAGTGTGTACTGTGTGCCAGGCTGGCCTGGGCATTTCATGGATCATCTCATTTCATCTTTACCACCATCCTGTGGGGCAGGTATGTGATCATCCCGTCTTATTGACGGAGGACTTGAGGCTCAAAGAGACTGAGCTTGGCTAAGGTCAGAAGAGCTAGGATTTGAACCCAAGTCTTCTGACTCCAAGGTCTGCCCTTCACCACTGGGCTTTCTAACACAGCCTTTCTAAGTGCCTTACACCATGAACTCATATGCCCCTAATTCTACCCCCAGTTATATTTCTACTACCCATCTACAGCTAAGGAAACAGAGGTACAGAGAGGTCATGGACCCTGCTGAAAGTCACACAGCTGGTGTAAGCGGAACAGGATTTCAAGTCAGGCCATATGGCTAAGGACATTATGTTACGCTGCCTCTGATGGGGCCCTTGCCTGACTCTGTCTAATAGACCTAAGCCCCTTGAGGGAAAAGACCTGAGTGTCCTCATTTTTGTATCCTCACCAGCTTCTGTAGTGCCCAGCACAAAGTAAGGCTGTGATACCTGTTGGCAGCCCACTAGCTAACCTGTCCCAGCGATACTCGGATTCAAGGGACTTGAATTTATAGCTGATCTAAAGTAGGTTTACGCCAGGCTGCAGGCTACTCATTCTGCTTCATGCACTCCATAAAACATTCTTTTTTCACATAACATGGGCCTGAAGGCTCGTGAAAAAAAGAGGAGAATAACAAATTCCAGGGCCAGAGAGCTACGAATAATTTCTACGGGAGCCTATTTTTCACATCTGGGGACTTGAGTTTTCAAGTAACTCAGTCCTCGTCACGGGAAGCCAGCAAAACCCTTTTCACCATCCTCTTCTGAGGCCAGTTGTGACTGAAACGACTTATCAGGGGAGAATAAAGATTCCGAAGCAGCCCGGTGGTTCTCAATGGTGGCTGGTGTTGTCCCCGTAGGGAACATTTGCCAACATCTGAAGACATTTTTGGTTGTCACAACAGTGGGGGTGTGGGCTGTGTCATTAGTATCTAGTGGGTAGAGGTCAGGGATAGTGCTGAATATCCTACAATGCAAGGATAATCCATCACCACAAAGAATCAGCCAGCCCAAAACGTCAATAGTGCTGAGGGTGAGAAATCCTGATTAGCCAAGCAGCCCCCAAATCTGCACGTCCGAGTGGTTTGAAAGAGGAAGCGTTGCTCAACAATTAAATTAGGTCTTAGGAGATTTTATTCCCAGAGAGCAGGCACGGCTCACTGGGGGTAAAGTGAAAGCGAACACTCTGTGTCACAGTGGACCCATCTTTGTTTGGAAGCATGTTCTGAGGCAGTGCTTTGGGAAGTCAGACCTCCTCCCACAGACCCACCTCTGAAGCTAACTAAAATGCAAATTCCAGGGCCTCACCACCACTCCACTGAGCAAAGCTCTCTCGGTGAGAATATGAGGGATCTACATTTTTAGGAGACCCCACTGTGCTTCAGATGCCCACTGACATTTTTCTTCCATTCTTCCAGGAGGACAAGAGGTAAACAGACCATATGCACGGGAGTTTTTAAAAAGTTAACCGAAAATGCTCACATTCTAACCTCGTTCCTCCAACGTTTGTCATTTGTACAACACATTATGAAGTACTCCCTAGACAAATACTACCTGTGCTGTTCTTTTCTTATTAAAGATTTTTTTTTTTGTAAATTCTAGCATCATTCTAAGCAAGAATTCCCATGAAAGCATAGGTTTGATCAGCGAGTTACACTGTTTTCTAAATACTCCTGAGAATACATGCATAACCATGAAAAGAAATAATATTTGTCCATGCCACGTAAAATAGGCATGCAGTCCATGTAGGAGGCAGGGCATTTTATGGCAAAGCAATTACAGTTGGCTAGAATACTAAGAACTATACCCGCATGCTCTGTAAAGCAGACATTTGAAATCTCAGAGCTGCCTTTTCAGGGCTGGATGACAAATCCTGTGGCTTCCTGGAGGAGGAATAGTAGAGTGGGCAAAGGCTCATGCCTGACTAGGACGTTGTGACTTCATGGGCAGTGGCCAACTGCCGTTTTGGAGCCTCTGAAAACAACCACGTGAAACCCAGCACTAGCACAAAATGGAGGACCGGCACATTTTGAAGGTCACTGCGCCTCAGAAATTGGAACCCGCATGTGAGGAGAAACCATTCCAACCATAAAGTGGCTTCCATGATATCATTCTGCTCCCAGAAGGCAGCCCCCCCGCCGCCCTTACCCTTTGGTGAGGCACGGGCAGAGGGAAAAGCAGGATACATCGAAGGCTGCAAAACATTTCATGTCCCTGCTAAAGATTAGAACAAACATCTGCAGTTTGTTTTTCCATTCACATTCTTTTCCAGAAAGCCTAAACTTGACAGAATGTTAGTTTTCACTGGGTCCTGCGCACAGCCCGCCTCCCTCCGAATGCAGTGAATAAAGCAGCAGCTCGGAATTCCCAGTGTGACTGTATTAGCTAACACCGCTTTATTTTTGTCTTTTCCCTCCCATGTGCATGAAGCTGCCTGCATAATTTCCACCTCAGGTGAAATCTCTCTGTTATTCGTTGTTTCCTACTTGAAATACATTGATTTTCCATGTAAGTCAGGAGATTGGGAAGTGGGGTGGGAGGTGGGATGTGGAACTGGGTTAAGAGGCTAAGGCACAGCATTTCTGGGCGCCGGTAGGACAAAGGCAGCAAGGCCCCTCCCCCCTCCCCATGATGGCATTTGTCTTTGGGGTCAAAATCTAAAACTCAAGGGGCTGTTCCTGAAGAAGGCCATAAATGGATACCCTCTTTCTGCAGCCTTATATGGCTACTTATTTAAGTAGTTTCTCTCTTTGTGTAGTTGTCAACCATCCCTGTTAGGATCTAACTGGAAAGACGATACCAGGGATGAGCTGTGACAATAAATAAGCATTTATTGAGCACCTGCTACGAGCCAAGCAGGTTCCATGAGGTGAGGCCAAAATTCCTGCTTTCATCACACAGGAATGGGGAAGAAAAAGTTAAAATGTCAGGAAGAAGAAATGCTCTCAGTGCTGTGGGAGAGGGTCTCTGTGGGACTCTAGCTCCGGAGAGGGAGGGAAAACACATACAAGATGCACCCTACCCTCAGGAAACTTGGAATTCCATGAATATAAGGATGAGGCGCCAGACTCAGTGCACAGTTTGGTGCTTTGGCCCCAGCAGGGGTTCAGGATAGGTTTGCCGAATGGATGGCTGTTCTGCGGCCGTTGACTGAACCCCTTATCCTGGACACCCAGGACTTTGCAAAACTGTGAGGAGATCTAGTGAGTGAGTATTGGACAAGTCTGGGCGAAACAACACTGCAGAACAATCCTTGTTCAAGAACAAAAGAACAATCCTTGTTCTTCCAGAACAAGGTGAGGAGCAGGTTCTGCTGAGCTGGGGTAGGAGCCCAGGGGGGCGGCCTGCCTGGGTGCCCATCCCATCCCCATGGCCTTAGCAAGTGACTTAGCTTCCCCGTGCCTCAGTTTCCGTATCCGTGAAACAATGATGATGATGGTGTCTATGTCACAGGATTCTTGGGAAGCTTTAAGGAATTAAGATAGGGAAATGCTTCCATCAAGGCTTGGCATACAGACGGTGCTAAATAAGTATTAGCTGCTATTATTTTTCTGTGGGCTGGCGCGGTCCTCTCTGGACTAGAAGGAAAATCCTACGACGTGAAGCTTGTGAGGTGGGCAGGTAAGGAGGAAAGAAATCCAGAAGCAGGTCACCTGGGCTGAGTTCTGCTTCTGACACTGGGAATTCATGCCTGCCCACTTCATTCTTTTTCAAAACAGAGCTGAATATGTATCTGTTAATCCATTTTTAGGTCCTTTTCTGAAAGTGAATAGTTCATAACATCTCCATGATGAGTGGCAACAAATTTTCCGTTGATGGTTAACACCATCTCCTCCGCCACCTCCTACGTGACCACCACCACCTTTCCTTGGGGCTCTTCTACTGTTTTCTCATCCCTAATGTCCCTCCAGTGGTTCACCAGGATAATAAGAGTTTTGGAATAAAGAAGACGTTGTTTCCTAACATCACAGTTGAGGCCCCTTGAGCAAGTCGCTTTACCTCTCTGAGTTTCAGTTTCCTCATGGATAAGGTAGGTTTCCGGGTAAGAACTAGTGACGATGTGTACCAAGCATCCATGGAGATGCTGAATGAATGGTGGCTTATTTGCACAGCATGGACAAATCAGCAAGTATTGCTTTTTCCTTTGAAGGTCTTAAAATGTGCCATTCACTTCACGAGGACAGACAGCCATGATGTCTCCTCATGAATTTGGGTTTCCAGGTTGAGCAAGACCGCTGGAGGCCTCCCATAAGCCAAAATGTGGCCTTCTAGTGATCTGGGCCACCGTACCTGGCAAGAAGAACAAAGCTGTCCTTTACACACGGACAGGGACTTGTCCCTGTGTCTAGACGGCTCAACTCACTTGGCCCACACTTGTGGCTGTTTGGTTACACAGAGTTGACTCGGGTTTGAGAGACGAGGCTTCACCCTGAGCTGCTTCAGGGAAAAAAAAACAGTCTCTCAGTTCTTTGTCAGAAAAACACAGAAACCACTCCATGTGTGAGGTAACATCCTGGGATGAGAACCTGGTCTTCAGTTTTCCTGTTCCTTTAACAATCTACTTTGCTAAATGGAAATGAAATTGCTCCATTAAATTTCTGAACACCGCATTAAAGAAACAAAACAGACAAAACAAAAAAAAATCCTCCCAGTCTGAAGGGCATGAATCTAAAACTGAATAGTGGGACAAATGTTTTCCAGAAACAATTAGATTTGATTTTCAGACCGAGAAATGGAATCATCAGAGACGTCTTAGAATCGCGGGGTTCTGCTGAACTCTTTTAAGAATGAAGCCATGGTGCAGAAATCACTGAGTCATAGTGGCTGTTGGTCTTGGATCAGGATCATGTCACACTTGTAACAACTCTGAGGTAGGTGCTATTATCATTCCCATTTCATAGGTGACCAAACTGAGGCACAATGCGTTTAGTAACTTGCTGAAGGTCAGATAACTAGTAAGTGGGGAGCTAGAATTTCAACCATGGTCATAACCACTAGGCTGTACTGCCTCTCAGGATCTAGAAGAAACTTGGTGCCCAGTGCCAGGAGCAGCTGCACAGGCTCCCAAGATATGCAAGACCCATCAGGGTTCCAAGAAACAACTCCTCCTGGTTCAGGACATCATCGCCTTTCAAGGACGTTCTCATATCCTGGGCGTTTGGCAGCCCATCATAACCTGAAGTGTTCTATGTATCCCTGTTTCACAGCCGTGAACACTGAGGCTCAGAGGGGTTCCACAACTTCTCTGAGGTCATACACGTTATATCCTAATTCCCAGGCACTGTTCTCTCCCAAGTGACATGTAATCAAGCCTAAGCAAACCAGGGTGAGGGTGGGTGGGAAGCTTCAGACGTTGGCAATGCTCCGTCTGTACCTGGCACTGGGCTCAGCCCGAGGAATACAGCAAGGGCAGCGAGCAGGGACTGCCCTAATAGCCTGACAAGTGGCCGTGTGACTGGCCGAGTGACAATGTCTCTGAGCTTCCATGTTTGGGTCTATAAAATGGTAGAACAGCAGCTACTAGAACCTAAGTTCCTTGTCAGCAGGGAATCTGCCCGTTCATGGCTGGATCCCCAGCATGTTACATAATATTTGGCATGTAGTAGATGCTCAATAAAAGGTTTTTACAGAGCGAATAAATGTATGAACCAAAAAAAAAAAATCACTTCATAGTGTTTCTGCAGAAATTACATGAGATACTGTGTGCACGGTGCATAAAATGGAACTGCTGAAAATGCCAATTACCTTATATTCCTTATCTCCCAAGAATCCTAGGAAATAGATTTGACTCTGCCCATTTTATGCAAGAGGAAAACCAGAGAAGAGGGCAGAAGTAAAAGAATTCTTAGAGGAGAGCTCATCCCTTCTAATAAAAAATGTGCCTTAAAAAAAAAAAAAAAAGAGGAGTCACAGCAAGGAGTTGTAGGAAGGTTCTAGAGTCAGTCCGGGGAGAAGAGAAGGGCTGTGGGTCCAGACTGGTGGGCCATTCTGCCTCCCTCCTGAGTCCTCTGCCTCCAAGGGGCACCCGTGGACCAGGCAGGATGGAGTCCCCTCCTCTGCATTTGCCATCGACCCCTCCTGTCTGCAGAGAGCTCCGGCCCAGACACCGAGTGCCCAGCTGTGCTCTCCTTGGCGATAAGAGTAATCCTAATGAACTGCGGGCTGATGAATCGCTGATTGCAGCAGAGAAACAAAATTAAGACTGAGCTGATTGAAACTCTTAATAAAGCCCATTCTTTGGGAAGGGTCTGGTTTGGCAGGTGGGAAGACTAGGGATCTTTCCCGGATCTGGTGGGAGATTTTTAAAGATGGTACTAGGTCCTGGTGAGAACAACAAGGAAACAGAAAGAACAGGAAAAAAAAAAAAAATGCTCGGGGTGAGCCCGCACAGATTTGCTTCTGAATTCCAATTGTAAAAGGGCTTATAGAAATTGACTGCTTGCTAAAACTTGAGCCGCGCAAAGCCAATTATGCTGGAAATCATCCCAGCGGCCACACCCTCTTCCTGGGCTGTGCGGTAGCATCTCCCGCGGCGCCTCTGGAGAGAAGCCAGCTCCCCTGCAGCATGCGTCACCCCCTTGCTGTCCCCTCCTCGTAAAGTGCATTTTCTCCACCTAATTTAATTGCAAAAGCCCTTGCCAACGCTCACACTTCCCCTATGATGCGATTACTATTGGCTCGTCAATTTGCCACCACCTGTGTGCCCCCTTTCAGGAAAGGGAGGGAGAGGGAGACAAATGCCAACATTAATTGCCATTTCATACAGTTCACTGGCGATGACCCTGTGGAGAGGGACGGGGTGGCGGGGGTGGGGGGGAGGGTGGAAATCAATGCTGGTGATTGAAAAACAATATAATTATGAGGCCATCGTGAAATCTTCTGGAATGGGGCAAGAAAATGCCTCTCTGAATATTCGGTCCGTGGTCAGTCGAGACTGTTAGTCATCCGGTGTCATGTCATTCAAACGTTTCTTGAGGGCACGCTGTGCCAGGCACTGCACAGACAGGGAAGAAGACAGAGAAAATCCAGGTCCTCGTGGGGGTTTCTCTGTCAGTGGGAGGAGGATGGGCATCTAGATATGAAGATGGATAAAAAGGAGACAAGGCAGAAGTGGGAGAGAGAGTAACACCACCTTCCCTTCTATGCATGACATCACCTTATAAAGACTTGAAAATGCCAGATGGGGCCGCTGGATCTTCGTTTCATGGTTGGGTCCAGAGTGACCTGACCAGAAGTCCTCAGGAAACGGGCACTCATTCTAGCACCTTCTGAAGGAGACAAGTGGCTGTTTCTGGACTCTGGACGCAGCAGGCACTATCTGCGGGACTAGAGGTGGCTCTTTGGGATTCCGAGTTGCCTATCCCCATTTCAGGATGGGACGGCTGCTGCCTGGTGCTCACATTCCCTTTTGAAAAGGGAATGCCCCTGGAGAAGGGGGGTTCGGGGGGGCTCCTGCTGCTGGATGGAGCTTTCTGTACAACCTCGGGCAAGAGAAGCTCTGCAGGACCACCCAGGTCAGCGGCTGGCTTCAGATGCAGCTTTCAGGCTGGCCAGGGCCCAAGGGCAACACTGATGAGCCTGGGTCATTGCCACACCCCATCCCATGATGAGCCCTGGCAGTCAGGCAGGGTAGAGGGCGGTTAACACCCACAGGAAGAGACCCAGACGCAAGGCAGGGGGAGGGGAGAAACTTCATTTGTGTGTATGTGTATTTCCACTTTTTCATGCTTTCCCTTCTCCTTTCCTTTTATCCACTCACACTCACCAATCACCCCATCTCTCTCCCTTCTGTTGCACACACACACACACACACACACACACTCCCACGTGTGCACATGAGCCCAGCAATTAGATCTGGCTCAAAGCCTGCCTCTGATGCTCTGTGACCCTGCCCCTGTGACTTAACCTCTCTGAGTCTTCATTTCCTTGCTATACAGTGAAGATGATGAGAATAGGTCCTTCCTTCTAGGGCAGTGGTGGGGACTAAATGTATAAGGCTCAACATTTTATCTGCTTGGACCTAAGTAACGCTCTCTAAATGAGAGCCATCCTTTCTACTCGGTGTTTCCATTATGTCCTCACCAATAGCGATGACAGTGACAACTCTTTACTATGTGTTTGCCTCTTTGGAAGCACTCAGTGTTAGCTATTACAATAATTACAATAATTTTGTTAATTCTGTTATATTGCTTAATGTTTTAAAAAATTAACAGACTCATTTTTAGAGCAGTTTTATGTTCATGGAACAAATGTGCAGAAACTCCAGAGTTCCCATAGCACTGCTGTCCCCACTTCCATTTCCCCTCTTATCACCATCTTGCTCTGGTGTGGTACGTTTGTTACAACGGATCAAACGGTCCTGAAACAACCAAACTGCTGATTAACCGAAGTTCATAGTTTACATAAGGGTTCGCTCTGTGGTGGTGTACATTTAACGCGTTTTGACAAATGTGTGACGTGCATCCCCCACTCCAATATCCCACAGGATAGTTTCCCTGCCATAAAACCCCCTGTGCTCCACCTGGTCACCTCTCTCTCCCCCTCCCTGCTCGCCCCTGGAAACCACTCATCTTTTTACCATCTCTCTTGTTTTGTCTTTACTAGAATGTGATCGAGTTGCAATCATACAGTATGCAACCATTTCAATTGGCGTCTTTCACTGACCAATCTGCATTTAAGGCTCCTGCAAATCTTTTCTTGGCCTGTTGGCTCATTTCTTTTTCTTTCTTTTTTTTTTAATATTTATTAATTTATTTTAGAGAGAGCACGCACATGAGCGGGAGAAGGGGCAGAGGGAAAGAGAGATCCTACAAGGAGACTCCCCGCTGAGCAAGGAGACCTATGGGAGACCTATGCGGGGCTCGATCGCAAGACCCCGAGATCATGACCCGAGCTGAAACCAAGAGCCGGCCGCCCAACCAACTGAGCCACCCGGGTGCCCCAGTCATTTCTTTTTATGACTGAATAACACTCCATTGTGTGGATATACCATAGTTTGCTTATCCATTTACCTATGGAAGGGCACCTTAGCTGTTTCCAATTTTTGGTGCATATTGTTTAACTTTTAATGGCAGGTTTGTGCATTGTAATTGAATTTTTCCTGAATGGGCAGCCTTTCAGAAATGCTGAGCTAAATATATGTGTACTCAACTCTTCGTTAATGCGCCTCAAATACACAGAGCAAGAAACTCCTATATCTGGTGTAGATACCAGCAGAGCCCACCAGGCCACACGGTCAAATGTTCCAGACTATGGGATTTTGCAACAGGCCTGAAAAGGCCTTTCCCCCCGCCACTGTTGGGTGTTCAGGATATAATCAGGGTTTCTCAACCTTGGCACAAGTGACATTTGGGGCTGGCTAACTTTGGTGAGGGGGACTGTCATGGGCATCGTAGGATGCTGAGCAGTGTGCTAAAATCCTGTACTCCTAGAGGCCAGCAGCAACCCTGCCTCAAATTGTGATGAACCAAAAATGTCCCCAGACCTTGCCAAATGTCCACCGGGGCACAACACTGCCCCCTCCCTCCTCCCACTGCCGGGAACCACTGTTTTCAATATTTTGTTATTGTCTGCTGTCGTGATGAGAACTTCCAATGCCACCCCAAACCTCCCACATAAAGCCCCACTCCCCAGGGGCAGGAGCGGTGCTGTCCTTTACTGGGCAGCAGGCTGTGCCCTGGTCTCCCGAGGCCTCCCTGCATTTCAGGCGCCTTGCGTGTGTGTGCTTTGATCACAGCCAAGCGCTGCCACTATGCCAACTGGCCTCTGGATGTTTCCTCCAGAGACAACAAATTCAACATCTTGATGATTTTAAGCTGTCACCGACTTGCCAAATACCACACTGAACGGGGGTTGGGCCTGTCTCCGAACTACGATCCAGTGACTCTCTCATGAGCCAGAAGGTTCTCCCCAGAGGAGTCATGACGGGCAACAATCTGCTCTTCGGTTCACCCCAGTTTCTCCATCAGCGAGTCTATCGGCTCCTCCTCAAGAATACTCCCTGAACCTGCCCGCTTCCCACGGCTTCACTTGTCCGTCCCTGGTCCCGGCTGTCACCGCTCTCCTGCTCTGATGAGCCAGTTTCTGCACGGCTTCAGGGCAATAGTGAACCGACGGTAACCCCCACCACCTCTCCCGGGCTCCAGTGGCTTCCCGTTTTTGTTTGGGGTTCTGCCACTCCGTCTATGGTCCCTGCGTCCACCCCAAAGAGGTGTCTGTAAGTGGAAATACGAAGAACCAGGATCAGGCAAGAGCGGGTACTGGGCCCTGCGCAGGTGCCTCCCTACATGTGCTGGATCGGCCCGGCCCCCGGGCCCTGGGTGCCCACAGCTTGTTCCTGACGCCACCACTCTTCTCACGCAGGGGCTGGATGCAGCGTGGCCTACGTTATACCCTCCACCCGGGGGCTACGGCAGCTTCTGGGCTCCGGTCCCACCTGATCCGTCCTTCTAAGGACTCTAAGGACTCCACTTCTCCGGTGGCTGCTCAAGGGGCCAGCTCGGCCCCCTGAGCATGGACAGTCAGGACTGACAGGGACCTGTGATGGGCAAGACAGGAGGTGGGGAGGAGCTCTCCTATGCCCATGGGCTTTTCTGAGCCACAGCCCTGTCAGGTCTGCCCTAACGCCTGTCTTCAAAGTGCACATAGGTTCCAACACGACTGCTATATTAGAGACCAAGCGGAATACAGCATGGGTTTCGCACGTGCTTGTGCCTGAGTTCATCCATGAGAGACGGCAGGTGGACAGACTTTATCCAGCGGGCCCGAACCGCACAGAAATACACAGAACGCACGCATGCACACACCTGCAGTGTGCGCCAGCTACCTCAGTTTACCTTGTGTGTTATGAGCCACAGCTGTCCACAGCTGGTGTAACAGCTTTCGTCAGGGTTCACCTTCCCTCCACCACCTCAGAGTAACCCACGGACTGCCACCTTCTGCCACCCAGTTCCTCAAACACACAGATCTTGCTCAGAGAGAAAATGCCTCATTTATTGCAGGAGTTGTGTATTCCTAAACCACGTGTAATGTGTAAAACTGTGCTACTGCTTTTTTTTTTTTTTTTAACAGAGAGCGAGAGTGAGCGTGTGCATGCAGGGGGGTGGGGGAGGGGGAAGGAAGTGGGGGGGGGAGGGAGAGAGAATGACTCTTAAGCAGCCTCTGGGCCCAGGGCGGGGGCTGATGTGGGACTTGATCTCATGACCCTGAGTTCATGACCTGAGCCAAAATCAAAAGTCAGACTTAACCGCTTCACCGGCCGAGCGATCCAGCCCTGTTTTCTCTTTCTTACTTCCTTTGCCCCTTGTTTTCGTTGCTGCCTGGGATTGCACATCTGCCCTGTCCCCTCATCAAGCGTTGGCAGCTTTGTCTCAGCCTCAGTTCTCTAGGGAACCCAGGTTAGGCTACAACATTGCACCTGGAGGGAACAGCAACTGCAAAAGGTAGAAACAGGCTTGGTGTCCCCGAGGACAGGAAGAAAGGCCGCATGGCTGACGCTCAGTGGAGGAGAGAGTATACAGGCTTGATGAGCAGAGAAGGTGGGATCTTTTATTTAGGGTTTGGTCAGCCAGGGAAAGGAGTTTGAACATCAGCTGAATTGCCATGAGAAGCTACTAGCTGGTTATAATCCTTGGGACTGGTGTAATTTGGTTTGTATATTAAAAAGGTAACTCTAAACTGTGTGGGTCCACTTGTACACAGACTTTTTATAGTACAGTACTGTAAATGTATTTTCTCTTCCTTATGATTTTCTAGTAACACCTTCTTTTCTCTAGCTTACTTTATTGTAAGAATACAGTATATAATACATATAGCATAAAAAAATAAATAAAAAGGTAACTCTAGCTGAGGTGTGAAGGATAGATTGTGAGCAACAGGACTGTAAGGCGGGGGGCACCTCTCGGGTCCAGGACAAAAAGAGGGAGTCTGGACTAGGGTGGCAGCAGTGGGCCTTGGAGGTGGCAGGCATCACAGATGCCCCTGTGGACCTGGGAGGAAAGGGAGATATTCCAGCGGACCCAAGGTCTGGTTTTGTGCATTTCATTATTTTGCAATTTGGGGCAGGTCACTATTCTTTAGCAAAAGGAAGGAAAAAAACATTTAAAAAAATTAATGAAGATTCGGAGGCCAAGTTGCAAAAGTGCAAAGCTCATCAGCTGGCTTTGGAATTAAAAATAAAAAGAGGGGTATGTGGGTGTGGGTGTTTGACAAATTATGCAAGGGAAGGCGGTTGCTTCCATTCATCCCTTTCAGGGAACAATAACCACAACGTGATAAGCCGCATTGCAAAGCTTGTCTCTGTCTGAAACGTGGCCAAAGAAAGGAAAGATTAATCACACAGGGAAGGCTGATATCTCAGGGGCAGATTAAGACAACAAGCTAGCAATTTTGATCTGATTAGAAACAGCTAAAATCAGAACTTCCAGTTAAGGACTATACTTACACAGCCCTCTTTTTTGAGGGGGGGGGCACGGGAGTAGGGAGGGAGATTGATTTAAGTTAATTAAACCTAGTGCTTAATTAAGTGTGCTCAGATACACACTGTATCCTTTTTGCATGGTTAATGCAGACCTGGGTTCACAGCTCCATGAAATTTGCTGGCTGGAAGTTTTAAGGAGATGGAGAGGTTTCCATTAGCTACACGAGTGCAGGCATTTTTCTAATAGAGTTATGGATGGGTGACTTAGGGATGGGACAGAATCCTCTGCTCAGGAGAGTCAGGCAGCCTGGAGTAACAGAAAGGGTCTAGATTTGGGGGTCAGAGAAGATGGGTTCTCATCTCCACGGGGCCTCTCATCAGCAGGGAGACCTGGCACGTCATCTGTCCTCATGGACGCCTCGATATTTTCATCATGCGAAATCCCTTCACGACTTCCACCCTCGTGCTCCATAAGGATTCTGTCCACAAACTATACTTATCAAGCCCTACTTTATTTCCATTTGCGGTTCATCAAACATGCATGTAGTAATGGCAAATAGGTAACATTTACCATGTGCTTCGTCTGTTTGTTCCAGATTCTGCTGGAAGCATGTGACATGGATGAACTGCTTGATTCTCTTCACATTTCTAAGAGGTAAACACTATTAACCCCACTTGCCGGAGGAGAAAACAGAGGCACAGAGAAATAAAGTAACCTCCCCAAGGTCACACAGATAGTAAATGGCAAAACAGAAATCTGGACCCAAGATTCTGACTGAACACACAAAGAAACAGTTTTACTTTGTGTTGGCCTTGACCTCTTTTGCCTCCCCTAAGGGCTGGCAGCCAAAATGTCACCGCTCCAGCCTTTGTGTTTTTTAAACCAGATACTCATCCCTGCTCCTAACCTCCCTCCAGGAGTTAAAAGGCCCCGATGTCAAGATGCTTAGAAAGCTCTACAGATACCTGGTGCAAAAGGAGGAGGGTGGAGGGGCTCGTGTGCTCAGGTGGGCTCCCGTTGGCAATGCTCCCGTGCCCAGCAAATGAACTGGTGGTGATGATGCATCTGAATCAGAGGAATTTGATCACGTAGGTCATCCAGTGTTAAGTGGTAGGACTTACAGAGATGATGTCACTGCCTTCCGAGTCACTGGGCTCAGTGGACGCAAGCTTTGGTAAGATTTTTCTCCCTGTTGTTTTCGGGGTGTGAACTCAGGGGTTCTCGAACATGCTCTTCCTATTGTCTGAAGGGACCCGATGCTTGGGCAGCATCTGTTTTAGATACTCTTTAGAGTGGGGGCAGGGTTTTACCTTTGCTTCTCTTGTGGCACATTCTCCCTGCTGTGCCTCTCAATCTCAAGCTTCCAAAGGGAGAGTGACGGCTCGTATTTATGGTGTCCCTGCTGAATCTTCACGTGGGAAGGTTCTGGAGGCAGAGAGCCTGTGTCCAAGCCCCAGCTCCACCGTGGTGGGACCTCTGGCAGGTCACTCTGTCACTGAACCTTAGCTTCCTAGCTATAAAAATGGGGTAAGAACAGTACTTGTCTCAGAGTGGTTTTGAGGATTAAAGGAAAGTGCTAGGAGCACTTCCAACTCAAGGAGCTTCGCCACTGGGGCGCCTGGGTGGCTCAGTCGTTAAGCGTCTGCCTTCGGCTCAGGTCATGATCCCAGGGTCCTGGGATCGGGCTCCCTGCTCAGCGGGAGGTCTGCTTCTCCCTCTCCCATTCCCCCTGCTTGTGTTCCCTTTCTCGCTATCTCTCTCTCTGTGTCAAATAAATAAAAAAATCTTAGAGAGAAAATAAAAAAAGAAGATTCATCATTAATTTTAAACTCATTTACGTCTCATAACAACCCTATCGGGGAGATAAGATTCTCTCCAGAGGCCCGCGGAGTTAGGTAAGTGACATATCCAAGGCCACACGTCTGCAAGGGGCAGAACCAGGATCTGAACACAGTTCCTAAGGCTGAGTTGGAGATCAGTGGTGGTGGTTGGAGGTGGGGGGGCGGCGGGCGGGAGGCTGCATTCCACACATGGCTTTGCCACTCTGAGAAAGTCACTTCAGCTCTCTGGGCCTCAGTTTCCTCATCTGTGAAGTGGGAATAATGCTAGTCCTTCTTATTATGAGAAGTATCAAGTATAACATAAACTCAAGGTATTGGGCTACTATTAAAAAAATGATGTGGAATAAAAAAGAATTTCTTAGATAGACCTTCCTTTCATTTGACCCATATTTCTAGATAAACTTCCTTTAGGGCAAACCTTGGGTACCAAGTTCTCCCGGGAGGCACATGGCTAACCTTGAGTTCCCGGACTGTGCTGTCCCCGCTCCGTGGAGAAGCAGCTTAGGACAAGCAAGGCATCCGAACCAAGTGCTGCTGGGAGTACACCAGGTCTCCCTTTCCTCTAGTGACGGGTTCTACTCATCACTGCAGACACCATGGGTCAGGGATCAGGCGTGATGTTGAAGACACAGATGCTGACTTAAATGCCATGCATCGAGAACTCCCTCTGAGGTCAAGGTCACCTTGTAGCTCCTGGACCAGAAGAAATTATAGGACTATTCTAAGTTTGTCTTTGAGGATTCCTCCTCCCAGATGGCTTGATACTTTCATATGGTGGATTTGGGGAAACATGTTATTGGTTGCAATAGCAGTCCTGATTCTGGATCCCTTCCCTGTATCCAACCGTGCACTTGGACCCGTAACCTTGCTGGGCCCTCCCACGGTGACACTGGCCAGGTGACTTGTGTTGGCCAACTGGATGTCTGTTAGCAGACAGGATGCAAGCCAAGACTTGCAAAAGCGCTGGCCCCTTTCAGCTTGTACCCTTGCTCCCCGGCCACTACCATGAGAATATGCCTGGGCAAGACTACTGGAGGGTTAACAGTGCATGGAGCTTGATCGACTCACCCCTGTCGTCCCAGCTGAGGCTATCTTAGATCAGCCAATCCCAAAGATCTGGGTAAACTCAGCTATGATCTGCAGAGCCACTTAACCGACTGAGCCACCCAGGCGCCCCTTCCGCAGAGCCACTTAACCTTTAAGTAACCTCAGGTTCGTGAGTGAACCCAACCCACAAAGGCTAACTCCTGTAGATTATGAGCTAGAGAAATGCTTCTTGTTGTTCACTAGTGAGGTTGGTGGATGGTTGTTATGAAGCGCTATTGTGGCAATAAGTAGTGGATACACACACATCCATATGTACATATTAAAAAAGTATAGTACACTCTGGCTTTGGTTAGAATTTGCTACACAATCTAAACTTTCCTTTCTCTGCTTTTGGAGATACTGGTGCAAAATTTTCCATTTTCTATATACACACCCACTTAATGTAGACACTGTCCCATCACGCCAATGAAATCCTGATACAAGAACATGGAAAATTCGAAAGGCTTTTCTCCCCACCTTATGTCTCATGCTTCCTCTTCCAATCCATTTATTTTAAATAAAAATCCAAAGTATATTTTAAATAGATAGGTCCTATTTGTCTAAGACAAGCTCCCATTCCATGTCAAGAATCTGCCCTTTGGATAATCAACCAGGCTGTGGTTCTTTTCCAAATGTAGCTTCTGTAAGCTCCTCAGAGTCCTCCTACTTAGACTTGCTCCTCTGCCTTCACATCCCATCCTCTGTCTGTGAAGAGGTAGGAGCCTTCAAGGCACCTACCGCCACCGCCGCCCCCATATGGCCCTCCCAGGGGCCACCATTGGGTCCCCTGCACTCTCCCCAGTGCCGCTCAGGCCTTTTGCTAGGTGACGATCGCAGACCAACTGCATTCCCATCCCCTCTGACTAGTAGCCTCACAACTTCGGGCAGGCTCCCCAACCCCTGTGAGCCTCAGCCTCCTCATCTGCCCGGGGGAGGTAATGAGAGTATCTATCTCACGGGACTGCTGTGAGGATTAAATGAGATAGTACGGCCCCAGCATACGAGGCATTGTGCGAGGCACAGTAAGCCCTTGATAGATGTGAGCTATTATTATAATTGTATGCATGGTGCCATGGGAACCTGAAATCCTAGCGAGCAGTTATTTAATACTTACCATGTGCCTACTGTTTTGAGTATTTTAAGAACTGTTTTAGTGCTTTTTATACGTTTATTTCATTTTTTAAACCTCATGATAACAGTTAGGTTGTCATATAGGTAGTGTTATCTCCAGTTTCTGGATGAAAAAAAAAAAAAACAGAGGTACAGAGAAGTTAAGTAACCTACCTAAGAGCACACAGCTAACAGATCACCATGATAGCCCTCTCCACTCTCCCTACTTTATTATAGCTCTTCACTCATCCTTCCCATGGTTGGGGGGGGGTGGCTGGAATGTGTAATTAATTTGTGCCTTCTCAGTGCTTAGCACATGTCAGACCATCATATTAGGGGAGGATGCCACAGAATGTTCTGTGTCCCCCTGGTCCTTTCCCTTTCGGCGATGGCCCCCTTGAGGGCAGAAGACTGGGTCTCCTGATCCCTGCACCTGCTCCTTACTGAATCGGCCGGGTGGGACCAGATGGTGCCTTGAAGAGGAAACGAGCTCCTTCTCACAGTGGCTCTGGGCTCTCCACACGCTGTCTCACAATCCAGCTGGATTCAAGACACAGGAAGCAAACAAGGCTTTCAGCAGCCTCAGGCGAGCAGGGGTGAAATTAGTAGATTGGTGTACAAAGAAGCGTTTAATAATGCTATCACGCTACCCGTCCTCACGGAGCCGTTGTGACATTCTGCATTAAAGAAGTGACGACTCTCAGTTGCTGCGTGGAATGGGGGCCTGGCATCACGTTGGCTCCCAGCCCCCAGAACACTTGTATTTTCTGGCGGCGGATGGCATGCATACGGGGATCAGGGGAAACCGATGGCTTCGTACAAAAATGTCCTCGGAGACCCCTCGAAGCCCCTTGTAATGCGGTTGCTCTTCTGCTTGCCTGTCAGGAGCATCATTTTTGTCAAGTATTAAGGAGCTGTTTGTTAAACTAATGTTGTCATGGTAACTGGGTGGGGGAGGGGTGCTGCCCGATTTATAGCATATTAATCAAGTGTGTGGTGCAATTTAATGAGTTTCCCTGTGTGCCTCCCTGTAACGATGAATGTAGAAGACCCAGGGACTTGGGGTTTGCCCCCCATTGTCATTGTTGAAGACGTGTTCCTTCACCAGTTCCTGGTGCTGTGCTGTTTGCTGGATGGATGGATGGATGGATGGATGGACAGATGGATAGATGGATGAATGCCGGAACCAAAGTTTTACATGTTCTCATTAGAGCTGCTTCTGCCCACTCTCCCATTTTACAGTGGGAAGGACTTCTGCCAGAGAGTCAGGGAAAGTCAGAGAGGTCAAGGAAGTACCTGGGGGCAGTCACGGCCAATGGTTTCCTTGCCTGAAAGGCGGACTAATGGCAACGACAAGAAGGCAGAGCAGATGCTTGGGTTCAAATCCCAGCTCCACCTCCTCCCACCGTGTCACTCATGAGGGAGTGGCCTGCTCTCCCAAGCAGCTCGTTTCCCCACGTATCAGAGGGGTCATGACCATGCGCACTCGGAGAGCCGGTGAGGGGATTACAGACGACGCTCTTACCACAGCGCTCGGCCAGAGTACGTGCCTGATCACATACCGACCATCACCCCCTCACTGCTACCTCCAGTAAGAACAGCCCCAAGAGAGGCCCACGGTGATTTCATGGTCTAAAGGTCTAATCGGGCCCTGACCATCCAGTGCAGGATCCACACCCAGGTCTGGTCCACTCTACTGTCATGCCATGTTCTTTCCGAGGTCGGCAAACTTTTTCTGGAAAGGGCCTGATAGTCAATATTTTAGGCTTGGTGGGTCACATGCAGTCTCTGTTGCGTGTATATATATATGTATATATATACATATATATATATTTAAAATCCTTTAAAAATATAAAAACCATTCTTAGCTCACAGGCTGCTCAGAGATAGGCATAGTTGGCTGATCCTTGCCATGCTGTCTTATGAGGAAACAGGAAAAAAGGGAAAGCAAAGTGAAAGGCGACGCATACATGGCTTCTTCTCCCACTAAGAGCGGGTTGAAGCTACACATAAAAAAAGAAAAACTTGGGCCCAGGAATTTGTTTGACTTTAAAAATCAAAATAAAACCAGCCCTGGTGATTCCTTGCAGTCCTGCAATGCTCGTTCTAATTTACGAAGGGAGGCAGAGACAAGTAGGGTGACCCGGCCAAGGTCACATTGCTAGTAAAGGACAGAGCCGGCACATAAACCCAGGGGTCTGGGGCCAGACGACTTTGCCACCACCCCATCCATCTACCTCCACTACATCGGAAACAATCTCTACGCTCTGTTATTCTGAGACTCCGGACAGCCTCCACCAGTGGATCTGGTAAAGAGCCAGACTCTGGGGTCTGGCCGATCCATGATCCAGTCCCAGCTCTACTGTTACGGAGTCGGTGACCTCGGAAATGATGAACTTTTTGGTCTTCAGTATCCTTGACGGTAAAAGAGGGGATATTGGCTGTACCCTCCCTCTAGGTGGTTATGAGGTTAGCAAATGGCCTTGGACGTGCCAAGTGCTGGCTAGACATCACAACAGCCGTGACAATGACGGTAGCAGGCAGAAAACCAGCCCCCAGTGATGCTCAGACCCTAATCCCCCAAATCCGTGAATGTTGCTACTTTAAATGGCAAAGAGGAATTAAGGTTGCTAATCAGCTGACCTTAAAATAAAGAGAGTATCTGGATTATCTGGGTAGGCACAATGAATCACAAGAGTCTTAGAGGTTGAAAAGACAGGCAGAAGAATCAGCTTCGGAGTGATGCAGCAGCAGGGAAACTCAACTGGCCATTGCTGGCTTTGAAAATGGAAGAGGCCATGAACTGAAGAATTAGGGAAGCTTCGAGAAGCTGGAAAAGGCAAGCCGTGGAATTCTCCCCTAGAGCCTTCTGAAAGGCATGCATCTTGTTGACACCCTGATTTTAGCTCAGCGAGGCCTATTTCAGACTTCTGACCTCCAGGACTGTAAGCTTGTGTGGCTGCAGGCACTAAGTAGTCTGTCACCACCGCAAAAGGAAAGACGGAACGGATACACTGTTTGCCATAGAAAGGAGAAGCCTCCTCAGTGTGGAGCCACCTGAAGCAGACAGCATCCTGGACAGGCTGGAGGGTAAGACCAGGCCTCCTCTGTACGCTCACTGATGCTGCTCAACCATCCAGCCTCAGGCCTGCACACGTGACCCGAGCCCCTCCGCTCCAGGACATGTGCTGCGACGGCCGCCAAAGCAAAGCCCTCTTCCTGCGGGGATTGCCGAGAGAAGCTGCTGGATCTTCGGGGGAAACTTGCCCGAGCGAAGCCCACACAGAAGAAATCGGAGTCTCGAGATGGAGAGAAGTGAAGCCTGCCGACATCGTTTAGATCCAGCTGGGCTCAAAGCCAGACCAGCTCAGACTTTTCAATTACATGAACTGCTTTTTTGTTTTAGACTTCCGTCAATTTGAATCAGATCTCCAGCTTGTAACCAAAAGTCTGACTAATATAATCAAATATCTACTTAAGTACTGTTACCTACTAGTTTCAACTGTTATCATTTCCTCAGCCAATAATCTTTGGGCCCTGAAAGAACATGGAACGGGGTTTAGGGCAGGGCCATAGGGCAAGGTGTCAGACGGACAGCAGGGGAAGGTGGGATGCCATCTCTCCTGTTCAGCTCAGATACCCTGAGCCTACTCCTCGAGTAGGAGCAAGAAGAGCTGGAGGAAGGAGCAAAAAAGCCCTCACACCCTACTGAATGGGTGCAAGTGGTTTGAACTCGCACCTGGACCTGTGGAAAACCACACACCCTTAATGGGGTCTTCATGTCTAGTCTAGCAGGGCCGAGCGCATTTCAGGTCAGTGGCACCTGGGACAGTGGCAGCCTGGTTTCCTGAATGAGTGGTTTCTTCTGGTCTTGCCTCTTAAATGCCGATAGCGTCCCCGGGTTCTGTCCTCTGCTCTGAGCTGTCCCGAGGAGAGAATGCAATCACCCCATGGCCTTGCCTTGCTCCTCCAGCAGCTGTCTGTCCATCTTCATTCCTCCCCAGTAGGCTGGAGGGATGTGGCACACGCCCTTTGGTGATGGGGACTGCTGCCCATATTGATTTTTCACAGGACAGTGAGGGTGGGGTGGGGGCTATGCCAGCGTTGGGGAGGGTGACACAATTTGAAAAGAACCCAGCTGACGGTCCTCTCTTCCTCCCCCAGGACTACCCCCATCAGGGTGACAACCACCAACCTATATATGGATGACTCCTGAATTAGTCCATCCCGGCCTGAAATTGCTTATGCCCGTGTTGGACATTTCCACTAGGATGATGACACGGAAATTAATAGCAAGACCACTGCTAATGTAATGCAAGCTTGCTCTTATTGAGCACTCCCTCTGTGCCAGGCATAGCTCCCAACGCTAGTGTACTGACCCGTACGGCCTCTCAGGCAGCTAATAACTGCGTAATCCCCATTATACAGATGAAGACACTGAGGCTCTGGACAAGGAAATGACCCCTCTAGGGTCACACAGCTAGTAAGTGGCTGAGTCAGGATTTGGATTCCTGCCATTTGGACTCCGGAGACCACCTGGGTCACCACTGCTCTCCACTGCCTCCCAGTCCCTGGGCGTCCCACAAGTGAGTCAAATACTATGTTCCCAGGGCCTTCTGTACCACCTGGCGCGTTCTCCCTCTCTGTTCACTACCATGCTCAGCAGGATCACTCTCAGATTCCTAAGCCAGGAGCCTAGGGCTCCCTCTTGACTCCCCTGTCCCCACTTTCTGTGTTCAAGGCCAGTCAATGTTTTTTCTGAATTGGTACCCTGGGGGGCAACTCCCCTCGCTCCGCCCCTGCTGTGACTGTCCCTCTACGGGGCCACGCCTTCTCTCTGCCGCTGCCTCCTGACTGCAACCGTCCGTCCGTGCGTCTGTCCTGCCTTTGGTCTGTCTTACCTGTGGCCCACCCTCTGCACTATGACCCTGTTACGTTTCTAAAGCAGAGACTGCATCGCATCAGCTGCTTGGTTTCGAACTTCTGAAAGCTGCTCGTTGCTTCCTGCAGGTAGTCCAATCCTGAGCATGGCGTCTGAGGATCTCCGGGCTTTGACTCATCCGCGCTGGCCCATCTCAGCTACCACGGGCTCGCCGATCAGGCTCCACCTGCTCCGGCAACGGGGGGCTTCCGGCATCCTCCAAACGCCCCAGACTTCCTCTCCCTCCTCCCCTCTGCGCATGCTTCCCCTGCCTCCCTATCTGCAGAAGTTCTTCCCCTCCCTCGGGTTGTAGTTGAGAGCCTCCCAGGAAAACCACAGGCAGAAGGAAGGACTTTGGTTCTGGGGGTGGGAAGCTCACAGTCTCGTGTCAATCCGGGGATCACAGGACACATTGATTTCTGCACTGATTTACTTACTGATTTTGATTTACTAACTGTGCCAGTCCCCGTTCTAAGCACATTCCATAAACTCAGTAGTCATAACTACCCTGTGAGGCAGCCCATTTTACAGATGAAGAAACTGACGTACAGAGAAGTTAAATAACTTGGTCAAGATCAGGGGCTAGCAAGGGTGGAGCTGGGATTCGAACCAAGCCAGTCCGGCTCCCGAGTGCATGGTCTTAATGACCCTGCAGTAGTGCCTCACACTGGGTGCTGGGACCGCAAGGTCCATGGGAATCCAGAGGGGGGACAAGGGCCTCAGAGGAGGCTGCCGGACGTGCTGAGGTGACACCCCTGCCTGCCCAGGGCCTCCAGGTGACAGCTCCTCAGGTGAGCCTATGCTGGCCATGCCCTCTGACCTCAAGCCCCCCCCACCCCCCCTGCCCCAACCGTGTCCCCACAGCACTCTCAGCCCCATCCTCAAGAGCCACGAGATGAGGCTGGACAAGGATGAGGGGAGGGACCCACAGCAGGGTCCTGACACAGGGAGTGGCGGTACAGGGGATTAGAAGGAGAGGGAAGGTGAGGGACCCATTCCTCTTTCCCTGCCCATGGGGCCCCGGGCTGACTGCTGGCCAGGCCTTCTCCTGGGGTGGGGCAAAGGAGGCTCCTCAGGCAGGGGAGCAGGGCTTGGGCTACAGAGCCATTCTGCTCCAGGCCTCAGGAGAAAGGACAAGAGAGAAGCATGAGGTTGTCCAGGCCCAGGGCAGACAAGATGGGGCAGATGCTCCAGGAGGCCAGTTGCCCCCTTAGAACCTCTCCTCTCAGCCACCAACCCAGGGGTCCTACAAACTCTCCTGGGATTCCCAGGCCTGCTCCCCCACCCCTTGGCTTCTGTGACCAAGGGTCTTGCTCCTCCAGCCATGTGGGCTCCTCTTCCTGCCTTACATAGATTTAATTGGTCTTGATTTTTCTTTTTTTTAAGTGAGAACCTCAACTCCCTCCTGAAGAATTCTCAGGGGCTAAGGCTGAAACTGGAGCTCCATTTCAAATTTCTTGCCCATTTTTAACAAGTAGATCCCCTCCTTTGGCATGCCCACACTCAAATTCACTTGGTATCAACTTGACATTTGACCACCTTCACTGTCCTGACTCTGCCTACAGGGGGCGTGGCATTTGGGTGTTGACATTTGCTGAGTTCAAGGGAAGATGTGGACACGGTCTGGTCACTGTGTGGTTCAGCATCCTCTGGAGAGACCTGCGACCAAAGCCTTCACGCACATGCCTGTCAGGACCCTGGGAGCATCCGCTACTCCACCCAGAGGACCAAGAGTAACTCAAGTTGAAGGTTTAAGTGGACCTTTCCCATTGAAAAATCATTGAGAATAAAAAGGAAAAGCATCTGAAAAAAACTAACAGGAGTCATTTGAGAAGTATGATGCTATTTTAAAAAAATCTATCTGTAACAGCATTTTCTCGAACATATTGTAAGAAGAAAGCTATGCTTTCAGGGGGACTATAGATAGGAGGTGGTACGGGGGAGAAGAAATAGCAGTTTTTTGACCATCTTTTTGTGAGCAAGATCGCCGGCAAGGTCTCTTCCGCATTTTATCTCACTTACTCTCCCGGATGGCCCTCTGGGGTGTATTATTTCCCCATTTTACAGATCAGGAAACTCAGAGAAAATCTAGTTCTAGACTGTTTTGTCTCATCTTGTGCATAGAATTCTGCAAAAAGCAGCTTATTCCCAGAGAGTGCAGCCAAGTCTAATTCAAATTCTCTGGCAATTTGAAATAGAAGCCAAGCTGCCCATTGAATGATTTTCTACCTCAAAAACACCCTGCTTTCATTGGAGTTTCGGTCGTATCCATCATCAGCGCACAGAGTAAGCGCCCTAGGAGAACAGGTCAGGCACACTCAGCCGCGTGGTCAGACTTGCTAAGCACAGATCACTGTGGTTCCCTGCACTGGCTCCAGGTACCTAGTTGCTAGTTCATTTGATTCCATTCACTGAAAGGTAACAAAGCTCCTGTATGCAGGAGACACCCAAAGATGAAGACTTCTCACTTACTCGGGTTGGTTCCAACATGGTCCAGATTCATGAAATTGGGCCATGCTTCGCCTCTCTGATGCAAAACAAGGCTGCTAATAGAAGAGCCCGAAGTATGGGGCAAAGGAGTGAGTGGTTTTAGAAATTGCTATGTGCAGGGATGCCAAAAACTGGCCCAGACACTACAAGTCCTCTTTCTTGCTTCCTCAGCAGACATGACTAATCCATTGCAGCACACAATTTCTTGGATATTCCTCAGAATCCTTCTCAGTGCCCTGCCCCGGCAGCCATGAGCAATTGATTGGAGTCCAGAAGATGAAATCTACTTACCATCCCTGCCCTAGCCCAGGTACCTCATCTAAACAGAGGTGGCACAGAAGCTGAGAGAAGCTGCAGGCATGACAGAGCCAGGGACTGGGGCTTCTTTCCTCTGAATGCCTCCCCTTTGAAGCTGCTCAGGAAAGCCCCTCATCCCCGGCTCCTTCCCGCTAAAGGGAGAAGTGAAGTGGGGGTCACTTGGCAAAACGTTAGACATTTTTGAAGATCCCGTAGGCACAGGGGCAGTGCCTGTGCCCTAGATGACTTTGGCTCACACTACAGTCCTACTATCCAGCTAGGGTTGCAGTGTGATGGGCAGGGGAGGTGAAAGGCAGGCCCCTGAGCAAGCTCATTCTATAGTCCAGGTCTACTACTAATGCCTGATAAATGTCTCAGGCAAATGCGATTGTTTTTAAAGGTAAAAGCAACAGCAAGGAGTTTATTGAAAGGGAAAGTACACACTGAAGAAGGGAGTGCCTGCAGGCTCGGAGAGGGAGCGGCCCCAGGAGGCTTGGGTCTCACCTACTTATAGGGAGGTTAAAGAGAGGGGCTGAATATCCATGGGAGGGATGGGGGTTTTCCCCTTTAGTGTGGAGCCTGGGGGACCTCGCCCATACTTACTTTCGGTCATTTGACGCATGTGTCCTAGCACCTTCTGCAAGCATACTTTGTGCCCGCAAGCGCCCCTGGTGGAGGGGTCATTCTCGCTCATTAAGGCACTTGGGTGCATGCTTGGGTCTCCATAAGAGGAGCCTGGCGATTTTATTCTTTACTTAGGTCCCTGACTACTTGTAGGCTGACTGCAGCCTTCTCTGTTGCTTACTGCCTGACATCCTGTTTTGAGTTCTGTTCCCTGATCCCTAGGCTACCCTGCCTAGAACACGATCACCCTGCCTCTCCGCACACTTGGTCTCCTTTGGGTCCCGGGCTCCCCACACCTGTGTGACGCACACACGTGCGGTGGGCACTCCTTGACCCATGTTGGAGACGCAGGGCTTGCTCTGCCTGTGGCACTTGGCCCATACCCCAACAGCCCGGAGAGCACCCTGGGCGAAGGTACCCCGCCCCGGACAGGGTTTCAGAGGTGGCTGCTTGACTGGGCCGGCATATGTCCCCACTTAGCCTGCCTGCCTACTGTAGTCTCCTGCTTTTCTGGCAATCCAAGCTGCCTAGGTGTCTCTTATTGGTGGGTACCCAAACCATCCCCCGGGGGCCCTCCTTGGCAATGCAGTCTAGATTCTTCTAGGTCTGCCTGTGGGGCAAATATAGGCATTTGTGGAGTGTGACGCTTGGACTTCGGCAGATGCTAGCTATACCCAGTTCAGGCAAGTGCAATTTTTATTTGAACCCTGCTACGAGTCCTGGTGTTGACTGGTGCCTTTTACAAAGCGAAGCATTGTTCTGAGAATCGGTCTCCCAGCTGAAGAGGCAGCCAGACCTCACCGGGTAGGGAAGGGGAAGGGGGCATTGGCTGTGAGGCTTGAGATCATGCCACCCAAACTCAAGTCTTAAATGATGTTCCATCTGCATCAACAGAATCTTTCTTCCGTACACTGCTTTTCGAGTTGTTAAGATCATTTCTGCAAGAGGAGGAGGCTTGCCCTGGTTTTCACTTCACTGGGGGACAGGAGGTCCTGAGAAGCCAAACCACTTTCCGGGAGGGCCCCCGGCAAGTAATAAACGGCTGAGTGGCCCCTGCCTTTGGACGGGCGCCAGGACTACATGGCCCCGTCAGAGAGAAAGCCGGGGAAACGGAGCCAGCTTTTCATAGCATCTCCATTCTAGAGAGTGGGCGCAGGGGGTGCAATCGCTTCCCTGTCCCCGCTCCCTCCAGTGAAGCCCGGGCTTCTGACTCCCAGCCCAGAGCTCTGTCCCCTGCCTCATGCTGTCCCAACACTGAACCTTAATCCAGGGTCATGTCCCACATGTAGAAGAAGAATAGGGCTAATGTTTATTGGGCACTTACTATGTACTGGCCCAGGGCCGAGCTGCTGGACAGGGGTTAATTCACTCCTCCCAGCCACCCTATGTGGTAGATGTTATCACAATCCCACTATCAGCCAAGAAGACTGAAGTACATAAGGTCAGCAACTTGCCTATGGCCGCACAGCTTAGTGGAAGGGGTGGGATTTGAACCTGGGTGGACGGACTCCTCCTTAACTAGACATCACCTCCCTGGGTGGCTCCCCATCACTCTCCCTTCTGGTCATCTGACAATCACTTACTGAGCACCTACTATGTGCCAGGTCCTGTCAATCAAAGACACAGCCCATGCCCTCAAAGCCCCACTCCTGCTTAAAGATTTGCCAAGAAAGCATCAAGTCCTGGCTCAAATGCGTTGTTCAGGCCTCCCCTCCCATCCCTTGTCTCCTGCCCTCCAGCCCCCCACAGCGCTCAGGACTCAGCGGAACAGACAGCCCACGCACAAGGACTCGTCAAACTCAATTCTCATCCGTGCTGTCAGTTTCTTAAAGAAAAAAAACCCATCTCTGGCCTCCCACGGCACCCTGCCCTCAGGGGCGCCCTTGATAAATATTTACAGCTGCAGCTGACCCAGGCCCAGGGGAGGACAATCCAGTCACAAAGCACAAAGGAAGCCTGGAGGCTCATTACTCAGACCTTCCCATTCACAGTGGGTGTCCCTCCTGTGCAAATTCCCCACCTGGGTCTGGGGCACAATTCTTCTCACGCTAGCTTGAGTGTGTGGTACGGGTCTTGCCAAAGCACCCCGACCCCCTTAGGAAGCCACCCTCACTGTCCTCCCACAGCCTGGGGGGCTGGCGGAATCCTGCCACAGCATCCCCCATACTCTTTTTTTCTGGTCTGTGGCCTGATCAAAGCTCTGGATGGTAGGACTAGCTGGTTAATCTTTTGGTGGTCTTGGCAGGGGTCAGGGCTCCCTGGAGCTTCTACTCAAAACCGCCACCACGCTTTAGAGTTGCCCACCCCATCACGTAAGTAAGGTGTTGTGGTATGTGTGGCTGTCTGACTACCTCCGTTCGGGTTCAGCAGAGGCCGGTGGACAACAGGTCTTAGGAAGACCCGAGGGTCATCTCATCGAGCAACTTCCAAAGTTTTACAGCAGAACCCCATCAAACAGGCGGTGCTGAGAGAGTGCGCGCGCTCACAAGCCCCCCACCCCTCACCCTACTACCCCCGGGGGTTCCGGGTCATCACAGGAACAGAGTCTGTAAGACACTGCCCTAGTCAAAACTGCTCCTTCCTTCGACATCGACGCTTCTGCAACCTGCACTTGCATTCTTCCAGTGACAGGGAACTCACTACTTCCAGCAGATGCCTGTTTCACCTCCGCATACCTCTTTTGTTAGGAATTCATCCTTAGGCTGAGTCACTAGCTGCCCATTCTCCAATGACAGCCCTTTGTGCAAAGGTGGCTTTCTCACCTCTCATTGGTCAGGTCCCCTCAGGGCTACGGGTTACAAACCTGTGAACCAGGTAGTTCCCTCTCTGTTCTAAGAATATCTCCCTAACCCTGGTTGGAGGTTCCCTGGACACAGTTCCAAGCACAGGCCCTCTGGATGGTGCATCCGAGCTACTGTCATCTGAGCAGAGAACGGAAACCCAGGCTCTACAGACTCGGTTTGCTTCTAGGGAGGGACTGGCAGGGCCCCAGTGAAAGCCAGGGGACTCACCCCTGGATTCTCTGCACCGTGCCACTTCTAGGTGCATCTGCAGGGAAACAGAGTCGGAGCTATGAAAGCCAGCTGCCCCCTGGACAGGCTCCAGATCTGGCCCCCCTGCCCCCCTACGCATCCCCTTTCCTTCCTTGAAATCCAACGGAGGCCCAGCCTCTGCCCAGCACGTTGTCACTCACCAGCCCCGGATTGCTTACATCCTGGGAATCTTGGTACACGTTGACTCCAAGAGCAGTCAGGGTGTCGAGACCTACAAAGAAGAGAAACTCAATATTAAAAGCAGGGCAGAGCAACGGGGTATCCAACTCTTTTTCCAGGCAGCCTGGAGACACCGGGGGACTGGGACGGAGACACCGGATGGGAAAGGAAAGGGAAATGGGAAGGACTGGGAAGGACTGGGGAGGACGAAGCTGCTCATTAAACCGACCTCAAAACCTCTGGGCTTTGTGGTGATGCTGAGAAGGGTGCGGGGAGGGGGAAAGACCCTCACCCTGGGTGAGTCAGCAGCTCGTGGAGAAGCAGGCCCTTCAGGAGAGGGAAACCAAAAGCAGGACCAGATGGGGCGGGGTGGGGAGGTGTCTCCTGCACCTCACTCCGGCTCTCCTTGAGTCTTTGGAGTCGGCTCCTAGCAGCGGCTGGCTGTGTGCGGTTCCATTTTGATGAAGGTGAGGGGAGAAGCCCTATGCGCAGGCCTCAAGTCAAAAAGATACTGCAGTCCTTCAAACAAAAGCCCCAAATGCGTATTTATATCCTGGGAGACTCCTGCCAAGCGAACCCTGTGTGTGCTTTGAAAATTCCTCAGGAGAGCTGTAGCCGGAGGAATAAGGCGTGTGCCCGGCTCAGAGGCTGCGTTCCCAGCATGGCAAGTTGAGGCCTGAGCTCTAGAGGTTTCTGCAGCCGGCAGAGTCCCACCTGCAGTGCACGTGGGAGCGTGGAGCAGCGTGCTGATGAGCCATGCGGGCCATGCTCCTCACTCCCCACACCCAGCCTGCCTCCAAAGCGAAACTTGTTTTCTCTTGTTTCCCTAAGAATTCTGAGGTGAGCAGAGGGTTCTCTATTCATCTCTGCCTGTTGGCAAAGAAGAACCTTTTGACTGGCGGGGGGTGGGGGTGGGGGGGAGAAGAATGTTCACCGCAATAGTTTCTGTGGACGTGTTACCACGCACCGGGCACTGTATACACCTGCTCTGTATTCTTGTTCTTCAAAGAGAGGCTCGCATCACCTGGGAGCTTGCTGGAAGAACAGTGTCTCAGGCGCCCCCCGACCCTACAGAGTCAGAACCTGCTTCCTAACAAGCTTCGCGGGTGATTCCTGGGCTGACTAAAGTCTGCAGAGTTCTCCTTTGCAGTCTTGGAAGGAGGAGTAATATTCATCCGTAACCATGGAAGGAAGGAAGGAAGTCTCAAGAAGCCACAATTTGGCTAAGATGGTCTTACCGCCAGTAAGTGGTAGAGCCGATCCAAGCCCAGTGTTCCTTTCCACGGCGTGATCTTGGTGGAGCAGAAGGGGTCGGCAGGCCCGGCCTGGTGGGAGGGCCAAGGAAGGGCAGTGGCCAGGGGTGGGTGGATGACCTCAGGCTCCACAGCAGGGGGGGGCCCTGGTGTCCTGGAGAGCACTCAGGGAGGGAGGTGTTGCACACGGCAGGCTGGCTCCCCTCCTCCCCACTTTTGTGAGGGCCCACAAAAATTTTCCAGTTAAAGGTGCTGGGCCTCCTTCCTGCAGAAGTCAAGCTTCTACATTAATCCCAGTGGTTAACTTATGCTGATTCCAGGGAGTTTAGCTCTCTGGCCCCTGTACTTAGAACTAACCACCCAGCAGAAGAGGTACCCAGGGGACCATCGAACCTTAGTATCTCAGGCACTGACGTGCAGGAAGGCCAATACTCTGTAAAGCCCTTTAGAGTTTAGAGAGAGCTTTTTATCCATTAGCTAATCACTCCTTAAAAGAACTTGGGGAGTGTCACCAGTGCTATTTTGCCGTTGAGGAAAATGGGGCACAGAGAGGTTAAGTGATTTTCCTGAGGTCACACAGCTTTTGGGCAGGTTGGGGTTGAGGTCCTCTGACAGCTCAGCTGCTCTTGGCAGGGAGAGCCATCACGTCACAGGTTTATGATGCTCTCACTTAGTTTCGCCCAGCTCCATATGGCTTTGCTCTACACTGCTCACAGAATGTGTTTACGGAATAGACTCATGGGCCAAGAGGAAAATGGTCCACAACCCACACAGGGGGTGTGACGGTTACCTTTCTCCATGGAAACTGGCCAGCTGGCATGCTTGGTTTATCAGTTACTCACATATTACATGTTAGATCGTTCCTTCCACTGCACTGTCTTCCCTAAGGCAGATTAGCTCACAGAAGGTAGGGGATGACGTCAGTAAAATCCGGAGGTCGGGGAGGCTCATAGGCAAATGTTCCCAGCACATTAATGTTTTGCTCCACGTGATGGCAACTGGATGCAGAGCCCCTGGACACAGCTGAGTGCAGCAAGCCAGGAGGGCTCCTGGTTGTCCAGACGCCCACCTGTGCCATACTCCGCCTCTCGGCTCAGCGTGGCCACGTGCTCTGTCTTAGCAACCCCTGTTGCTCAGTTCTCGCGGGTCTTTGTGCAAAGGCCATGGGCTAGCCCATCTATCTCTGCTACCCCGTGGCAAAGGCTGCAGCTGCTCTTCTACCTGGAATTTCCCTTTCTGCCTTCCCAGCCTCCAACCGTCCCCAGCCCCTCCCATCAAGCCCCCTCTTCCTTTGTAAAATCTAGCCCGGGCAGTGACTGGGGCCCTAGGTTACTGATGTAGTTTTTTAATACACAATTTAGCATGCCCCCCCCTTTTTTTAAACATACTGTTTTTTTTTTAAGATTTATTTATTTATTTGAAAGGGAGAGAATGGGAGAGAGAGAGAAAGAGAGAGCATATGAGAGGGGGGAGGGTCAGAGGGAGAAGCAGACTCCCTGCTGAGCAGGGAGCCCGACGCGGGACTCGATCCCGGGACTCCCGGATCATGACCTGAGCCGAAGGCAGTCGCTCAACCAACTGAGCCACCCAGGCGCCCCTAGCATGCCCTTTGAACTGCACTTGTATCCTCACTAGGATTGTGCTTCGTTACAGACTTGGGTGGGTTGTGAGGGCTCTGCTGTCCCCCAATGGTCCCCCAGAGTGCTGTGATTTTGGAATTTTTTGGAATGCAAGGTTTGACAGGAATGCATATATCATTTTATAGCAGAAATGCCTTCATTATGTCAGTTGCATTACAGGTACTGATATCTACTTATTAAATATTGAATGTGTTAATACTAAATCCTGAATATATTAAACATTTGATTAACAGTCATTTATAGATACCTGTATATACCCGATTTTGTGCAAAGGACAAGAGAGACATAAATAAATAAGACCCAATCCTCACTTTCAGGAAACTTACAGTATAAAAAAAGAGGAAGATAAATTCAAGTCTGAGTTTGAGAAAGGGCAGTGTGTGCAAAGGTGGTACGACGGTCGGAGTTGGGGGTGCAGCTCGTGGATGCCTCATTTGTCTCAGGATAGAGACTACATTCCTTACCCCAGGGCTTCCAAAGCCCTGCAAAGTCTTGTCCCCGCTCATCTCGCCCTGCCTCACCTTGCCCCCCTGTGTTCTGGGCTCACTGACTGACTCCTAAGCTTCTTGAATCCCCCATGCCCTGGGCAGCCACACGACTCTCCTTAATTCCTTTCCTTCAGTGTTCTGTCCTCCCCCTTCCCCTAATTAGCCCCAGCCCACCCTGTAGGACCGAGGGAGGCAACACACGTAACATGCTTAGAATCCTGTCAGCAGGTACATTAGCTACTATTATTACTGATGATATTTATTATTACCCTTCAGCTGGTGGGGTGCTTCTTCTTGAGCAGAGAGAAGTAGAGCAATTTGCATGGGGTTGCACAGTGAATTATTCCCAGAGCTGGGGGGAGTCTCAGCGAGTCGGTCCTGTTTTCCCTGTTTATCCTCAGACCCAGTGCTGTACCATCACCCACAAGACACCTGATCCTAACCAGCATGGGGGAGAGTACTGGTCTCGGAGACAGGACATCCGAGTCTGAGTCTCACATGCTTGTTCGGTGCCTGCACGCCTATCACTCCTCTCCTCAGGACCTCAGCTGCCTCACCAGCCAAGTGGGGCTCTAACAGAACCTCCTCCTTGGGCTGGCATGGGGGGGTCCAACGCCCTGGTGCCGAACACCGTTCCTGCACATGGAAAATGGCAGCTTTTGTGGTGAGCACTGTACATGAATTAAAGGACATTTTGATGTCCTTCAAGCTCAAATGTGCACACGTTTCCAGTCTTCCTGGCTCAGGACTCCTTTCACCAGAAAGTGCCGGTCATATGGAGCAAAATCCCAATAAGGAAAAATCTGCTTGTAGGATTTCCCTTACAGTTCCCCCCTCTTCCCCTTGTGGCCTACTTTAAGCCTACTGGATTGCTAGACACCTGAAGGGGGGAAAAGGGAAAAGCTACTTGAACGGTTTGTAGGAGAAAAACACGCCCCCCACCCCCAACCCCGCCACGGTCACTCCCACTAACACAATTTATTCCATTCCGTTTCTTCATTCAGCAAACATTTAGCAGATGAGTAAGAAACTCCAGGTCTGGCAAACAGGTCATTATGTCCTGCGGTGATGGCCTCATATTGAGGAGAGGGCGAGGAACCCGTGGTATACAGGGGACGGGGGTGGAGGGGTTCCGGCCAGGACCAGTCCAGACTGGACACGACAGGAAGGTCAAGCACAAAAAAGGTGGGAAGCTACAAGCCACTTCTGTGTGGCCATCATTCTGCAAACTGGAGGTGCAGTCTTCAGTTGCCTGTCTTTGTTCCAGAAAATGTTTCACCTTGGTCACCAACAACAGCCTTTAATTGAAAAGAGCATCACTAGCCAGTGACTAGCACAATGGCCAGAGCGCTCGTTCTGTACCAGGCACTGAGCTGAGTCCTCCACGTACCCTCCCTCTCTCCCACGGCAAATCTGAGGAGCATGCATCCATGCACCCATTATACAGATGGAAACCTGAATCTTTCAGCGATCAAATACACCGCCCCATGTCACAAGAGTCAAATTCCAGCACTGGGGTTTGAACTCTGGCCGGACCAGATACAGTCTTTCCAGGTTTCCCCCCTCACAGACTCTTAAATTTTGGCTCCATGGCTGAAATTGCTGGCAAACTGGGCCATCTCTCCTCCAACCCCAACCTACTCTTCTACTGAGACCCCCCCCCAAGAGCACAGAGGATGCTGAGTTCATAACCTCCCCAAAGTGTGTGGGCACAGCTTGACATCTTGAACAAGCACGCTGAATTCTACTCTAGAAGTGATCTGTTATTTGTTTCCAAATATTTCCTCTTCAAAACTGTTCAGCACAATGGACACTCCAGGAAGAGGTGCCCAGTCCTGGGCAGGGCAGGGTCTGTTTTGCTCACCACTGTCTGGGGAGATAAGGTGAGCCCTTGCAGCTGGGTTGGAGCTGGAGACTTCGATCATATTATTGTGCCAACCGAAGCCCACGGCCATGGTGGCAAGTTCACCAGGAGGGGCACATGGGAATACAGCAGAGGGGGGCGGATCTGAAAGGCAAAGAAGGAAGGAAGACGAAAAAGCTGGAGAAGGGTGTGTGTGTGGGGGGGTCCCTGTTGGATACAGATACCGGAAGCCGGCTGGGAGTGGCTGTAGCCAGGCGGGCCAGGGAAAGAGCAAGGGCCAGACCTTTCAGGGACTTGCAGGCATTTCAAGACATCGGCTCCTTCTACCTGTGAGGGATGGGAATTTGTCAAAAAGCTGGATTCTCCATGTCTGCAGGACCTGGCACATGGCAGCTCTCAAAAGTCATTGCTGAGTGGACAGTGGAGTCCTGCGGACTCCTGGGCCCCCTTCACATCCTCCAGCAGTCTGAGAGGCATCCCTGGGACCCTGCCATCTTTACAAAGGCCAACCACAGGGCAATCTGATTTGTGTAGGGAAAAATTGTCCCTGGGCACCTGGCCTGAGCCTCCTGCTGTCAGACCTCGGGGGAACCCTGGCTCCGGGGGCTTCGGGCAGATGTTTGGGGATGAATACACCTTTGATTACAGCTCATGTTTCAGAGGGAAAAACACAGCTCCCTGGAGATTGGGATTCTATGAAAATCAGCCCTTGCAAAAGAGAGGAAAGTGAGCTGGAAACACAAGCCCTCTGGGCGGGTGATAGTTTCTTTATTTAAAATAAACAACAGCAAAGAGGATCAGCCTGGATGAGAAGCAGGTTCTGGATAATCCCTAACAGGCAGGACTTAAAAGCAAGTGACAGAAGGTGGCTGAAGAGACTGGTCTGCAGGAAGGGTTATGATAGGGCGACATGGTCTCCCAGAACAGGGGTGTCTGCCTCCCCCGCCCCCCTCCCACCCCCAGTAGGAAACACAGCTCCTGTGGACATTAATTTAACCCTCATAGGGAGACTGGCAGACCCGGTTTAGAATGTGCTTTCTAACATTTTACGAGTTTTGTGTCCATAGACAAAATATTTAATGTTTTCCGAGCCTTAGTTTTGCCATCCATAAAATGGATGCAATGGGGATTAGATGATATTATGAAGGTAGGGTGCTGGGCTTGAGCCCATGTGTCTGAATACAATTCTTCCATTTTCTCCCATACTCCCTCTTGAACTTAAAGACAGGTTTCTTCCCCTTCTGTCATGACTATCTGGCACATAAGAGGTGGTTAATAAATGCCGGTTCTGCTTCCCTTCTTTCCCCCACCACGTTTAGCACAAATCTGGGTAACCAGGAGGTGCTTAATAAAGCCATGCCAGTTAGACCCTCCTCTGTGCAGCACAGTGGCTGAGAACATACAAGGAAAAGGCAGCTAGCTGCATTTGTTTCCTCCACTGCGTCTTGTTTTGAGCCCTTTATTAAATTCTTAAGTATTACTTGCCTTCGGGGTCAAAATAAAATTTCCACAGATTTCCACTTTGCACTCATAAATGATTCTCGCTAAACTCTTTTTCTTTTTAAATTTTTTTATGTGTGTGTGAGGGAGCATAAATGTACTGACTCATAGCTGGAAAATCTCTCCCTAACACATTCCAAATTTGTCGAGTCACATGAATTGAATAAAAGCGCTTAACGTAGCTGCTAGCCCCAGGCTGGCGAGCAGTTTCACCAGTTCCGGGGGCCCATCTCTCCCTCTCCGCTCCTACTCCAGGGGCCCGGGGAGCTTCTACAATGGGCATCAAATACCTGACGCAGGTTCAATGGATGCAAGGATTAAAAAGGATTTAGCACCTACCTCAAGCCAAGCTCAAATTCTGCAAGGCAGTGTAACATATATTCCAAAACCTCAAATAAAAATTTGCATAGAGGATCACCGAAATCAAACAACTTCATTTACTGACTCAACTCTGTGCTGGGCACTCTATCAAGCCACTTTCCACGCATGACTAGTTTAACCTTCACCGCCACCCTGGTTGGTGGGGTGATTGCAATGAGCCTCCTTTTACAAGAGAGGAAACTGAGGTATGAAAGTGTGAGTAGCTCGCCCAAGGTTCACAGCATGCAGATGGCGGAGCTAAGATTCAACCCAATGTAGCTCTAGAACAGATGCTCTTACACGCCCAGCCATTCATTCTGAAACGAAAGAACCCTTCTGCAATGAAGAAAGAAAACTCCATTTATTCCACAATTATCCATCCAACACTTAGAATACAAACACTGCACCAGATGTCGAAGGGAGGCTGTTGGTAGGCAATTTGGTTACTGATTTCAGTGAGTTTGGAATTGCATAGAGGAGCTATGATGTATGCACAAATAATTACGACAAAAGTAAGCGAGAATGCCAACAAGCAGGGTTTTAAAGTGGCACGGGCGGCGAAGGCTTGGTAAGGTGATAACTCTGGCTGGAGTGATCCAGAAGGGCTTCCTGGGGGAGATGTTATATAGCTGGACTGAAGGATGTGTAGGATTCAGACAGGAGGTGGCCGGACGAGGTCCTGCCTCCTTAATCCCAACTAGTACACACAGGTAGCTGATGGCCCTGGGAGTCCCCATTCTGGTTCTGATTTGGGACCTACCACCCCCAGGTGGGAACCTCTTTCTTGGGGTGGCTGAACCTGTCTGGCAGGCCGGAAGCACAGGCAGAAGGAACGGAGGGAAAGAGGCATCCAGGACGAGAAGATTGGGGAGAGATGGTGGGACACGGGAGAAAGGGGTGGAGGGGTGCAGATCTGGCCAGAGCAGGAGCTCCAGGCCCACCTGCAACGGGGTTGGCTCTGAGCAAGCTTCTTGCTCTTGGGCTTCAGTTTCTTTTATCTATAGGGAGGAAAATGAAGGAAGTGCCCAAATATTCCAGCTGGGCGGAACCTTGGAGAGCTCCCAAATTATCCCATTACTTTGCAGACAAGAGAACTGAGGGCCAGAGATGCTGTGCTCGTGGAAGTCCTTGGATTTGAATCCAAGTTGGTGGGATGAGGACCCAGGGGGCCCCTCTCCCGGTATAGCTGCTCTTCCCACACCCACATGAGGGGCATGCTGTGAGAAGGCAGACAGAGACCCCCGAATGGGCCTCAGCTAGTCCACTGGCCTCAGGCTCTGACTCCCCCAGGGGGCCCTGGAAGCCTCGGCTGAGGACCCTGCGAGGCACAGCTCCAGGCCACCAGCCTGGGCCCCCGGCACATCCTCCTCTCTCAGCTGTGGCTGGCACCCATCCTCAGAGAGCCCCTCCCCCGACACTCAGGAAGTTTCCAGGAAACCATGACCAGTTCTCTGCGGCCATGGTTTTCTCTGACAAGATGTGCATCTGGTTGTGACTCACAAAGCTGGATTTCCGCCCAGGGCCTTACATCTTGAGTGGGGAGCTCATTCTCTCGAGCTGACAACCTGCCCAGCCGGCTGTGACAATGGGGGCCACTGCTGCCCTTGTCAGCCCACACGGAGGGGGGCATTCCTCTCAGACCTGGCTCTGGCCTGGGCAATCTTTGAGGGTCCCTCCGATGTCAGGCTCTTCAACCCAAATTCCCCCTCCTCTAGAATGCTGGCCTCCCTCCCTCCCCACACATCCTCCCCCTCCTCCCTCCTCCCTGCACCAGTAGGCACTCCTGACCACACCTGCCTTCACTGAGCTGCCCTCCTCTGAAGGCCCACTGTAGGGGGGCACTGCACCCCGGAGGGCTGGACCAGAGGCCCTGTGTCCCCACAAGGGAGGTGGACCCCGAGGGTGGGCCCACGCGCGAGAGTAAGCACAACCATCATGGCGAGTATTAACAGCTCGTGCAGTCACCGAGCAAGCCCACCTGCAGGCTTTTGCGCTTGCTGTTTCCTCCACTGCAACTCTGAGCGGAGTCTCTGTGTGGCCGTCGGCTTCCGGACAAAGTCGCCTCCCGAGGCAGGGCTTTCTTCCCCCGCTGCCCTTCTTCTGCCACCTGTTTTATTTCCTTAGAGCCCATGCCCCCTTCACAAATGATCGATAACCTGTGTGTTATCTGATCCCAGATTCACCTGTTCATTATCTGGCTCTTCCAGGAAGCATGAGGACAAGGGATCTGCTCGTCCTGGATTCCCAGCACCCAGGAGAGCGCCCGGAACAGAGTACGTGCTCAGTAAATAGTCCCTGAATGCACTCGTGAGTGCTGTCAGGCATGGTGGATACGCATTAATCTCGCTTCATCCTCAAACTCCATGTGGTTGTGTCGTGTCCCCATTTTACAGTCAGGAACCTGAGGCTTGGAGAACCTGCGTAGGCTGTCCGAGGCCACTTGGAGAGTAAGTGCCCGAGGGAGGTTTCAAACTTAAGTTTCTCTGATAAGAAAGCCCGTGCTTTTGACCACTAGTCTCTGCTGCTTGCCTTCAATGTTTCCAGAATTCCCACAGTAAGGACACAGGAAATACCTGTGGATCAAGTGATCTGGAATGCTATGTGTTAGGGGCTGAATGTTTAGGCCCCCCTCCCCTCCCACATTCACATACTGAAGCCCTAACCCCCAGTGTGACTGTCTCTGGAGATGGCAGCTCTATAAGGGCCCTTGCCCCACGGAAGTTGTGTCCTTGCAAGAAGAGACACCAGAGAGCTTGCTGTCTCTTTCCATGTGCGTGCGCTGAGGAGACAACTTGTGAGGACATGCCAAGAAGCGGCTGTCTGCAAGTGAGGAAGGGGCTCCTCACCGGACACAGAATTGGCTGGAACCTTGAGCTTGGACTTCCAGCCTCCAGCACTGTGAAAAGAAAAAATTTCTGTTGCCTCAGCCACCCGCTCTGGGTCATGGCAGCCTGAGAAGGTAAATTCTTCTTCCCTCCCTTCCCTCCCTCATGTAAGCATTGACAATGTAGTAAAGCACAGGAGTCCCGAGGGGCTCCCAGGAGTCTCATACTGGTGGCTCGTGGTTTGAATGGCCACAGAGTTGTTTTGTCGGGCTGGCATGGTGTTTTAAAAAACAATGAGGAATCAGAATGCCCTCTGGCGGGGCACACACTCTCCACTCCTTCCATAAGCCATGCTGTTCCCTGCTGTCCTGTGTCCCTCGGATCCACAGGCTGCATCAGGTGCCAGAGACACCCCATGACCTATGCCATAATGGAGAGAGGTACAGGGTGCCCTGGGACAGAGTGACGCTTGGGTGCGGAGAAGGGTGCAGAAGACGCTGGGTCTGCATGAAGAAGGTGGCTTTGGCCTGCTCTCTGAAGGATGGGTGGGAGGGAGTGTGAATTCCAGGGAAGGGAGCAGAGGGGTGAGGTCCACAGGAAGGGCATGGCCTGAGCAGAGAGTAGCAGGTGGCTGAGCGTGGCTGCCAATGAAGCTAGTGGAGCTGGTGTGTGGGCTGGAGGGGCAGAGGCAGGGAATCGTGACCAGGAGTCCCCCAAGGCTTCAGCCAGGGAGGGGACCTCAGACAACCTGTGTTAACCCACACAGATGCTGGGTTTACCACTTCCTAGCTGTGTGATGATATGCCAGTGTCAGCTTGGGGCTGTGTGGCCCCAGGCACCTCATCTGTAAAATGGGCATCTTAATGCTCTATGTCTCAAAGGGATAGTGTGGGGAGTAGGGGCAAACAAATGTGAAAGCTCCTAGCACAGTTCCCTGACACACTGAGGGCACCTTCTGGAAGATGGCTATCTTTATGATGGGTATTTATTACTAATCTAGTGGTGGCCAACAGTGTGGGAGGCGGCTGGGAGCAATCAAAGGCATTTGCTAAGATGATTACAGTCAAGTAGGAAAAACCCTGAGGAAGGACCCAGGAAACACTCGTAGGAGGCAGGAGGAGGGAAATGTGACCTTGAGATCAGCTTTCTCAATCTGTCTCTGTCTGTTTCCTCGTCTGTAAAATGGGACTCTCCCTCCCTGTCCACACAGGGTTTCTGTGTGAATAAAACGAGAAAAGAGATGTGAGGCTGCTTTGAAGTTAACACCAGGCGACCAGAAGGGTTTCATTTTCCTTTTCTCATACAGAGGGGAAAGACGTCCGGGGGAGGGGGGTGGATGGCTCGCGGTGGGGATATGCACTTGTGGGCTCTTATTTCTACAAACCGTCAAGGCAAGGAAAGTAGCAGATGCCAGGACCGCAAGACGCAAGCTAGGACCCGAGAGGCAGGAGCCGGAATCTTGGACCTGGCTTCGTGATCTCCTTGGTTCAGCCCTGCTTCATCCTTATTCACCTGAGCCTTCTGCATGCACTTCAATGCCTCAAAACTACTACCAGAGTCTCAGCCTCAAAAGCAAAGATTTTTCTGGCTGGAAAGAGGATTGAATGCATTCTCCGCAATTTACAGCTGAAGCTGAGTCATGAAAGAGAGCTGCTTAAATGTCATGCTCAGGAGACAGACAACCTGAGTTCACATCCAGGCTCTGCCTTTTATTAGCTGTGACTTTGGCCAAGTTATTGAACATCTCTGCGTCTCTGTGGCCAGGATTAACTGGGGTTATTAAGAGTGCTTACTCCCGGGCGCCTGGGTGGCTCAGTTGGTTGAGCAACTGCCTTTGGCTCAGGTCAGGATCCTGGAGTCCCCGGATCAAGTCCCGCATCGGGCTCCCTGCTCAGCGGGGAGTCTGCTTTCTCCCTCTGACCCTCCCCCCTCTCATGTGCTCTCTCTCTCTCAATCTCTCTGTCTCAAATAAATAAATAAAATCTTTAAAAAAAAAAAAAAAGAGTGCTTACTCCCAAGAGTGGTTTGGGCAATTAAATGAGACAATAAGTATAAAGCTTGGCATGTGCCTAGCACCTGGGAGGAGAGCCGCTATTTTCTAGTTAAGGCCACAGGGTACCTGAGCAGTAGAGTTGAAAATGCACCCTTTGCACGGCCCCACACCAAAATATTTGATGGTAATCAATACGCCATGTTTACTGAAGGCAGAAAAATGGACTGACGTGTTTTGGAATAAAGGACACATTCATGCGTGCCCCATTTCTGGAACATTCCAGACCACCAAAATCTGACAGGAGTGGAACAGAGCAACAGTTCTTCATAGACACCCTTCTTATGACCTCACATTCTAACATCCAGGGAGGCAGCACAAATGGTTCTCAAAATTTGAAAAACTAAACAAGAAGGCGACCCAAAGCAATGCCGAGCCATCTGCTCGGCAAGGGCTCAGCTACTGTCATTCTGGTACTTCCAATGTGGCACATTTCCACTCCCGAAGGTCTTTCACCTAGTCTGGCTTTTCTGCCTTATGGCAGATGGTGATGCAGAAAGTGGGTTCTGGAGGAAGCCTAGTTAGCTCCGATCCTGCTGCTTCCATTCACCGGTGGGGTTGCTAGGGGACATTTATTTGCTCTCTCTGCCCCTAAGACAAGAAAGGATATAACCACACCGTTGTCCCTGGTTGTCGGGAGATACGAGATCATGCACACAAAGGTAGAGCCTGGCCCGTAATAATCCTCTCACCTGGGAACCGTTGATCATGTGCCTAGCATGTCCTGGGGCTGGGAATCGGCAGGGACCACGCTCCCTGCTTTCGTCGAGTTGCGTGTAAGGGGGGAAAGCAGACAATTCGACAAGCAGAGAAGCACATAATGCCAAGCATACTGTGTGCTTTAAAGACAAGACAGGGCCAGGGAATGGAGATGTACAGTGGTGCTAGTTAAGCTAGGACCCTCTGGGGGTCAGGGAAGGCCCTTCGAGGGAGTGTCTTTTAAGCAGAACCTGAAGAAAACCAGGGAGAAAACCACGGACAGCTGGGAAAGAGTGTTCTAGGCTGAGTAAGCAGCAAGTGCAAACCCAAGTGCATGTGTATGTGTTGTGTTTCAGGCTGAGCCAGAGAGCCAGGTGCAGAGGGCAGGCGATCGTGCGGGGCCTTGTGGGTTGCCATAAGGACTCTGGCTTCTGCTCTGGGTGGGACAGGGGAACGAGTGGAGGCCTGGGGACAGGCAATTGATAGAATCTGACCTATGGCTTTCAGCAGCAGCTGTGGGGAGAGTAGACAGCCATGGGACGTGCGGAGGAAGGGCAGAGGGCAAGAGACACGCTAGGAGGACAGCCAACAGGACGGCAATGGTCCGCTCGAGGGGTGATGGGGCCTTGAACCGGGGGACGGTGGTGGAGGTGGCAAGAAGCAGCATCACCCAAGTGGCCACCAGCAGGTGCCATTCACATCCACCAAAACGGGAAGGGCACCCCTTGGAGGGTGCGACATGGTGCTCCCTGAAGGCCACGGTGGCTCAGAAAGGTTTATGACGGGAGCAAATGGGGAGTGTTTGCTGTGTGCTGGGCACTGGCTGAAGGACTTTAGCCATTTGCAATGGGTTGAACTGTGCCCCTCCAAACAATGTGTCTGTGTCCTTGCACCCAGAATCTGTGAACGTGGCCTTATTTGGAAAGAGTGTTTGCAGGTGTAATTAAGGGTCTCAAGATCCACTGACACGTGTCTTCATGAGATACCCAGAGGAGAGACACACAGACAGAAGAGAAGGTGATGTGAAGACGGAGCCAGAGCTTGGAGTGATGCAGCCACGTGGAATGCCAGTGGCCTTTAGAAGCTGGAAGAAGCAAGGAAAAAATTTCTCCTAGAGCCTCCAGAGGGAGCATGGCCTTGCTGATACTTGCTTCATGAACTCCAGGACTGTGAGAGATCGAAACTGCCAAATTTGTGGTCATTTGTTACAGCAACCACAGGAAACTAATACAGCAAGGAAAACCAGGCACAGAGAGGTGAAGTAACTTGCCCAGAGTCACACAGCATGTGAGCAGCAGAGCTGGAAATGTCAGGCTCCAGAGCTGCTCACTCAGTAGGTAGGTATGGTTAATCCTGTGTCTCCAGGGAGCAAGTGGAGCTCAGAGCCACAAGGACAAGCCGAGGAGCAGAGCTGGGGAATGGCAGCGCCAGGCTCCCTGGGGCCCCTAGCAGGGAGGCCAGATGCCTTTCCCACTCATGAGCCCCACCTCTCCCCTCCGAAAACCCCAGAAAGGCCCTCGTCCAGCCACTCCATGGCTTCTTGGCAGCCACCACCTGGCCCCAGGGCTTTGCTGGAAGTTCTGTCCAAGAGACCCCGGTTGGGTAGCCACCTCAGTAAACGCATTTCAGCGGTGCCTCAGGATTCCTAACCATCACTCAGGAACTGCGTCGGGTCTGGGCTTCTAAACCGCCTCGTCTTTCCGTGATATGCGCACTGAACATCTCTTGGCTCCAGCCCTATCCTGGCAAGGACAAAGATGGAGAGAGGAGAGGGCTGGGGGGGGGGGGTGGGGCGGCGGGGAGGGTGCAAAGAAACAGAGACTGTCCATTTCCTCTCCCGCCGATGCCCAGGAGAATATTTTACTGGACAAAAAACAAATATCGGGGATCCAGGGAAAACATCCTCCCCATCCTCCACCCCCACCCCCTGCCCCTTGCCTTGTCAAATTTTCATCATTTTAACAGAGATCAGCAGTGGGGCCTGCGAACCGAGCCCACGTCTCTTCCCACACAAAACCGTGCTGTCAGAACACTTAATGAGGAGAGGTCAGTTAATTTTGGGGGTGGGGTGGGAATCGGGGCAGGGGGAGGTGTGCTCTTTATGAAGAATAAAATAATTAAATTCAGGTCAGTGGAGGGAGTCACTGGGCTGAAACAAATTTGGGGGCCCGTGAGGGACAGCAAGAGGCAAAGGAATGAGCGTTATGTCTGCTTCAAAGCAGGACTGTTTTGGGGGGTGGCTGGTTCTGCAGCCCCCCTCCCCCAAGGCACACATGTACACAAATATAGTGACACACACTTTGGCTAGGAGATAATGAGCTTTTACCCAAAGGCTCACTCACTTGTTCATTCCTCTTTGCGGACAAATTTTAACCACACTCACAGAACTGACTCAGCCCAAAGTGAACCTTTGTCTCAACACGGTCCCCATGGCAGACCTTTTATATTTAGCCCGGTGATGTGACCCTTGCTTGAGACACATTTGGAAGCCCTTTTCTGGAGCTGTCTTCATGGTCAGGTTATTAGGCAAAAAGCAACGGGGCACGTGATTGTGTACTTGGCCCTTATTCTCGACACCTGTTACCCCGCAACTGTATTTCCGAGGGAAGTCACATTCCTGCTTCCACAGAAGGGACAGGTGGAACCACCTTCGAAGGACATCGATTTGCCAACATCAAGGCTAAGAATGCGGCGGGGGGTTGTTCGAGGGGCCTGGCATGTTCTGAGCCATGGCGCCACCTTTGGAATAAGCTCCCTGGGGGGATGACTCGGATGAGCACACCACCCATTTGCAAAAGTGGGTTCTAGGGGTGATTACTGTGATTATTTTTTAGAAGTCGGTTATATAATGTCGGGGCGCCTGCTCTGGGCTTGGCACTGGGCCAGGAACACGGGGCAAGGAGAGCCACAAGGCGCAAGACAGGGCCTCTGTCTCCATCTACACAGCCAAGGCTTACGGGTGAGGAGTCAGCTGGGGCCCATGAGGTCACGTGCCTCTCCACGGCGCCTGTGAGGGCCCCACGGCAGACCCGTTGGAGAAGAATGCCAGGAGGGTGGAGGTCGGGGAAGCAGGCAGTGGAGGCGGGGCTTGAGCTCCACCTCGGAGAACGGGGAGGTGGGCAGTGGGGAGACAACAGGCTCTGAGCTGTCCTGGATGGTGCGCTCCCCCGCCTCAGGCAGGAGGCAGATTTGCAAGGGAAACTGTGGCAACTGCCGGCTGACAGGAAAGGAGAATTTCACAGGGACCCAGTCCTGGCACCAGCCCCTCCGTCCACCTGAACATCACTTTGGAGCACACGTTCCTTTAGAGAGCGGCATCCAGCGTACACACCCGGGAGCCCGTTCTGCTGCTGAGCGTATACATCACAGCCTCACGGTGCCTCAGTCTCTCGATCTAGAAACTAATCATAAAAACAGTAACAGCAAACGTTCATGTGCCAGGCCCTGTTCTGAATGCCTTCACTCTTTTTTTTCTCTTTTAAAGATTTTATTTATTTGAAGGAGAGGAGAGAGAGACAGAATGAGCGAGGATAGGGGCAGAGGGAGAAGCAGACTCCCCACGGAGCAGGGAGCCCGATGCAGGGCTCCATCCCAGGACCCCGGGATCATGACCTGAGCTGAAGGCAGACGCTTAACCAACTGAGCCACCAGGCGCCCCTGCCTTAACTCTTAATACTACTGCTACTATTATTGTAATTTTACATGCTCTTGGGTACTGCATTCCTTGGCCTCCTGAACAGAGCTGAACATACCGTGTATCTTACCTCAGAGATTTTCTTGAGGCTAACATAAAATAGCCAGGTCTTTTAATTAAATGGAAGGCTACAAAAGCTTGTTATTGTTGTTGATGTTACTATAATTTTACTAGGCTTCCTCTATTCAGTAAGCCACCACAGGGGAAAGGTTATTTAAGGCCTGAGTACAACATAAAAAAAAAAAAAAAAAAAGAATCACTTTCAAATGTTAGCTGAGGAAAGATCCCGTGGAGATTGGCAAAAGAAAAAGTTACCGAAAGCCTGAAACATTAGAAGGTAGGACATTGGGGTTTTTTTGCTGGTTTCTTGTATCAGGCCCAATGTTCTGAGAAGGGGTCATGAATGGCTCCCTGGTTCCCTGGTGGCAGAAGGAGCACAGCGCCTTGCCAGGGGCAGCGTTCTTTACAGACAGGCTGCTGGGGACGGGCCTGAGCTCACCCTGCTCACTGAAAGCATTTATTCAACACCCAGGAGCAAGTGAATACCAACGGCTCTTTGCCATCAGAGGACCGAGGGTTTGGGGAAATAGATCCTCCTTCCCCAAATAAATGCAAATGGATCTCCTGATTCCCCTCCCCCTCCCAGCTCCAAAACCTGTTCCTCTGTGGATGCCCCGTCATCAACCACCTGCCAACCTGCCAGGGAGTTGGGCGCCATCTTTGGTTCTCCCCTCTCCATCAGCGTCCACATCTAGGCCACGGTCAGCCTGGCTGGTGACCTCCACATCTTTAGCCCATCCACTTCTCTTTCTCTCCGCGAACACCACCTTTCTTGCCGGAACTTCCACAGCCACATTCCGAGTGACCTCCCTCTTTCCACTTTTGCTCTTTCTTCCCACCCCCATGGAGAGATCTTCTAGAAGTGTGCAGACTGCAACCCTCCCCCGCTTCAATCTATGAGGGCCTTCCTCTGAACTCAGGACAATCCGCATTCCTTTACCAGGTCCCACAAGGCCCAGTGGGATGTGGCTGCTATCTGTCTTTCATTCTCACATGGTGGCTCTCCTCCTGAGACCCCATTTCCTCGCCTGCGGAATGGGTGACGCGACATCTACCTTCCAGGCGGGTTGGGAGACCACCAGGCGTGGGGATTATAAAAATGTGCTTTGTAAACTAGAAAGTGCAGCATCATGTAACCTCTCTCCCACTGACAACTGGGCTTTTGTGTTTTTATTCCTGTTTTCATGGTTTCCAGATCCGTTGCATCGGTATCTCTTCATTGTTTGGAATTTTATATCCTTTTCAGGTAGAAGGGTATTTATGCACACAAGGTAGTATTGAAAGCTACCACGAGAGCATCTCGGTGTTCCAGAGATAACAGCTCAGCTCTGGAGTGCTTAACACTTGGACAATATTTGTTCTTCCCTGGGTAGAAAATTAGAATTTTAACTATGCAGCCAGATTGCTGGAGGCCTAGTGAGATCTCATTTAAATGATAAACCAGTCAATTCCCTTATGAAAATGATACAGCCATCCCATGATCTTCAACATCCCTCCAACATGTGCCATAGTGGCAGATAATGTTTATTAAGCTGCTACTTGGGTGTCTGTCCCCGGATTAAGCACTTTTTATGTTTCTCCGTTGTAAAGGTAAAGCCTCACATCAATGTTAAGGGCTCTTATTATCCAGATGAGGAAGCGAAAGCTCAGGGAGGTTAAGTAACTTGCCCAAGGTCACACTGCTAGTGAGGAACAGAGTTCTGATCCTCTGGCTGTTTTTTTTGTTTTGTTTTGTTTTGTTTTGTTTTAGAGAGAGAGGGAGTGTGCGAGCGGTGGGGGGAGGGGCAGAGGGAGAGAGAATTTCAAGCGGACCCTGTGCTGAGCGTGGAGACCGATGTGGGGCTCAATCCCACAACTGCTAGCTCATGACCTGAGCAGAAATCAAGAGCCTGGTGCTCAACCGACGGAGCCATCCAGGCGCTCCCCTCTGGCTGTTTGAGTAGCTCATATTCTTCGGTTCCACCCTCTGTGTGTTTGGGGGTGACAGGACCAGGAATGTGTGCATTTGTGGGAGGGGAACAGGGATAATAGGGGGCTGGGGGCTTTGGGCAAGTACAAGGCCGCAAGCCCACAGACGCAAAGGAGTTTGGGCAGAAGTTCCCCTTAACTTTAAGCTTCACTCCTTCATGTCTTACAAAATAACTTGCCAAGTTGGATAATGCCCGGTCGATTTCCCTGGGATCGGTGAAAAAGAGTGTAATTCTCTCTTGTGAAGAGCAATCATTGCCTTTTTGCTATTTAGACCAAGCAATGTGTCTGTCTGTGTGTGAGAGACAGACAGACAGAAACAGAGAGAGACCCTCTCACACACAAAGAAAACCAGAGTGTTCCGTCACCGAGCCTTGTTTCAGAAGCTCATGAAGGTGCTCTGGCCAGAGATTCCCAGAGTCCGCCCCCTGCTCCTCGGCTCACTTCACTCACCCTTTGCAGAATAATCACACAGAAGGAGACAGCAATCATGACCAGAGTCCCCTCCCAGGCCTGCTCTTCTGCCCGGGAAGTGCTCTACAACCTCTGGGCCTCGTTTTCTCATTGGTAAAGGAAGACATCTAGGTTTCTAGAACCACTTCCAGCTCTCAGACGGGATGGATGCTCCTATATCCACCATCTCTTTTCTTTCACCACCCCTCGGGAGAGATGGGCAGGTCAGACCGGCCGTGTGAAGCTTGGGGAAGGTGGTATGGTTCAGCGGCAGATCTTGGACTAGAGCTGTTACTTTCAATGCCAACTCCAGTGTCAGCTGACTCCACCAAGCTGGCTTCAAGGGTGCATGTCTATCCTCCTAAAACAGAAAGGATAACACTCTGATGCCATGGCGTGGCGGCCTCTGGCCACCCTGAAGGATCAGCATCCGAGAGCAGTTCCTTCTTTCCTGCCCTCCTTTCTTCCTTTTCTCCACAGACAGAAAAGCGCAGGTAGGAGAAACTGCAGGAAAGGCATCAACAGCTTGGATAACTTCCTGAGATCCCTGCCAGATGTAAAAATAACTGTGGGGGGGGGGGAACCAACAAACCACACACAGAAGCATGAACTCTGTGTGTGTGTTTTGGTGACGGGTGAGAATAGAGACCTAAGTCTGGAACAAGCCCTTATGGTCACTGTACTTCCTCTCTAATTTCTCTATCTTATATTTCTTCCCAAATCGGGGAAATCCTGTTAAACAATGGACGAATCGTCACAAGCTAAGGGGAAAGAAACTCCCAGACACACCAGAGTTTAAGTCACGACACAACCTTCTCCATCTGTATCTGCTGAATGTTTCCTGGGCTCCCACACCAACCGTCCCTTTCCAAGGCCCTTCCAGGCCAACAGAACACCGGCCAGGCCAGAACCCAGGCAGCACCTCACCAGGCTGGGGATCTGCTGAGATCTCGCAGCAGACCCCCATTTTTACCCCGGGAGCTCCGAGAGCTACAGATGCAATGCGCCCTGGGGACGTGAGGGGTCCCCTAGAAGTGGGCTACATGATGAGAGGAGAGGCAGCTGTTCCGTCCCACAGGTGTGGGACAAAGACCACCAGCAGAAGTCATGAAAGTCTCCTCCAGCCAGAAGTACCACCCCAAACTGCCTGGTGAACCCTCTCTGAACCTGGCTCGAGATGCCCATTATAGAATCGCTCATGGCCGAGACAGTACAGAGAGGCCCCATGGGGTAAGGAAAGAAGCTGGAATACTGCTCTAGAAAGCCCTGATCACACTGGTAGTATGTGCAATCTCAGACGAGCACTCAATTTAATGGATCCTCGCATTCTGAATCTGCAAATCTGGTATGATAATGAGAAACAGCGACTGTAGACATCTAGCACGGGGCCGGGTAGGAAGCGTGTGTCAGAGTGAACAGTGGCTGCTATTATAATTATCTAAATCATTTTGAAGTCCTCTGTTAAAAAAAGTTCATGTGCCGACAGGGCTCTGGGAATGAGCTAGGACGGTGGTTCTCAAAGTGTGGCCCCTGCATCACTTGGGAATTTGTTCAAGTGCAGATTGGTGGGTCCCACTCCTCAACTACTAAATCAGAAATTCTGGGGGTGGGGCTCAGTCATTTTATGACCCCCCCTCCCCCCCGTCCACCACCCCGCTGAACTACCGAGCTCAGGAGTGAATTGTGAAGTCTGGCTGATCATCAGAATTTCCTGGCGGTGGTTACGGGAGAAATGCAGCTTCCAAGGCCCATCTCCCAGGGATCATCAGGTTCTGGGACGCAGCCCTGGGGTTTATCATTTTAACATGCTCCCCAGGTGAGTCCACTGAGCCAGGGGTTGGGGAGAGGAAAGCATGGGGGCTGGAGGAAACCTCAGGCTGGGGGTGGGGAGGGGAGGGGCTGGGGGCTGAGACAGAAGAAAGTGCTGAACCCCAAGGTTCTGATCCCAGCTGTACGGATTTCTGAGATGGGATCTCCTACCACCTTCTCATTTTCCAACCAGGGATCCTGAGTCTCTAAGAGAAGTGACTATTCTAAATCCTTGCAACTCGTGCTTGACAGAGCTGAGACCCACGCCAGGGCCCTTCTTTCGGATGCCAGCATCCTTTCTCCTGAGCCCCACGACTCAGGTTCCCGCCTTCACTTCCCTGCAGTGTCTCCCTCTCAGTCAAGCACTGAATCCGGGCCCCTTTCCCGAGTGTTGATCGTAAGGGTGAGCTTCACAGCAGAGTTGGAATCAGACCTCAGATCTGAGCGCAAATTTAGGCTCAATCACCAAGTAGCTGAGCCACCAAGACACCCTCCCAAAGCCTCAGTTTCCACATCTCTAAAATGGAGAGAAGTTCTGACCTCACCAAGCTGCTGAGCAAGTCAAGTAAAATCATACAGTTGCAGGTGCTTTCCAGACTGTCAGCGGCCCCCACAAATACAGGGGCTGAGAAGAAAGAAGGGGGGACTCACTGTGATTTCTTGCCTCGGAGCACTTACAGTCTAGCAAACATGCTCAGAGCAACCAGACCACATTGCTGCGCTGAGTTCCATGCTAAGTGCAAGGTGACACCTTCGTGTCTTTGCTCAAACCCTTCCCCCGCCTGGAATGCACTTCCCCAAACCCGTATGTGCACAAATGCCCCTGTGATTCACTTCATGGTCTGTGCCTGACCTTCCCCACCGCTGAGCCCCGGGAAGGTAGGAAGTGATGCTCATGCTTCATGCGTCCTAACGGTGGTCCTTCCACGGAATACTGACAATAACAATGACACGACTCATTCTTACAGGGTCTGTGCTGGGCGTCAGGCACTGGACAGGCACTTTCCATTCATTACGTCGTTCAATCCTCACAACGGTCCTTTCAGATAGATACTATCCTTAGTCCCATTTTACAGGTGGGAAAACTGATGCTCGGGGAAGTTAAAGCTAGGATCGTGGACTGGTGAGTGAGGGAGGCAGGGTCTGAACCCAGGCTGTCGGAGTCCAGAGCCCACCTTCTTTCCCACTGTACCCTACGGAACCCGGACACCTGTTTCCATGGTTAGGAGAGATTGAAGGATCTAGAAGGGCCATTAAAATAACCAATCGTTTTGACTTGACCACTGTTGGAGCATGCACGAACGCGAAGTCTATTTAATTATTCCCAGGATAGGAAACACATCTCATGCGCTTGCTTTAAACAGAGAGGCAGAAGAGGCTCCCTGGAGGCAGCCTGGGCCTCAGAGTGGACAGCCAGATTGCAGCCCCAGTCTCGGTGCACCGGCCTCCTCAGCTGGGGTCAGCTAGCCGCTCTGCAGTCCACCTCCGCATCCGCCAGGCGTGCTGGAACATTCTGCCCACTCCGCCTCACAGATCCGGCCCAGATCAGCAGAATCCCGTCAATGTCTACCTTCTCCAGATGCCAAATTTTTTAAAAGATTCTGTCTCTCCTACATTAATTAGTTTCTCCATTAACAAAATAACGAAGCACTTGTATAACTGCTGGGATTTCTGACCAAACAAAGTGACCATTGTTATTCAATTCCAGCCCAGAGGAAAAAAACTACCCCCCCCCACGACACACACACACACACACACACACACACACACACACACACACACACACACACACACCCCATGATATTTTTAGGCAGCCAGTGCCACCGTATCCTGGGTACTGTACAATTTCCACTGGTTTCTGGAAATAGTGACTCTCATTATGTGAGCTTTTCGGAAAACACTAGCCCAAACAATTTCTGAGGTCTCTTTCAACCCCAAGTTCATCAGTCCTACCGAATCGATTCTGTCTGTAGGTGCGCTTTGCCAACTTTGCACGTGTCACCGCCGTCCTTATTTTGTTGGCCCCACGCTGGACGTGCAGGAGCGGGGAGGACCCCTCGGGGCCTGAGCGAGGTCAGCTGAGGATAACCCGACGGGCAGGCCTCCGCCACCTCACACGGAGGGCGGAAGACACATGGAACTGGCTGGGCCCGAGAAGCTGTACCGGCTAAAAATATAAACAAGTTCAAGGAGGGTGTAGATGAACTCGGGGAGGAGTGAGTGACAGGTGAGGGGGATCAGGTACATGCCTGCGTTCTGTGTCCCGGGAGCAACCCAATGCTTGGCGGGGCAGAACCGGGATGGTCCCACCGACGGCAAAGCATTTCTCGTGCCAGGAGATAAGAAAAGGAAAGCAAACAAGGAAAGAGGGCACAGCATAGTATCCTGCTTCGACATTTAACTTCTATCGTCAGGAAAAAAAAAAAAAAATCCATTGTGAACAAAGCCTGACCAGTTTTCGGGGGATTACTCCTCCCTGTGTTGGCCAGAGGTGCTGGGACAAGTGAGTTTTCTGAGTGATCTCCTACAGTGTGGTTCCTCCCTCCAGGCTGGGAGGCGAAAACCACCATCCCAGGAATTCTCGATAAAAATCTTCCGGGGGCGCCTGGGTGGCTCAGTCGTTAGGCGTCTGCCTTCGGCTCAGGTCATGGTCCCAGGGTCCTGGGATCCAGCCCTGCATCGGGCTCCCTCCTCAGTGGGGAGTCTGCTTCTCCCTCTCCCTCTGCCTCTGCTTGTGTTCCCTCTCTTGCTGTGTCTCTCTCTGTCAAATAAATAAATAAAATCTTTAAAAAAAATCTTCTGAATAAATCTCAATAAATTCTCACTATTATTACTTAAAAAAAAGAAAGAAAAAAGAAAAAAAATCCACTGTAGGAAATACAGAAATCAAGGAAGAAAAATAATCATCTCTGATGCCATGTCTAAGGATTAACTGTGTTAACATTTGCTATATTTCCATCTACATGGGTGTTTTTTTTTAAAGATATATACAGCATTATCCTGCATTTTTCATTTAACATTTACCACTTGAAAAAAATCACACTACTAAATAGACTTGAATGGGTTTCTACTCCCTATTTAACTGTTAATTTATTTAACTGTTGAATCATTTTACCCTTCACGTCTTGTTAGATATTGCTTTCCTTTTCCCAATTTTCTGCCATGTAGATAATGCTGGGATGGACACGCCTGGTTACTTCTTTTCAAAGAAATGACAGTAAATCTTAAAATCTCAAGAGTGCACCATTTAATAAGTTTCTCGGGGCGCCTGGCTGGCTCGGTCGATGGAGCATGTGACTCTTGATCTTGGGGTTATGAGTTCGAGCCCCACGCTGGGTGTAGAGATTACTTTAAAAATAAAATCTTAAAAAAAAATGGTTCTCTTATGTGGACAAAGGGCACGTAAGGGATGCACATGGAATATTCAACAGGGCTTCTCTGCGGCTTGCTACAGTGGAGGCTCGCAGCAGGAAGCACCACTCCCCCCACCCCACCCCCACCTCCCTGGTGCTTTCTTTCCTCTCCTTCCACACAGCTATTTATGCTGAAGACTCTTCTCTGGGTCCCAGCAAACTGAACACTTGGAGAGCTAACGAGACAGCACAAACGAGACAGCACAGCCAGCCACTGGGCTGAATCACACCAGGGCAGGACTCTTATTAGAAATGCAAATCTCTCGGCTGACAAATCCCAAACACCAGTGCATCAGAGTCCCCCACCGACTGTACCTCAGTTGGGTGGCCTCCGGCTTCCATTTTACCTGAAAGAGCTGAAAAAGAGTTGGCTGGGCCCTGGCTCGGCAATCTGAGAAGGAAAGGGTCTGTCTGAAAAGGAATTGTCTCTCCGGTGTTTCAGTTTTACCCAACAAGAGAAAGCCAGTCCCTTTTTTCTCAGCCTTCACTCCACTAAAAGCCATTAAGCACCGCCAGAGACAGGAGACACATATCTGTTGGCAAGTGTGAATGCTGCACTCTGTACCTCCGACAGGGTTGGAAATTAAACTGTTTACTTGGTGGCCACCCCAAGGGACTGAAATGAAGCTCTAATGTGACGGCATTTCTGAAATGCATTTTTTCAATCTCAAATTCTCATCCTTCATTTCCCACCTGGAAACCCATTAGGAATTTGCACAGTTAATTTATCCGAATTACACCCTGACCAGCTCTGACCACCAAATGCAAATGAAGCGACCCGTAGGTGACCTCACTAAACTGGGTCTCATTTCGGGAAGGAGGGTGCGCCTGGTGGGCTTCTGAAAGATGTCGGGGCGCGGTAGGGCTAGCCTATTCAATACGACCGAAGAGAGGTCTGGTACCCGTTTCTCGGGTGCGTTTCTTTTGGAAGTTCAGTCATGCTCAAAATTGAACGTGATAAAGTCCCTCCACGTGGCGTGTTCAGATTCTCCCTGTCTGGAGCGGCAGACCCACACCCTCAGCACCAACAGAGCTCCCCTTTACAATCTATCCATGCCGATCCTCCTTCCAAACTTACCTTCTATCTGCAGAAAACCTGTCACGATGGATGCTGTCTGAGGTCATTTATTTTGTATCCTTTTGGCACTTTTAAAATTCAGAGCCCTCAACTCCTGGAGCTTTTACCTTGGGATTGTTGGCCCATGACTTTGCTTGTATGTGTGGTTTCCATCCCTACACTCCTTAGCACTCACAGGTGGAACCAGTCTTTTATGTTTGGTTCCTGTTATACTGAAAGTCTGTTTCCCCTAAAATTTATATGATAAAGATTTATTTATTTATTTATTTGAGAGAGAGAGAGAGAGAGAGAGAGAGAGCGCACAAGTGGGGGGGGGGAGAGAAGAGGGAGAGGGAGAAGCAGACTCTCCGCTGAGCAAGAAACCTGATGTGGGGCTTGATCCCAGGACCCCAGGATCATCACCTGAACCGAAGGCAGATGCTTAACTGACTGAGCCACCCAGGTGCCCTTAAAATTTATATGATAAATCCTAACACCCAGTGTGATGGTATTTGGGAGCGGGAACTTTGGGAGATGATTAGGTCATGAGGGTGGAGCTCTCATGCATGGGATTCGTGCCCTTTTTTTTTTTTAAGATTGTATTTATTTATTTGAGAGAGAGAATGAGAGAGAGAGCATGAGATGGGGGAGGGTCAGAGGGAAAAGCAGACCCCCCGCTGAGCAGGGAGCCCGATGTGGGACTGGATTCCCAGACTCCAGGATCACGACCTGAGCTGAAGGCAGTCGCCCAACCAACTGAGCCACCCAGGTGCCCCATGCATATTCTTTTACAGGGACTATCAGCACATTAAGTAAATGTTCAAAAGTACCGACATTCTAACCACTGTTCTAAGTTCTTGAGGCCCTTTAAATGAGAGTAAAAGGTAACAGGCCTTCTTTAAGTGCAAATTTTGCAGAGTCAGTCCAATTACTTTGGATTTGCAGATTTGGAGTTAAAACGTATTATAAGATGCCCTCTGTAGTGTAGTACAGTGGTGATTAAAAGGACATACTCTGAGGTGAATCCTGGCTCCGTCACTTACCAACTGTGGGACTTTGGGCACTCTAGTTCACCTTTCTGACATTGGGCATGTCTGGATTCCTCATAAAAATGTTCTTCTCCTACACTATATATTCCTTGTTTTACCTACTGTACCATATATGCAGCTAACCTGATTATTACACCATTAAAATAGTCTGTAACATTTTATTCAACCACTGGCTCAGAGTTAAGTAAATGTTTCCTAACTTTTTGGCTGAAATACAATGTTTTCATGACTTTAAAAAAGATCAATACCCTCAATTTGTAGGATATATGAATGGTTATCTGCCATCTCTGGATACTCTGCGTAAAATAAAAGCCAGCCCACGAGTACAGTACAGAGCCCAGACCCACTGTGCTCTGTTTGTATTCCCAAGGAGAATAATCTGTAATCAGTCATCCAGGAGCCTGTGCACACGTATGATCCTTCAGCCCCGGGAAAGGGAGGGGAAAATACACGAGATGAGATGAACCACTCACCCGTTCAGGGCAGCCCCCCTCATTTGGTCCTGCAGCCCACCTCAGCCCCCCTGAGCCCATGCCAACTGGGCCGCCTCAGGACATCGCCTACCGTTATACCTCACATAGTTATCTCCCGACAGTGTGGGGGGCTCTTTGCTCAGACGAAGGGAGTTACAGGACGACACAGCCCGAGATCCCTTTAGCCACACTGGTGGACGCAGGCGTGGGTCATGGCTGCCCCTATCTTCCCTCATTCTGGTTTCCCTGCTGATCGGGCATCTCTCCCTTTTCTATATAATGACCCCGGCTGAGCTGGTTTGAAGATACACTCTCCCTTACAAGTCACTCTTGGGGGGGATGTGTGTGTGTGTGTGTGTGTGTGTGTGTGTGTGTGGAGTCGGAGGAGGACCACATGCATGCACACATGCATGCACGCACGCGCGCGCACACACACACACACACACACACTATCCAGGCATTCTCTCTCTTCTCTGTCTCCAGTTCCTGCAAGACCGGGAATCTTTGCTCCATTCCTCTCCTGAGCTCCAGGTCTGTGCTCTCCTGTGTCCCCCACTCCCTTCTCCCTCATCCTGTGTCTGTTCTCAAGACTGTCCGGGAGCTGGAGCCCTGACACTACCATCTCTGGGTCATTGACCTCTGGATTCTCTCCTTTTCTTCTAAAGATTCTGCTGCTGCAGGCAGGTCTGGGTAACCTCGAGCTGGCTACTTGATCTCTGAGCCTCAGTTTCCTCATCTGTAAAACAGGGATATATTAGTACTAACTCGCTTCACAGAGCTGTTGAGAGGATTAAGTGAGGTCACACAGGCATGGCACTTGGCCCCGTGCTCCGGACAGAGAAAGCACACAGATGTTAGCAACTAGTATCATTACCATGATTAATTATAATATTAATAACAACTGTTATTCCAAAAGGCCTAAGGTTGTCCCACAGCTTGTCATTTCTATGTTCCTCCATCTCAGACTTCCTCATCTCCCCCTTCCAATCCTAGCCAACCCCACACCGCTATTTCCTGATTATTTTTTTCTTTTCTTTTTTTTTTTAAGATTTTATTTTTAAGTAATCTTTACACCCAACATGGGGCTCCAACACACAACCCCGAGATCAAGAGCCACATGTTCCACTGACTGAGTCAGCCAGGCGTCCCTTAATGTTTCTTCTCTATGGACCTATAAAAATAACAAAGCTGGATTTAGAGTCAGGGGATCTGACTCCTACTTTTTAAGGAAGAGTAAAAATGGCCTGTGACCCTGGGCAAGTAATAGCCTTTCCGGGGTCTCATCTCCCTCACCTGAGAAATGAAGAGGTTGGACCACAGCAGCGTTTCCCGAAGAACGTTCTGGAAGCTTCCACCACACCCATGCCCCTACATAGGGCCCCCATGGCCAGAGCAGTGCCATAAGTGGCCAACCTAGCCCCCTTCCCCCAAGCTCCACCTCTGTTAGCTTGTTGTCTAGATTTGGATACGGTCTACACTGCCTGGCGCCTCAGCAGACGGTTCCTGGGCTGACCCAGACCCTCTCATAAAAGGAGATTTTGAATTGGCGTAAATCTCAGCTCTGTAAGGAAGGAGAATGAGCTGCCAGGTCTGCTGAAAAACTAGGACAAGGTTCTCTTTAGCAAGTCTCCAGGTACCGTTCAGGCAATCACTGGGTATCATGAGCCTTAAAATACGTACTGCTTGGTACAATGTCTCCTGATTAAGTTGGCTGCCAGGCCCAGGGCAGTGCAGGCAGGAATGGTGAATTTTAAAACCACACAATTACTAGTAGTTTGGAAAACCCTTTTGAAACCCCATGCCAATCATTTAATTCATTTTCCAAGTCCTTTTTTAATGCAAAATATGCTAATATGTCGTTGGAGTGTCCAGCAGAGAAACCTGCTAGAAAGTGGGGCCTCTCTTGCTTGGGGGTTAAGCGGGGAGCTGGTGGGAATGGGGCACGGGGAGAATAATGGCTCATTTCCCCTCCAGTGAAGAAAAGCAGGCCGATGCCACTGGGTTCAAGTGCTTCTTTGTACTCCCTTCAGCTGCAACAAGGTGCGATCACCCTCGCGGTCACAGATTTGGGGCATAATGGGCTTTCTTTGCTGCCCAAAGCCCAAGTCCCGCCCCTGGTAAGTGAGATGCGTCCTTCGGTTGGCTGTCGTCTTCTCCTGGTGAGTAGCGGACAGTGGAGGAGGGAATGAGGAAAGGGTGAGAGGGACGTTTAGGGCTTGAAGGAATACATTAATTTGGGCCCGGGGCCGGGCGGGGGGAGTGGGGAGCCTTTGACAGATGGCCTGACCCAGCAGGATTCCATTTCTCCTACCTGCACAAACTACATTAGGAGCATAAACTACAGACTAGGGGCCTCTCTTAGAGGCTGTAGGTCAGTCTACTTCCTAACCGATGCCATCGTATCACTGAAGGTTGTAGTTCTTGCTTATCTAGTAATCGGAAACTACTGGGTACTTCTTTGTCCACGCAGCGCTGTGCTAGTCCTGGCGTGGGGGGTACAGAGGAGTATAACACACGGATCTAGTGCTTCATGGCTATCAGTAATTGAGCACCAGCTATCTCCCGGGGACAATATATGGCTTGATTGCAGCAAGAGAAACACGCGTCCAGGCACAAAGAAAGTGCCGTACGTGTGGCAGCACCCCCTCGTATCGGGTGGGAGAGCTACAATGCAATCTACCGAATCTCTGGCCCAGGGCTTGCAAACGGGTGGCTGGGGCTGGATTCGGCCCCCAGGCATGTTTTCTTTGACCTATATGATGATGCTTTAAACATTTTAGAAATGTCTTATAAAAAATCAAGATTTCCAACTTTCCTTGAAAAAATTAAAAGGGGCTCTCTGGCATCACTAAGCCCATATTCCTGCCTGGGAACAGGCAGTTGGAGCTCAGTGGCAGGTGTCCCTTTCAGACTGGGCACGGACTCTCTATTTCATCAAAGTTGCTACCGCTCCCTATTCCTTACCTCAGGCTGGCCTCCCTCATTCCCTCTACCTGCCTGACTTCTGTCTGCATTTGAGTTTGCAAGCCTAACATAGGATAGGCCCCTTACTTTGCCAATGATGTCTGGGTCTCTGCTGGACATCGGGGTCTGGGCTGGTTTTTTTTTTACCATATCCACTGTGTGTCGTCCAGGGCAACCTGGGGGTACACAGTGCATTCAATACAGGAGGACCATCATACTGATGTGATAGCTGGATAAGCAAATGAATAAATGGATGGATGGATCAGCCCAAGCCATGGGTGAGGCAGGGCCATGCTGGGCAGAAGGGCTGGAGGAAGGGGGTGGGTGAGGGGTAGGGACAACAACAGGCTGAAGGAGCTCAGGAAGGGAGTAAAGGGTTGTTGGCTACTTTGTGGACCTGAAACCCCATTTATTCAGTATTGTGTGACTTTTAAAATGTATTTTTATTGTAAAACAGAACAGAGATACAGTAAAGCACGTAACACGTAAACATACAAATCGTTTTCAACTGTTTATGATTTGGGGGGGTCCTGTTTTCTTTCTAAAAGCCATCCAAGATGCTTCAAAATCAGGGCGTTCCATGCTTTTTCCAACTGCACTCACTGCAGACAAGAAACCTGCCTCGCTCTTCCAGCCTGACACGGCATCGCAGAAATACCAGGGGGTGGACAGTTAGGAGACGTGGTGTTCAAGTCCCAACCCGGGGAAGGCGGTTACCCTCTCTGGACCTCAGACGGGGAGACGGCACAGGATCTCTCCGGGGTGCCAGCCTCCAGGGCTCTGGGACTCTGCCAGGCTAAGAATACTGTGGCTAGCAGAAGGAACTTGCAAGGACATCCACGAAAGGAAGGACAGTGTAGCAATCACTTACCGGCTCAGGCCAAAACCGCCCTCGTGGCGGCATTAGAACCAGAAGCCAGGTGGCGGCATTGATCATAGATCCCTCCAGGTAACAGGACGTTGGCGAAAAGGGAACCTTGAAGTCATGGGCTCCAAGCCCCTCGCTGACCGCTAGGGACACAATAGTTTGGATGAGGAATGTGACTTGCCCAAGGTCTGATCCTGAATATTAAACCGCATCCTAGAAGCTTTTCCTTCAGCCTTTGTTCCAAGTATAACCTCTCACTGGGTCTGGAGGCCTGGGGGTGTGAATGGGAAGGCTCCCCGGACCAGGCCTCTCACCCGCGAAAGGGAGTAAATGGAAACTTTGGACACAACTCTATGTGGCAGTCCAATACCCTGAATTAAAGTATGCTACATTCACAATTCTATAGCAGAGCATTTTAGATGTCAAAAGAGTTAACCTGTTGATTAAAATATTTTACAGATCCGTGATTTCTGTAATTAGTTGGCATATTTTTTCATACTCTAATATGCCAGAAAACTAAAAACCTGGCTGTGGCTGGGGTCTCTCTTGATCTCTTTGAGGACTGATCCATAGCAAAACTCAAACATCCGGACCTGGGGGGGAGGCCCCTTCAGGTCACTGAATGCAAGCAGCAGGTTGGTGCAGTAAATGGAGGTGGAGTAGGTCCATCTTAGCCAAGTGCCAGGGCTGTGCTAACGGCTGGGTACAGAGCTGACCGCCCTGCCCATGAGTAAAGCATGACCTAGCCGGGCAGCCAAACATGGAACGAGCTCTAAAGTGATGTGACAAGCCACTACAGAAAGTGCTGGGGTGGGGCGCCTGGGTGGCTCAGTCGGTGAAGCGTCTGCCTTCGGCTCAGGTCATGGTCCCACGGTCCTGGGATCGAGCCCCGTGTCGGGCTCCCTGCTCAGCAGGGAGCCTGCTTCTCCCTCCGCCTGCTGCCCCCCCCCTCCGCTTGTGCTCTCACTCTCTGACAAATACATAAATAAAATATTAAGAAAAAAAAAAAAGAAAGTGCTGGGGCAACACGGAGGGGAAGAGAATGTGCGTTTGCCTGAGGTTTGTCCCAAGAGGCAGATGGTATGATGGGAGGTGTGGCAGACAGAATGACGCCCCCTCCAAAGATGTCCACACCCTAATCCCCAGGACCTGTGAATATGTTACCTTACAGGGCCAAAGGGACTTTGCAGAAGTGGCAAAGTGATTAGGTTACGGACGTAGAGATGGGGAGATTATCCTGGCTTATCCGGGTGAGCCCAATGTAATCACAAAAGTCCTTAGAGGTGAAAGAGGGAGGTGGGAGGCTCAGAGTCAGAGTGATGAAGCTCGAGAAACACTCGACGGGCCATGGCTGGCTTTGAAGAGGAGGGAAGGGGCCATACGGCAAGGAATACAGGCAGCTTCTAGAAGCTGGAAAACCCGGGGAAACGGATTCTCCCCAGAAGGAGCAGCCCTGTCAGCACCTTGATGTTAGCCCAGTGAGACCCATTTCAGACTTCTGACCTCCACAAGTTTGTGGTCGTTTGTTACAGTAGCCCTAGAAAATGAACGCAGGAGGAAAACCCGTGTAAGACACAGGAGCCCTGGGGGACCTGTCCTGAACTGGCACCATTTGCTCTCTCAAAGCCTCTGTTTCTCCCTCTGAAAGATAACAGCAGGATGGGGGTGGGAGGGATGCCTGGTTCAGCTGGTAGCGCATGCGACTCTTGATCTCAGGGTTGTGAATTCAAGCCCCATGTTGGGCTTGGAGCTTACTTTGAACAAAAACAAAACAAAACAACAAAACCAAGAGCACGGGGTGTAGACGCTCTCTGATGGCCCTTCTGGTTCTGACACCTGGCGATTTTACAGAGGAGTAGAGTACCCGCTGTAGTGTAATGACCGGTGAGCGGTTGTGAGGGTGGACAGGAAACAGACTGTCCCGAAGCGTGTTTGGTGGAATTTCAGTTCTACGGGCTGTGGATAAGGGTCAGTCGACAAAGAGGGCCATTTGTGCAGCAAATCATTATCCAGCACTTATCAGGCACTGTTCTGAGCTCTGCAGAGTTGAACAGGACAGATGACGTCCCTGCCCTCATAGAGCTCAGACCAGAGGAAGGAACCCAAGCACAGAGAACGAAGGAACATGCCAGTTTCCACTGGTCATTATTCCATGATGAGAATGCAATCTGGTGATAAGCTAGTGTGGGACAGGGAGGCAGGCTACCCTCGGCAGGGTGCTCAGGGCTGGCCACCCAGGGTCAAGTTTGACCTGGGCCTATGTGGGGCGAGGATCAGGGCATTTAAAGAAAAGGGAAAAGACATATGAAGAAATACTGAGTTAAATAAAATTAAACAGAATTCTCTATGGAGGAGTCCTGAGGGTTTGAATCTATCAATTGGTTCATGGGCTCACTGTCCAATGACACATTATTTTATTGAACCAGGCAGTGTTCTGGACACAGCGGCTACCGTACTGAACGAAACAGGCAAAGTCCCTCATGTGTGGAGCACCCTTAGTGTGGGGGAGACAGACAATACGAAACTCAACAGATAAACATAAAATCAGGATATGAAAGAACTCTGAGGAACAGAGCAGGTATGGGGATAGGTGTTGATGGTGGTGGTAAGATATCTGGGAAGGTCTGGGAAGACATCTGGGGTAGATACGTCAGTAGAGAATTAACACGCAGGGTGAATCGGTATGCAGCATTTCCCAAACCACCATGACCACGGAACCCCTTTGTCACAGAGCATCGTGCAGGACTCCTGCTCCTTGGAACACACTTTGAGAAAGACTGGCACAGAGACAGTTGAAGCATGAAGGTGGCATGGGCACACTCTCACAGGACCGAGGCTAGCATGTCAACATGGAGACTACAGATCTCACGAATGCAAAGGAAGACATTTTGTATAGAAGTCCCTCCTCTAAATGCACATCAGAGTGTAGGAGAGGGGGCGCCTGGCGGGCTCAGTTGGTAGAGCATGTGACTCTTGATCTTGGGGTCCTGAGCCCGTGAGTTCAAGCCCCAGGCTGGGCATGGAGTCTACTTAAGAAAGAAAAAAAAAGGGGGGGGGCAAGGAAAGTGGGAGTGACCGGGAGGTCTCTGCTTGGCTTCTGGGTTAGTAAAGCCCTTCATTCTCTCTTGAGCTGTCCTGGATTCACCCTCAGTTCTGCGGGATTCAGGAAGCTTGAGGATACAGAAAGCCCATGATTAGACTAAACGGCCTGAGCACATGCTAGTTTTCCCCAGAGAGCAGAGTACAAGAACGGGAATCCTTTTTTCTAGGATGTTATGTTGCAAAGAACATGTATTTATTCTCAAACTGCATCTGGGTGACCACGATCAATGTCCACCTTTCCGGGAATCTTTACCCAAGTCCCCTCCCAGTTCTGATAAAGGAATGAATGGTACACCCCAGGCACAGAAGCAAGATCTGGGCCCTGAATCAGGGCCCATACTCAGGCAAAGTGCACAGCCTGAGAAAAAGATGAATGTTCTCTCCTAGAGGCCACAGGGAGTTTCACTGCGAACGAACCCCACCGTCCCTGCAACGTCCTTTCCTGTCTAGAGAAGGCTGTCTGGACTTCCTCACAGCTCACATCAGATGAGGCACATTATGTATTCAAGTCGTGCAGCAGCGAAGCCTTCCAGAACGCCATCCTGCCCGGGCTCCGGCAGAAACGCCTCTCTCGGGAGCAGGCTCTGCTCGCGAGAAGCTGGGCTTCAGGTCGGCCAGGGGACCGCTCGGAGAGCCCGCAGAACGGGGCCTCACCTGGCAGGTGGTAATGCCACTCACCTGCCCCGTTCCCCAGGCAAGAGGTCAGCACAGACAGCTGGTGGTGGTGGTGGGGGGGGGGAGGGGTCTTCCCATGAGAAGCTGCCACCTTTCCCGAGCCTTTGCTGCCCACGAGTGGTGGGGAGCGCCTGACCAAGCACCACTGTGGTTCCTCTGCTCGGATGCTCTCCCTGCCCCAGACCACCTTCTTGTCACCTGTCATCTTTTTCATCACAGCTCAGTGTCACTTCCTCTGGGAAGCTGCCTTGACCGGATCAAACACCACCATTTGGGGTTCTGATGGCACATCACGCCTCTTTTATGAGCACCTGCAGTAGCTTCTAGTCCCAGGTCTGCCACCCACTGTCCCTTGAGCAAATCCCCTCCCCTCCCCGGGCCTCAGTTACCGGAGGAAGGGAGTTGGTAAGATGCTCGCTCTGGTCCCAACCCTCTGGGCTTTTCCTTCCTAAGACAAGAGTCACAATCACAGGGCAGGTGGCCCCGAGCGGAGAGGAGGTCTTGCCCTTGGGCTGTGACCTTGGGAAAAACCCCTTCCCTCTCGTTCATTTACTCGGCACCTAAATGACATAGTGAGCCACAACACTGGTTTCCAATCTTTTTAAGACCTGACACCCCTTTTCAAATGGCGCAGTCTGATACCTAGCACAGGTAACAGCGTAGCTACTTTGTCTGAAATGGGAGCCAGGGCCCCTCGGAGGCACCTCCCCCACCGGGCTCCTGAAGCGCAGTTTTCAAGCCACTCCCTGGGAGCAGCTTTCCAAATCTAACACGAGGGCAAGTTCCAATGTCGACGGGCTGCCCGAATCCCGTGAGGGCCGCAGATCTGCTGTTGGCAAGTGTCCAAAAGATACAAAGGTTGGTCTGTTCCTCTTTATTTTTTCTTCTGTTTGATTGCACGCGCAGCTCCAGAGCACGCACGAAATGGGGATTATAAAGGGAGGAGAGGAGCAATCAATCAATAAGCCCACTTCCAAATCTCTGAGATGGACCGCTGGTTAGCTCTGCCGGCTCTCTTGCAGAGGAGGCCCCGACCCCCGTGGAGGGTGTGCCGGCCCCCAGCACACCCCAGCACATCCCGGGTGCCTGCGCCCCATCCGGCCCAGCAGCGCTGCCCGAGTTCCGACCAGGGGGTTCTGACCACGGAGGGCTGGGCGGCGAATCGAGACCCCTGGCCCCTGGGACCCGGGAGCACCTGGTACACCCAAAGCCAAGGGCACAAGTGAGGACTCCGGGTCCCTGCAGTGGCAGCAGCCCACCCCTCTCCAGAACTCAGAATTTGCTGGAACATCTACCAATCACTCTTACCCAAGGGTAAATGGCTGGGTGGCTTTCCACGGCCAGAGCTGTACCCGCCTTTATTTCTTTATTTTCTAACACCTCCTAAATTCGTCACCCTCCATGAGGTGAGCGAGACAGGCAGACATCTGTGGAGCAGGTGTGAGTTCTCCTCCTCCGTCCATGTCAGGGAGACACAAAACCCCACTGAGAAAGCATCTGGGAGAAGGCTCCACGGACAGGCCTTCGTGGGCACCTGTCCTTAGGTTTAGATTTGGAAGCGGAAGAGAGAAGGGTCTGGAGCCAGAGAGGAAGGTTTCTTATTCTGAGGCAATTGATTATTATTATTATTATTTAAAGGCTCCAAAATCATCTCCTCTGAGGTTCCCTTAGTTTCCCCCCCAGTATTTCTCTGGCTTATAAAAACGCATTAAATCAGTAGTCGCTCTGCTCCTCCCGCTGTGTCCCACTCTCAGCCCCATGCTCTGGTGACAGTCCTCTTTATCAGTCTCAAGACAGCAGCTGAAACTACCGGGCGACCTGGCCTCTCCCCCTCCTCCCCGCTCGCTGCCCCCTTGTCCTGTTTGGTCCTCTCCAACTTAAACTGTGACCCCTCAGGGACAGACGCCGCAAGCTGCAAGGGGAGGGAGGCGGTGCTATTTATAATTCGGCGGAGTTGGCCCTCAGAACACGGCCATTTTTTCCAGGGGGCCTGCCAGAGCCCACATTCCCCAGGCTCCATATATGGGCCTCCCCCAGGTCCCTGTGGCCAGAGCCTCCCCTCTGAGGGAACGGAGGCCGCCTGGTCAGTCGGGAAAGGTAAGGCCCAGTCCGTCCCTCCAGGGCCTGCGTGGGGGGCCACAGACGGGCTGGCCTCCCCTTGCTTCCCGAGGGGTGGTCGGAGACAGGCGAGAAAGGAAGAAGGATCCCCGAGGTCCCAGCCTGACAGAATTGGAGAGCAGCCGGCTTTCCCCCCAGGGCTTGAGTAAGAATGGCGAGGAAAAAATGTATTCTTGCTACGAAACATTAGGTCACCCCTTCTTTTTGCCAAGTGGTTTTCAATTGTTTCCATCGAGATGTGACTGAGGTCCATGGCAGCCTTGCCAGCCCCTGAGGGCTCCGAAAGCTGGATTTATGGATGCCCATGGATGGGCAGATGGGAGGGGAAGCCCAGGGAGGGTGGGCAAGCCAAGGCAAGGGAGCGGGGCTTTGCCAAGCCGGTGTTTTCTGCAGGCTCCCAGCTTTGATTAGCATATGTTCAGGACACAGAGAAAGGTGTCTAGACTCTCGTGGGCATGCGGACATAAACACCCCACTACCCTCTGGAAGCCAAGCACCGAGGCAAGAGGGAGGGCCTGACCGGTCGAGTTGTCACCCCAGGCTTTTGTCATCTCTGTCCCATCTCTGTCCCTGTCAGACCAGGCTGGGGGCACACGTGGGCCGTGGTGGGGTGTGGTGGTGGGGAGCTACAGAGCAGGAGCCCTGCCAGAGCCCGCATTCCCCAGGCTGGAAACCCCCCTCCACGTTCATGTGGGAGATTTTACTTCCATTTCTTGGACAGTGTTTCCAAAACCTCCTCGAGACTCATCCGCAGTGGACACAGCTGTGTCAAATCAAGTTCAAGTCCTTCCTCTAAATAGCCTTCTGTGGCCATCTGGATATCTCTTCCTCAGGATGGAGAGCATCTGGTATTATTATGAATTGTTATTTTTAATATCAGTAATAATAGTTTGGCTTTATTGAGTGCTTATTATGCCAGCCACTTAACGTATAGCATCTCATTTCATCCTCATAATAAGCCCAAGAGATGGGGGTTGTTTTGCAGGTGAGGAGACCGGGGTGCGGAGAGGTTAAGCGGCATGTCCATGCCTCCCCGGTGGGTAAGGAGCGGACCCCGACTCTGTCCAGCTCCTCACCTCCCACCTCTCTGCCACACGCACCAGCTCCTATCACTTGTGCCTGTCTTGTCTTTGTTACTTTCTGTCCTTGCAGGTGGAGGCCATGTCTTAACGCATTGCCCCTTCTCTTCCCCGCCCCCCTGAGCATCCAGAACAAACCAGACTCATGGAAAATCTTCACTTCACTTCACTTGGTTCTTCGGCCAAGGGCACCTCTCACCTGTGAGCGCTTTTCAGCCTTGGATGGATTCCGGATTCTCTTTGGACTCCGTGGCCTCTGCAGCCCTCCCTGTGGAGCCAGGACCCTCTATGTGTGGAGGTCCCAGCTGCCCCTCCCGTCACTTGCTTGCCTGTGACAAATATGGGGCTGGCACTCCAGCAGAGAAAAGCAGCAGCAGGAGTTGATCAATTCCTAAGCAACAAAGATCCTGTTTTCATGCAAACGTCCTCGGCATTAAAACAAAAACAAATTCTTCCCAGGGCGCGTCCTGGATGCCAAGTCTCGTTGCAAGACACATTTTTAAGCGGGGTTTTGCGCCTGCGTGGGAGACTAACAGGGGATGGGAGGAGAGCTGTGTGCCAACTGCCGAGTGTTACGAGGCAAGGCAGGACCTTAAGGTGGCACGTCAACAAGTGCCTTGAGTTCGGAACAGGTAAGGACCACTGAGGGCTTCCTGGAGGAGGGAATTATTCTGATTCAACTCAGGGGTCTCCTAACACATGGCATTGGCTGGATCCTGCAGGACCTGGGTGCCCACCAACACCAGCACTACTGGAACATCGCCAGGGTCCCTGGGCTTGCCCAACAGTCACAGAAACATCCACAGGCCATCTGGCCTCCAGCTAGCTCCAGCAGTTTTGTCCTTTAGGATCTTGGGGGTTCAAAGGCAACATACATTAGTTAACAGATTAAGGGCAGGCCGCACGATTCATTTTTGGCAAATAACCAGCAATACCAGGATTGCAGCAGCTGAGGGCTGCGAGATCACCGGGTACCACCCCCTTACTGCTGAGGCTTGGCCCAAGGCTCATGGTCTAGCCGAGACTCCAGATCAAACTTCTTTTCTCCTGCCCTCTGAAACCTTCTGTGCGGCCTCCTATTCTCACACCAAGGAGGTATTCCCTGGCTTCAGCACATGCCCAGAAGCACCCAGTGGGCTCAGGGCTGGGAGACACAGAGAACGTGGCACCGGGTTGCAGCCTTCTCAAGCTCGCCTGAGTGCGGTTCCAGGGTAAGAGGAGCTCCTTCCCAGCGCATTTCTCTTCCCGGCACCTACCACAGCAGCAGGGACCGAGCAGGCAAAGGTCTGGTCTTGGGCACAGTAAGTGGGCAAGTCTGGCAGGAGAAAAGGGCCCATAACGGAGCTTCGTGACAAGAATCAGCTAAATAGAGTGGAAAAGAGCATGGACCTTGTGTACAAAAGACGTGGGCTGGCATCCAACACTGGCACTGTGTCAGGGATTGGGAGTGTTCCCCAGTACCCATGTTCTTCTTTTCCTGCCGGGCATGCAGCTGGACTCCATTTCCCAGGCTTCCCTGCAGTTGGGCGTGGCCATGCGACTGCACGCTGGCCAATGGAATGCAAGCAGAAATGATAGGGGCCAATTCCAGGCCGGCCCTGAAAAACCTCCCACTTGCGGTTCCGTCTCTACCAACTGAATGGGGAGCAGTTCTAGGGAGTGCAGGGAGTCAAAGCCACGGAGGGAAGGAGGCTGGGCCCCTGAATCACTGTGTGGAAGACCGCCTGCCAAACAGACACACTGAATTGTGTTCGCAGGAAATGAACTCAAGCGTTAAGCTATTAAAATCTGGGGGTTGTTACAGCTGTTAGCCCAACCTAATACAGCCTCTTGCTGGCCGTGTGGCTTTGGGTAAGTTTCTTAACCTCCGGCAGCTTCAGTTTCCTCATCTGTATAAAAAGAGAATTTAAAAAAAGCCTTCCTGAGAATGACTGGGCTAACATTTATAAAGATCCTACAACCAAAGGTGCATTATGACTTTTGTGAGCCCTAGACATTTTTGCCTTTGTGGGTCCCTTCCGGCATTAAAAAACAAAAACAACCCCACAAAAAACAAAAAACCCAAAATAAAAAACAAAAAAATTAGGTTTTAATATTACACTGGTATAAAGATGAATACAATCCAGGCCAGATAATCACTATGTTTATTATTGTTTATTATTTTTATATTTGATTTTATATTCATTATTATTATGTTCATTTTCTTCTTCCGATTTTAAGGGAAATTAAAATTAAACATTTTCTGGGGCCGTAAAAGGACTGTGAGCACTAGGCACTATGCCTATGTACCGAGCAGGGAAGCCGACCCTGCTTATTGTAGTGCCTGGCCCACGATGCATGCAATAAATCAAAACTATTATGGATTAAATAATAATAATAGGAAGATGGAAGCATGAAATAGCAACAGAAGGTTACAAAGCCCCTTTCACAGACTTCATTTCCTTCAACCCTCACATCCATTGTATGAGATGATTTCCACTTATATTTTCCAATGAAAAGGGTGAGGCTCAAGGAGATTGAGGCTTATGCTCAAGACGGGTAGGAACTTTGTACAGGATGCCTTGTATCAGGCACAATGCTAGACACCTGTCTTACTCTATCACTTTTAATTTTCTCAACGCTGTGATGAGATAGGGCTTCTTTTTTTATCCCCACTGTATGACTGAAAAAAAAAAAAAAAAGGTACTGATGTAAGGACAAGTGGCTGAGCCGAGAACTGAAACCACTTCTGGTGCCAAATCTAATGCTCATTCTACCACCTCGCCTTTCTATCTATCAATAGCTTTGTCATGAGAATTGATAAATGGCAGTGTCTGCGGAGGGTGTCAGACACCCCAACACCTTCTTGCACAGAGCAGAGAAGAACCTGCTCAGGGCTGAAATCCAAACACAGCATGCCAGATAAGACTTGTGCTTTCTCATTCTCCACCCAAATGTACTCCTTAGAAGGCCTAATTATAGTGACTTCTATTTTCTTGTAAATAATCACATCTGTCATAACTGATTTAACTGATCCAAGGTTCCAAGTTGGCAGTCTTAGAGGCCTGAGCCAATGTGTCAATTATGCCAAGTAGTCTGTAAGCAAAAGTTGCACGAAATGGAAGAGAGAGGAAAAAAAAAAAAACAGTCACAGGCATATAGATGGTGGAGACCAATATGTGCTTTTTCACAACAGTAATATCAACACAAACTCCTCAACGTGGCCAATGGGTGTCAATCCATCGGCAACCTAATTTAGTAAAACAGACACAGCCAGCCAGATCCTGGGGAATAACAACAATCTTTTTTAGTGGAGATCCAATCCTAGAAACTGGTTTCTCTAATATCTTTTAAGTAAATACCCCCCAGGAATTTGCCACGGTTCTTAAAGCTTGTTTTCAGGGGGAAAACACGGGTTGAAGGGCTCACATGATTCAAGAACGTGCAGGTATCCCCTTTGTGAAAGTCCGTGTTAGGCCACCTCACTTTTACGAAAGACCTACGTTAGTGCCTGGTTTCTCTAATGGAAAGAAATCCAAAGAGGATTTGGATTTTGGCTTTTATGGAAAAAAGGCAGAAAGCGAAGATAGCATTCAGTACTGGTTTTGCAGTGGTGGTTAGAGGGGCAGCCGGACCCCGAGGCGGGGAGGGGGCCCCACCTAGGAACTTCCCCGGGAACCTACACTCAGTCCCTGATGCCGCCAGCGTTCTGACCTGTGTCTGTGAGCATCTGTGCTTTATCTTGACTTAGTTTGTGCATCCATTAGCAAGATGTGTCCTACGGTATCAAAAAAGTCTAAAAGAGGTGATTTTGGGGGTCTGGGAGTGCTAAAAAATTTCCCATATAAGTTAATGGTAATTGCTTCTTTGCTTTATGCCTTTTCGGCTTGCTTACAAAAGGTTTCATAGGAATGCTCTGCTCTAAGATAGCAGGGGAAATCTACAGTCTTAGGGGCTATAAATACACTGTATAAATTGCACGTGGCTGTTCAGCCAGCATAGAGTGGTAGCTAGAACTTAGGGTACGGATTTGGATATGGACTTGGGTACAAGTCTCTCTCCACTTATCACTAGTGTGACTAAACAAATCATGTAACCTTCCCCCAATTCATCTCAGCTTCCTTATCTATAAAATGGTGACAACCCTAGAACCCTTGTGGGACTGAATGATATAATGACCAAGTGTGACAGCCTGTTGGAAGGTGTAAGAACCACATAAATGCTCATCATCATTATTATGAACAGATCCACATACACTGAGACTAGTTTTTGACCCACGGGGATGGCTTCTTTCTCTCCTAATATAACTCCAAGGACAGATAATCATGCTTTCAGTCACAGAGGGGATGAGAGATTGGATCTACTTGGGACTTCTTTCATAGGCAGATGTTTGAAAGTCTTCTTGCCAATTAAGCTCTGAAAGTCCCTGTGTCTGATGGGGAAGCTTTGAGAAAGGAGCATCTTCCAGGTTAAGAATGTGGGAAATTGAAAGGTGGCTTTCATCTACTCCCCAGCTGCCCACGGGAAATGGACACATGCTATTGGTGACCCAAATCCTGCAGCTGGTGTAACCTCCTTTGGGTCTGGTCCATCTGGGTGAACAGAGGGGCTAAAAGCACAGACTCTGAAGCTAGACTGCCTGAAGTTTGAGTCTAGCTCAGCTCTTCACTTGAGCTGTGACCTTGAGCAATTTATCTTTCTGTGCTTCAGTTCCTCAACTATAACAGGAGGATAATAACAGTATTTATGCTTAGGGTGATAGTGAGGAATAAATGAATGAATACATGTCAAAAGTTCACAATAGGACCGTTACATAGGAAGAAGCAATCAGCACATGTCAAAATTTACTATAATGTCTACAGTGGTCATATTACAGTCAATGGACTTTGCCTTATCCGGTACCTATACTTTTTTTTTTTTTTTAAGATTTATTTATTTATTTATTTGAGGCAGGGAGGGGCACAGGGAGAGGGAGAGAGAGAATCTCAAGCAGACTCCCCACTGAGCGTGGAGCCCGACGCAGGGCTTGATCCCACGATCCTGAGATCATGACCCAACTGAAATCAAGAGTCAACGCCTAGCCAGCTGAGCCACCCAAGTGCCCCTCATCCAGTGTTTATTAACATGCCCGCTTAACAGCTTTTCCATGCCAAACCCCTTACTAGGAAGAAAATTCTGATCTGTATCTGAATCTGCAACACAGCCCCAGAATCACCTTCTTCAAAGGAAGTTCATTTCCGGGGCAGAAATGTGGGAAAAAGGGCTCTGGGCTGAGAATCAGGGGGCCCAAGTCCTAGCCCAGTGCCATTTTGCCCACTCTGTAGCCTTGAGCAAGTCACTCCTCTCTGGGTAATAATTTTCTCAGGTGTAAAATATAGAGGGCTTTTGGCTGTGAACCTCAGTTTTTTCTTTCTTTTTTTTTAAAGATTTTATTTATTTATTTGACAGAGAGAGACACAGTGAGAGAGGGAACACAAGCAGGGGGAGAGGGAGAGGGAGAAGCAGACTCCCCGAGGAGCAGGGAGCCCGATGTGGGGCTCGATCCCAGGACCCTGGGATCATGACCTGAGCCAAAGGCAGACGCTTAACTGTTTGAGCCACCCAGGCGCCCCAGTGAGCCTCAGTTTTTTCATCTATAAAAAGGGATAATCGGAAGAACTATCACATCACACCCCATCATGTGCTGTGAACCAAATAATGCATCCCACGTGAAGATGAACAAGGGTTCTGAGCAGCGCCTATAAATCCTTAGGCCATCCAGTTCCTGTGCCTCTTGGCCCAAGGCTCTCCCTTCACTTGTTCTATTCTACACACTGGTCTCCTGGCTTTTCTCCCACCCTTCAGGCATGCTCCTGCCATAGGGCCTTTGCCCCAGCTTTGTCCCTCTACCTGGAACGCTCTTTCCTCAAATAGCCCCATGGCTCACTCCCTCACCATTTTCAATTTCAAATATTGGATTACTAATTCTTGCACAGCAACTATCACTTACTTATGATTATCATTTATTGTCTGTCACCTCCCAGGCCAAGAATGTAAGTTCCGTAAGGGCGGGATTCTCTTTTGGCTCTATTCCCCAAGAACCTAGAAGACTACCTGGCACATTATAGGTGATCAGTAAATATTTGCTGATTCAATGAATGAATGAATGGATGGATGAAAAAGAGAGTACTTTGTACACGGAGAAGGTGCTTACTGAATTTTGGGCAGCCTTCCTAGACGTGAAGGGGGGATTCCTACTCCTTACTTGTCTTCTTTCCATGAGGGAGGATCCTCACCCAGACACCCTGGACCTGTTTCCATCCCCCTCACCCATGCTGGCCTGGAACTGGAGTAAAGCGTCTGGCTGGCAGGTGAGTCGCTGATCCATTTCTCGACTCAGTGAAGTTAAGCTGCAAGCACCACAGATGCAGCCTGCCTGTTCTGGCTTCCCCATCAGACAGCATCAACAGCCCTACGTAAGTGTGTCTGCTTGGCGGGCTCGCAGTTCCCTCGCTGGGCTCTATATGGTGTGCAGTGCAGGACAGGGAGTGCTAGAAAGACCTTCTAGCCAGCAGATGGATGTAAGTCATGCTCACTAGCCTGGTTCTGTAGGGAACAGAGTGGATATTTTGATCTCCACTTGTCTGACTCTCGTGTCTCTCTTGATTGGTCCTGAACCTGGTCAGGTAACAAGGGTTACCTTGTTAGGTAACAAGGCCATTTCCGACCCCTAAAACTCCAACCAAGTATTCCACATTTAAATAAGAGAAGCCTTACGTTCCCTGATTCCAGACTGCCTACAATCCTGGTCACTCTCCTTGGACATAGCAGTTTGTGGATGTCCCACATAGCAGACTACACTCCAAACTGAGCGCAATTCTGTAATGAGGCTCGTGCCCCAGAAGAGAGGCGCTGTTCCCAGCTCACTCACTCCGGATACACTCTGCTACCAAGGCTGTTAAAGGATATCTATCCATCCCTCTCCCCGCTGCCGGCCCCCCCACCCCACGCCCCGGGCCTACAGTCCCTAGAGCCTTTCCCACCCAGGATCTGGGGTGCCTCACGGCTCTGTCTCTCGCTCGCATGGGACTTGAGGCTGTTCTACAAGTCACTAGATGGAGCTCATTCTTCTTGAGATCTTCTGGGAGGCTGTGTCCATCAGCCAACAGACTCACCATGGCTCCCAGCTTCATGTTATCTCTGACCACAGCGAAATGCAAGGGACCAGGGGCTGAAGGTCTGCAAGGTGTCAGGCACAGTACGACCAGGTTTTCTCCTTGCCTTGTCCCGCCAACAAGCCAATGAGGCAGGTGTTTAATCCTCAGAACAAAACCAGGAAGGCAGCTGTTACCATTCCCCATTTTACAGATGAAGAAATTGAGGTTTTTAGAGGGGAAGGATCTTCATGTATCATTGTAGCTTATAAGAACACTGGATGGCTTCTAGCACTAGCACTTAGGTCGGAATCGGGGTGTGAGCCCAGAGACCCAGGCTCGCCACCAGCAACCTCAGTCCGGACAGTTTTACTCAGATCTGCCGACACCCTTTGGTGCACCCATTTAACCTGCAACCTTATCCAGTGGCGTCATCCAACATTTCTCCATCACGTTCCCCTGGAGCTCATGAGTGGCTTTCTCAAAGTGCTTGACGAAAACCAGAGAGGCTCGACTTGTGGTGTTTTCCTCTTCTACCAGCCCTAACGCCATTTTCGAAAAAATGAAGCAAAGCTGGTTCAGTCTGATCTTGGTGGGCCCATGCCTGGTTCTACTGACCTGGTTCTGTGACCTTCTTCCCTCTCACAGCCCTGGCCAAACAGCCATAGACACAGTCCAGGGAACCTGGAGATTTAAGTCAACTAAGACCATCACTAACTGAATCCAGGGGCCAGGCGGGACCTACAGTGGGGCCCTGCCTGCCTTCTCCAGCACGCTGGTGGTGGTGGTGGAGCGGGGGGAGTTGGCATAAGGATAAGGCAGCAGAACGATTCACCTGGCAAGAAGAGATCTGTCTGAACCACACCTGTTCCCCTTGCCCATTGTAATTCTGGAGCGCTGTGCTTCTCTCAGCAGAAGCTGCCTGGATTGCCTTCCTGGAGCATTCAGGAACTGGTGACAGCAAGTCATCCGGGGACCCAGAAATTAACAGCCTGCATTTATTAAACTCTTACTATTTGCCAAGCACTGGGCACGGTGCTGGGTTTACATGATCTCGTAAAATGCCTTAAAACTATTTTTAGCAAAGAAATACATGCTCACAATTAAGAAATGAAATACTACAGAGGCTTATAATGAAAACCACCAGCTTGTGATAAAAACTAATCCCCGCCAACATACTCTCCAAAGGCAACCTTTTCTAACTGGTCCTTTTGGTGGCCACTTCTCGAAGTATAGGATTTCCCCTAACCGGCAAAAATATTGGCTGATGTAGACAGAATGACTGCCTCTCTTTATGGATGAAGAAACGGTGGCATCCTGTGGCCTCAGGTCACACAGCTGGAAAAGAGCGGAGTCCAGATTCAAACTCAGGTCTGCCTCACTCCTGGTCCGCTCTTAAGCTTCACGCTCCACGGCTGACCTGTCTGGGGCCCAGTAAAGGATGTGGCTCAGGTCACACCAGGCACATAGGCTCACGATGGCTGCTGAGGTCACCTGTTGACCAAAAATCACTCACGGTGGACATAACTAAGTAACACCACGGGATTACACATAAGCAAGCTTTCTTTGTCCCTGGGAGGTTTGTTTCCAGCACTTCTTTCTAGTCTTTTTGGGTTTTTTCCTTCTTCTGGCCATGTGAGCCATCTCTGAACCCTTTCTGTTACGCTACAGCTGCCAACATGATTTCCGAGGGCAGGTCTCTGAGGCCTACGGCCCTTTCGCAGCTTCCTCACTCTTATCCTGGAAGATGGTGCTAAGGGCATTTATCCTCATCTCTGTGAGGATGTTGCAAAAAAAAAAAAAAAAAAAAAAAAAAGACCAGTCCCTTCCAGATTCGGGTTTTATAAAGAAAGCCTTTTCCTTTATTTTGTGGTTATGGCTGGTGCTTGAGAGAATGTGTGCCTTGCAAAATGTAACATTGCCAACTTTGTTAATAATACAGCTACTCATTAGGAGCTCCAACCCAGACTAGTCAGGTTCAAATCTTAGTGCAGTGACTAGCTTTGATACCCTGGCAAGCTACTCCCCTTGCTATAACTGAGAATTCAGCTGTAGATCTGGAAGGAGTGTGCTGAGGATGACGGATTATGAATGACGAATTGCGTGGGTCAACACGTGTGCTCTGAACTCTGCTGACCAGGGCTAGGGCTTTATATGTGCTATTATTATTTATTAGCACCCCTTCTAGCCCCCTGCAGTTTACCCGAGGCATCCCCGTAAACTGCATGTGGTCCTCATATTTAAAAGGAGTCAGGGCAGAGATGATTAGTTGTCTCTTAAAAGTATTCAAAGGTATAATTACTAGCCCCGTTTTGCAGATGAGTAAGTAAACTGAAAAAAAGGTAAGTGAGCTGCCCAAGGCGATAGGATGGTTCAGAGTCAGAAGCAGTCCCTAAGACCCATTCAAACTCTCCTGCTAACAAGGCCGGGTGACTTCGGACAAGTCACTATCCCTCTCGGAGCCTCACTTGTAAGATAAGAGGGCCTTATGTGACAGAGAGGCAATAACACTGTAGTTAAGAGAGGGTGTTCTGAGTCAGACTCTGGACTTGAATTAGGGGTGACTTATCACCTGGGTGACTTCAGGCAAATTACTTAATTTCCTGGTGCCTCAGTTTCCTCATCTACAAAATGGGGCTACTAACAGAACCCACCTGAGAAGGCAGTTATGGGAACTGAATAAGTAACATCTTGGGACAAGGCTGTGTCCGTGAATCGCATAGCACACATCAGCTATTACTACTGAGCCCTCCCTGGCCAGCCCAGCCTCCTACACCCTGGTCTGCGCTAAGCCCCGTGCGGTCTGTACTGTGAGCTCTCTCTTGACTGTGGGGTACCCACCGGGCAGGACGTCACCTGTGGCGTCCAGGTTGGGTGGTCTCAGACAGGAGTGCTAAACTTTTAGTCTAAATTCAAAGGCCACCTGCAAGTGCCTAACATTTCAATCTGAATGGAAAATTTGATTTTTCTACCTCCACCTAGAACCCTGACGATGGTGTTTTGCTTTTCTTCCCATGCAGTCTGGAAATCCTGAATAAATGTCAAAAAGAATTCACCGAGTCAACAAATATGTAATAGTATTAAAAGTCGTAGGAGCGAACCATTTCCTACATTACCAGAAGCTTAAGGGGACGATATTTTCAATTTCATTACTCAGTAAATACGCCCACTTAGGGCCCAGGTGACATGGCTACGGTTTGTAGTTAATCGGTCAGTGGTTCGTCCGGGCAGCCAGGAACCATCTGCGCCCGCTAGCAGCTAGCCTTGGCCCATCCTCCGAGGGCCCAACCGCAGCGAGCCGAGGGAGAACAGGGGCCCAGCAGCTCTTACTCACCAACTGCCTTCTGTGTTACACTGCCTCCCCTCACCCCACAGAAGCCCTCTCCACTCTGCTCTGTGGCCCCTGTGGGCCCCTGTGAGCAGGGGTGCTCACCCCAGAGCTTCCAGGTGCGTTCTACCAGTGGGAAGAACCAGCACAGAGCAGACAGTCAAAGGACAGTGTGGTCTCACCCCCACTTTGGGACCCGGAGCAAATGAATCTTTCTGTGCCTCAACTTTGCCATCTGCCAAATGGGACAAATAGGAATACCATCCCCCCCTCCCCATAAATGAGGCTTAAATGATTTAGAACAGTGACTGGCCGTAGTAGGCACGGGGTGAATGTGGGGTCTTACTCCCTATTATTACAGAAGACAGCCTCTCTTAAGCTCCAGTGGCCACCCCCCACCCCCGGCCCCTTCCTACCTAGGGGAGGTAGGCTCTTCAGCGGCTGCTAGCCCACGGTTTTCCAATTTCTTGTTGGCTCTGCTCACCCCTCGCCCACCCACCTGTAGACAGCCCCGTCATGAACTCCCCTCACTATACCCCTTTCTGCTGGGACCCTCACTTGGATACCTGTATCCACTGTGTGCTAGGCAGTTTGCCTAAGTTTCTATAATGCTTACAACACCCTGTGAGGGAAGCATTATTGTGCCCATTTCTAAGGCCAGGAAAACTGAGGCTTAAAGTCCAACCCAAGCCCCACAGTTAGGAAGCTGAGAAGCTGAGTTTTTTCAAATTCAGGCCTAGCTTTCATAACCCAGGCTGAGTTTAATGCCCAGTGAAAAGGACACAGGCATCCATGGCTTCCCCAAAGCTTACAGATAAGATGTGAGACAATCTTGTGTGATGACTACTCTGATAGGAAGAAGAATAGCGACCTTGACAACAGCCAAGGACACCTGGATTGGCGTGTTAGTCAGGGATGGCTTCCCGGAGGAGGTGATAGGAACCTGACTCATACACGATGGGGAGTTATTCTGGGAACGAGGAAGAGGGACTGGAATGTGTAAAGGTCCAGAAGGAGAAGAGAAAGAGAAGACGCTTTATCGGGAGCTGCAAGCAGCTCAAAACTCCAGGAGCAGAGAGCTCCAGGCGGAGGTAATGACGAGATGGGGCTGGGTCCTGCCACGAAGCGCCACGAACGCTGAGCTGAGGAGCTGGGACTTGCACGTCTTCACGCCGGCGTCTGCAGAGGTGAGGCTCACCCAGAGAGCGCCTGGCCCCCCGTCTGTGACTGCCAGGTCCTTCTGGACGGAATGCCTACTTCAGACCTTCGAACCTAGCCTGGAGCTCCGTAGACAACAGGTGCTCAAAAATGAGACTGACAACTAAAAACAAAAGAACCGTAGTTGAGAGGCGCTCCTGTGGGCCCGAGCAGATGCTGCCCGTGCCCTGCCAGGTGTGCCCTTGCCCTTCCCCCCTCAGTGCCCCTCAGCCTCACTCCTAACTGCCGACCCCTGGGTTTCCTTGCTCAGGGGCTCTCTCTGGTTTCCGGGCCCACTTGGCTTCCTGAGGGGCAGGCCTGAAGCACAGAGCGATGCCAGCCCCTTCCGGGGCAGCCCAGAGCAGTGACTGCTGGGGGCTGGTGAGTCCCGTGCCTGCCTCACCCCTCAGGTGGGATGGGCTGAGGGCCCTGCAGCCTCTACCGGCCCAGCGGCTTACTCTAGTCACTTGCTTGGACGTGCTCTGTGCACACAAGGGACCCCAGGATCCTGGGCTCTAGTCCTGGCTCCGGAAGCAGCAGATGCTAGAAGGCACATGGGCCTTCGAGGGAGGCAGATCTGGGTTGGAGTCCAGATGGGGCCACATGTAGGCAGGTGACGCCTCCCGGTAACTCAGTTTGCTCAGCTGCTGTGAGGGTCAAGCGTCAAAATGTAAGGAAAACACCTCACGAAGAGAAACTAGGTGCCTTTCTCGTGTCTTTTTAGGAATTCCTGAGTCTACAGTCTAGCTGCTTTCTACACACCGCCAGTCCAGCAGTGATCTCATTCTACGGGCAACCTCGAATTTTGCATATTTGCCTCCTGGGAGACTGGAGGCGCCGAGAAGACGAGAAGACGGGGGTCAAGATTTACTCGGCTTGGCATCCCCTAGCATTCAGCACTGCCCCTGGCACATAGCAAACATTCAATGAATGTCTGTTGAATGAATGACTGACAGCAATGAAAGAACAAAGAACACCTACCAGCGAGGATGGGTTCCCTGGAGCATGTGCTCATTCACGGCATCTCAGTGCTGAGTCCGACCATGCGCCAGGCATCATCCCCGGTCCTTACAACTGTGGTCGAGGCCACGGCGCTCCTCCCTCACGTGGTGAGTGACAGAGGGAGAGAGCAGTGATCCTCACCGCAGGCTGCCCAGCAGACGCAGCCGGGGAAGCTTTTACAGAGTCTCTCCCAAGATTCCGATGGAATTACCTGGGGTGGGGCCTGGCTTGGGATTTTTTTTTAAAGGCTTCTCAGGTGAATGTAAGAATGTCCTGCTGGGGCTGAGCGCCAGTGGGGTCAAGGAAGGAAAACAAGATCAGAAGAGTGGAGAGCGTTGTGAAGAAAACAGAACAGAGAATGTGCTTTGGCCTCGTGGTTCTCAAAGGGAGGGGACAGCCTTGCCCCCCAGGAGACATCTGGCAGCATCTGGAGGCACTGCTGGTCGCCATAACTGGAGGGAAGGTGCGTCTGGCATCTGAGGACCAGCGATGCTGCCACGCCCCTTCCAAGGCACAAGACAGCCCCCGCGACAAAGAATAAGCTGACCCCAAATGTCGAGGGTGCTGAGCTAGAGCAGTCGTGGTCTTGAGGGGCAGGGAGCAGAGAGCACTTCGGAGAAGGCCGCCCCGTGGGCAGAACAGTAGAGCCGAGAAGTGAGTCTCTGGAGGAAGCGAAGAGAAGCACGGAATGTGAGGTGGGCCCAGAGCCACCATCACAGCCTTGAACAGAAAGACGCCAGATGGTTAAACCACCACGCCTGGCTCACACCACCTACTAACCTAAGAGCCCTCGCACCTCTGCTCCTCTGCTCCTGCCGTCATTCTGGGGTTGTTTGCTGGGGTGGGGTGGGGGAAGGGAGAGGGAAATCCGGCTGTTTTTGCTTGGCTGCTTTCACTTTTCAGTCCCCACCCTCCTTCTGGGCTCCCAACCGGAAAGCGGGGGGGGGGGGGGGGGGGGGGGAAGAGGGTGTTCATTCAGGCTGACCACTCAGCAGTCCCCACCACCACCTGCAGGCCCACTTCCTCCTCTTCTCCTAAAGCATCTCCCGCCGCCACCCCCTGGTCTCCCAACGCTCTAGCTGCGGGGGAAGAGAGCCTTCTTTGGAGACATCCTGCCAGCTTCCCCCAGCCCTGGGAGAAGTGATTTCCCAAGAGAAACAGGGATCCACAGAGCCGTAAATAAACACGGCATTCCAGAGGAGGAGGGGTATGAGGGCAGGCTCTGCCCCCTCAGGGAGATGGCCCATGAACTTCTCCAGCCCGGCACCGGGACCTGAGAACCTGCCAGCCCCCTCTCCAGCCACCCTCCCCCCACCCAGTCGCCCCTTCTCGATGCTTCCCTGTAAATCAGTTGCAGACCCACTGCCTTGGGAGTTTGGACTATCAGCAGCTGCGTGGAGCAGCCTGCTTGCTCAACACCACGTGGGTTTTCCAAGGAAACATCACCAGAGTTCCATGGCCAATGTCGGTGGAAAGTCGAGTTCTTTTGTACAAGGCTTCCAGAAAGGTCTGAATCAACAGGCCGCTCCGAGGGAGCCGGGGTGGCAGCAGGCCTCTGACAGGCAGCCCTACCTGCAGGAGTCCTGCCAACCTGGAGTGGACAGAGAAGAACCTACCCTACAGCCTCTGGAGAAGGAAAGTGACTCAGAGGCTGTAAGGCCACCCCCACTTTACAAGCAGGGAAACTGAGGCTCGAGAGGGAATGAACGACCCGCTCTATGTCAGCGGGTACGGGGTGGCTGAGCTGGGTGCCCCCAGGCCTCCCGATCCGCATCTGTGCATGGAATTTCTTTCAGACCGCATACTCATTCCAGAATAGTGGAGCAGTTCCATGTCGACCCATCTGAACAGAAAGACAGCCAAGGTCCAGAACTGACAGCCATTCTCCTCCAAATGCACATTTCTGGGGGGGGGGGGGGGGGAGGACACTACCAAACATCTCTGCTTCCTTAGTTTCTCCAGTTCCCTTCTGAAAGCATTCCCCTGTGTTCCCAGAGTCCCCAAGTATAAGCTCCCTGTCAAAATCCTGCCCTTGAGGCCTCTCTCACGAAAGTCAAGTCCCAACCTATGAATCTCATTTCACAAAAAGGGGCATTAGGGGAAATTTGCAGGAATATGTTTACTCGAGTAATAATTTTATTAAAAACGATACTTTGGGGGCACTTGGGTGGCTCAGTTGGTTAAGCGTCTGCCTTCGGCTCAGGTCATGATCCCAGGGTCCCGGGATCGAGTCCCATGTCAGGCTCCCTGCTCGGCGGAGAGCCTGCTCTTCCCTCTTTCTCTGCCTGCCTCTCTGCCTACTTGTGCTCTCTATCTCTCTGTCAAATAAATAAATAAAATCTTAAAAAAAACCCCGAAACTTTGCCCAATATACCCTGAGAATGTTACCATAGGTGCCCCTAACGAAGTAGGTAATTAGCAATACATAGAGCCTCTCTACAAACCTAGGATTAAGAATTTTCTCACAGGCTGTTATTTTAAACAAACACTACACACAATATAGCTTCTTCATTCATTGAAAGCCTTGATTTGCAGAGTTGAGTATCTATAACTCAGAACTTACGAAACAATTAGTTCAAAGTGTATTTTCTGCTATTAAAGTTGTCCACAATACAGAAGACTAAAAAACATGAAACTTTTTAGTTGTACTGTGTTTTGGCTGGTGTGTGTGTGTGTGTGCACCTGTCGACACATGATACAACCTCCAGCTGCAGGTTTTTCTTCTGTTTTTTGTCAGTCTTTCAGGCAAGCATCTCACCTGGTTTTCACCTGGGTTTAAGGAAACCTGTGTTCTTTATTCTTTCGCTCCTGCAGTTTAATGTGATTTTCATCCTCTGTCCCTCCCTCCCAGCCTGCCTCTGCCCTCCACCGCCCGACCACTCTCTCCTCCCTCGGGCAAAGCCTTGGCTCAGAAGTGACCACTAGCTATTCTCCTGATTAAGGCAAGCCTCCGCTGGTAACCTGCACTTAGGGTCCCCAATAGCACGTGGTGCAAAGATGCTTCATTTGTTGCCAGAACAAATGGCCCATGTGCCAAATCTCCAACAGCTTGTGTCCCAGATCTGGGTCATGGGGTGCTCATGGGTGCTGCCTGCCTCAGAAATTCCACAAATATTTACTGAGCAACTACTCTGCACAAGGGGTGGCCACCACGGGTCGGGGCTCCACTGTGCTGTCCAGCAGATAATCGGGTCTCTCGCAGGACGGAAGTAAGAGGCATTCTAGGCCTGGCACCAGCTCCCTTGGAGGACGCCTGGCAGAGCAGAAGAGCTAGGGGCCACCAGCACCCCGGGTCCAACGGCCATGTGAACCCAGGATGGGGAGGAAGGAGGGATAGGATGGAGCTGGGAAGAAAGAGGCATAATGATGGCTGGTGTCTTCTGTGGTCAAGGTCATCTGACCCGCAAGACACACGGACTCTAGCTATTCCGATGAGCGAGAGGAGTCAAAGGCATTTTGTTCTTCTCATAAGTAAATTCAAATGCCTCCTATTTGTGCAAAGCAGAGGTTGGTGGGCAGCGGGAGGACAGGACTCCTCCAGAATCTCAGAATGAGGGAGGCTGCCCACACCCCAGGGTCCAGCCCCGTCACCTAGACAGAAAGCTGCTCACAGTTAGGGAGATTGAGCCCTGCAGGTTCCCTCATCCGATTACCAGCATCACGAAAACCAAGTCCTCCCCTCCCAGGAGATAACCGAGTCAGACTATTACTTTCTGGAGGCCCAAACGCCACAATTTAAACAAACCTCGAGTGGAAAAACGTGAAGTTCTCCAAAACCATTTAATAGACATACTTCTCTATGTATATCTCCCCTCCACCCCCCGCCTCCTGACCCTGGACATCTAAAATGATTAGCTTTGCCAGAGAACTTGACATAAAAACCGAATATTGAAAAACAAGCAAGAAAATCTCAGACACACACACACATGCACAGACGCACAGTAAAGCACAAGCAAAAAGCACAGGGTTCTAGCCCAGGTTCCATGGCTAATAATTTGACGTTGTACGTGTCCTTTACCTTCTCCGGGATGGAGAGAAGAATGGCCTGCTGCCTTAACCACCCCCTCAAATCTGGGGGCTCGGTGGGAGATGAGGCCGTCAGCTCTCCTGCCCTGGGCACTGGGGTAGTGGAAAGGCCTAAGGTCAAAGGTGTCATGTGCCTATGAGGGCTAAAACACTGTATCCTTAACACTCCTGAAGGGAAGTACACAAGCCGGAGGAACACTTTATGTATCACCGGTAAAATCTGTTGTTCTGCAGGGAGCTTGATATTGAAACAGTTCAAAGAAGCAGAAGGGCCCTGGGCATTTCACAACCTAGAAGGAGCCTTGGTTTCCCCGACTACAAAACGTCAGAGGGTCGCACCAGGTAATCTCAAATGTTGGCTTTATTATTAGTTGGCTGACTGAGACACGAACTAGTGCAAAGTGGGTAACCAGCAGAGGCTGGGCTGGTTAATCAAAAGGATCAACTGGCTGCAGAGGGTCCTGACTTTCCAAGTAGAGCCCAGCTGCCACATGCCATGTTTTTGAAGCCAAAACTCAAAATACGTGATCATTCCTAGGCAGGAATGACCGAGGTTCTGAAGGTTATCTTTCAAGGACATTTTTAAATTAAATCTAAAAAGTCCCACAGAGAAATACGTAAGTCCAGATTGAAAGCAGTATCTCGTCCCCCACTGTAGTATCCCTAGTATTTAGCATGGCATCTGATGCAAAGTAGGTGCTTGAATATTTCCTATATGGATAAACAAAGTGTCCAGCATCCAGAACACTTCCGGCACACCTTGCAATGGATAGGCATGGCTGAATACCCCCAAAGCATTCAACGACTCGTGTGAATAGCACTGCTACTTAATCCTTGGCCTTTCCTGCATCCCTCAACATACTCCCAACCTCACAAATTGAAGGCTGGCTTGGGAATCAGCTAGACCTGCCTGTGAAGCTGGGCTTCATGGCTATGTCACCTCCCAGAACCTCCGAGTTTCCTTATCTGTTACATGCAGATAATCGGGTCTCTCGCAGGACGGAAGTAAGAGTAAGCACCACCTAGGGGACTTGGGTGGAGTATATAAATTAATCGACACAGAGCTGAGAATCTGCCTGGCACATTGCATGCTCGAGGTAAATGCTGGCCACCAGAGTTATTCTTGTGCTCGGCATCACGAGTGCTTGGCGGTAACTAGGGGCTCATTAAAGTTCATTTTCTTTAGGTCACACTGGATGTTCAATGTAAAACCAAATTGTAATGGTGTCTTCTGAAATATAGGAAAGGTAAACATGTTGCAAAAGTTTCTTATTTTTAATGTTTGGGGGGCCTTCCGAGCGTCAGGACCACTCCTCCACATCCCACTGGGTGAGACAACTGAGCATTGTCCTTAGAGCCAAAAATGGCACCAGACTAGGAGTCAGGAAGCTGTGTTCGAGTCTGGATTTTGCCACTGATCCTCTTTACTCCCTGATACTCGGCAAGGCTGAGAGGAACAACGATTTGCTGAAGTATCACAGCCAGTCCTGGGTTTCACGGGATAGAAATATGTATTACTCACGAAACATTCACATACCACACCCCACCCCTTGGTTTCCCAGCATCCTAGAGACAGGGAGATAGGCAGGGTCCCGTGAGTGGGGGTGATACCTTTAAAGAGTGTGTATGGGACCCTTGAATTTTCTTCTATTATGCTCCACCAGCCTGAAAACCAACTGTTTCAAATGATGTGGCCACCAAATCAAGGCAGCCTGGATCCCTAAGTCCTAGCTTGGAAGAAAGTTACCTTGTCGAGCTAGTGGCCTTCAGCGCACTTCCCAAGGGTAAGAGATAATAAACCTTGCTTTGTTAAGGCAGTAGGATCTGGGGGTTTTCTTGTCACGGCATCATAGGTTAGCCTAACCTGACTGCTCCTGTATCTTTATTCAGTGCCATACCAGAGGGTTCATGCATGTTTGTTCCAGAAGGGCCAGTTCTTTTCCAGACTGAAATCTCAGCGAGATCATTTTCCCATTACATAAGATCTTCCCTCCCCAAAGGGGGGGGGCTGGTGACAAAACTGCAGGAGGACAGGTATCTTGAGAATGAGAAGCTGTGTTAGTGCCAAGAAGCACTACAAGAACCCTTGTAAGGGAAAGGAAGAAGATGCTCCTGGTAGTAATTCTATCTGTGCAGCTTTTCATAAGCAAAATCCTAAACTCTAGAAGGGAATAGAGAGCCAGTGTCCCTGGTATCCCATTTGCTAAGGCATTTAACGACAGGCTTTTTCTTTTTTTTTTTTTTTGGTTATCTCTATACTCAACATGGGGCTCAAACCCACGACTCTGAGATCAAGAGTCCCATGCTCTTCCAACACAGCCAGCCAGGCGCCCCCACACAGATTCTTAATACTCTTTATCTAACACTCCAGCATTGTGATGTGGCAAGTCCCCGGGGCCTGACGTCATGCAGACCCAGCTCTAAATCCCAGCTCGGCCATTTCCTGTATAACTCAGGCAAGTTAATTTCTTGACGCTTCAATTTCCTCATCCATAAAATAGGTATAAAAACATCTACGAAGTGGGGTTGTTGGGAGAATTAAGAAATTTAAAACAACGCAGAGTACCCAACATGCTTGGTTCAATGGCTGGCACGTAGCGGGCATTCAATCAGTTTGTTTCCTTCCTCTCTATCACCTTGACAGTAGAGTTTGGCCTCAAGTTTAAACTTGCTTTAAAAAAAAAAAAAAAGACAGTTTACTATTGGAAGCAGTAGAAAGACCGTGTGCCACCACCTGTGAAATTGCTGTAGGTGCCATATGGGAAGGTGAAGAGTGTTCCCAAGAGGATACGGAGGGTACAGACAAGTCAGAGGGAGGAACTGGATCCAGGTTGCACACAGAGGCCAGAGGTCCAGATGAGGTGGTGGGGTGGAGCCAGTGAGGCAGGGAGTTTGGCAGAGTTTGGCCCAAAGATCCTGAATCTGGGACAAAACCAGCCTGGGACGGAAGCTTCCTCCACGGCTTCCTGTTACAAAATGGTCCAGGGACTGTCCCGGACCCGCCACCGGGGGCAGCAGCGAGCAGCAGTGCCTTCTGCTTCCTTGTGCTGACCTAGAGCTCGGGCTCCCGAACAGGCTCCGGTGAAAGGGTCCTTTACTCATCCCTGTAACAGTCCAATCACATGAGAAACATTCATTTTGAACCTACTCAGTGGGCCAGCCTCGCGCCGGCGCTGGGAACATGAAGACAAATAGGAAGCCCTCCCTTGGGGTGCAGGGGTGGCTCACAGTTTTTCAGGAGGACAGACACGCAAACGGATCAAAATCCACATGCTAAGATTTCTAAGGGGTTATTTCTGCCACACACTAGCCTCTCGGAGGAGGGAGCAAGTTCTCTCTCTAGCAGGAATGAGCAGGTCTTGCTGAGTTTGGGGGAGGAGTCTTTCCGGGGAAGAGGATCTACGTATGGAAAGGAAAAGGAGAGAGGATGGCTCACGAGGTTTAGGGGTCAGTCTTGCAGGGCTGAAGTGTGGGGGCATATGGCTGGGGGGCAACTGGTTACAGCAGAACGTGCCTGGTAAAGTGAGGTTCAGGGATTTGTGGACTTGATCCTATGGGTTAGAAGTTACTACCTGGAGGTCCTCATTAGAATGGACAGAAAAGCACATTCGAAAAAAAATGTATTTTGAATGCCTTTAGACTGGGCTTGGGCTTTCCGCTTTGACGCACTCCCCACCACTTGCTACCGCCCTCTACTCCACCCCTTCACTCTTGTATATGACCTGCAAAAACCCTGAAAGCATTTGGGCTTGTGACTCCTGGACAACCAGTGACGTGGGGAGGTTTTTAGAAGGATAATGAAGCATGATCAGATTTGGGGTTTTAGAACCACACGTTTCTATCATTTCTGTAACTGGCACGTATCTTTTCTATATCCAGAAATCTGGACGTTGATCCCACAAATCCCCTTCCCAGGGTCAAGCAGTGCACCCCTCCCCACTCTGAACGAGCAGCAGGCTGATCTGGTTATAACCAAGGCCACCGACAGGGCCCTTTCTCCTAGCTGGGAGAAAACCAGGGGACTGTCAGTTCTGCAGAAAGGCCCCGAAGCACCCTTCCCTGGCTCACCTTGGCCCCAAGCGTGATCTATCAGGTCTTTACTCACACCTGGGAGCACAGGAATCACCCTCTGGCTTGGGAGGTAGCAGGGCCGGACACAGAGCGTCGACAGCCCAGCCAGCGAATGCCAGAAGCCCAAGGAGAGCCAGTGCTGGGCTCTTTGGACCGGACCCACCACCCCCAGGACCGGCTCAGCAGATCTGAGGAGAGCCCGGATGGCCAGCTCCTTCATCCCAGGCCACTTCTTGCTCACCGGGTGATGGCTCCTTCGGTGGGGTAAGGGCATGGCCCCTAGTCATAGATCCAAGGCATAAGGATATCCCTCAAACTGCAGTGACTCAGAGGCAGCCTCATCGTACAGAAGGTCAGAGATAACACAACAGTATGAGCCAGCTATTTCTAGGGCACTGCCTAGGTGCCAGGTGCTGTGCTAAGTACTTCATAGGTGTTGCCCCTTGGAATTCACACAGCCACCCTGGGAGCAGGGGCCCCACCGTTCCGAGTCCAGCTAGGTCAGCTGTGTAGAACAGCAAATGCACACATTCCCCAGCGAGCCTGGGAGCTCCTCCAGGGAAGAGCCTGTGGCTTGGTCATCTTTGGGTAGTTTACTGGTCAGACTGGCGTGTGAATCCTGCTCCTCTGCTCTCTAGCCATGCGACTGACCTTCCCCACGCTGTGCTCAGTTTCCTCACCTCTAAAATGGGGCTTAGGCAATGCCAAGGGTTGGTGAAGACTCGGAGAAACCAGAACCCTCCTACCCTGCTGGTGGGAATGGGAAATGGTGCTGCCACTGTGGAGAACGGTTTGTCGGTTTCTCAAAATGTTAAACATAGGGGCTCCTGGGTGGCTCGGACGGTTAAGCGCCTGCCTTCGGCTCAGGTCATGATCTCCAGGTCCTGGGATCGAGCCCCGTGCCAGGCTTCCTGCTCACCGGGGAGTCTGCTTCTCCCTCTCCCTCTCTTTCCCTCTGCCCCTTCCCACTGCTCATTCTCTCTCTCTCTCTCAAATAAATAAATAAAATCTTTTAAAAAGTTAAACATAAAGTGGCCCTCTAACTCAGCAATTCCACTTCTAGGTATCTTCCCAAGAGAAGTGAAAACACACCTCCACACTGATTACACACGTGTTCACAACAGCATTATTACAAAGCCCCAAATGTAGAAACCCAATTGTTGACAGGTGAACGGATAAACGAAATAGGGTCTGACCTGTATCCCTGCCCCCAAATTCATATGTTGAAGCTCTATCCCCAGTAGCCTCGAGTGTGACTGTATTTGGAGATAGGGCCTTTGAAGAGGTGATTAAGTTAAAACGAAGCCATTAGTGTGGGCCCGAATCCAATCTGACTGGTGGCCTTAGAAGAGGAAATTTGGACACATAGAGGGACCCCAGGGATGCGTGTGCACCGAGGAAAGGCCACGTGAGGTCATTCGAGCAGGCGGCCATCTGCAAGCCGAGGAGAGAAGCTGCAGAAGAAATCGAATGTGCTGACACCTTGATCTTGAACGTCCAGCCTCCAGAACTGTGGGAAAATAAATATCTGTTGTTGAAGCCACCCAGTCTGCCGCATTTTGTTATGGCGGCCCTTGCGGACATAGGCACACAATGGAATACTATTGGGCCATAAAAACAATGAAGTTCTGATGCATCCTATAACACGGATGAGCCTCAAGAACCCTATGCTAAGTGAAAGAAGTTAAACACAAAAGACCACGTATTATATGGTTTCTCCTATATGGCATGCTCAGCAAGGGCAGATCTGTAGAGACAGAAAGTAGATTAGGTTGTTAAGGCTTGGGGGCCGGGGGGCTGCAGAGGGGGCTGGGCAGTGATGGCTAATGGGCACAGGATCTCTTTTTGAGATGATGGAAATGTTCTAAAATGAGATTGTTGGGATGGTTGTATAGCTGTAAATACACTAGCTGTAAATACTCAATTAACTGTACACTTTATAAATGGGTGAGTTTTAAGGGATGTACGTGATACCTTAAGCTCTCTTAAAATTCGGGCTAATGCTAACACCCGTGTACAGAGCTGCACAGGGCCTGGCACACAGCACCCCCTAAACTGTAACTGGTACTTCTTAAATAGGCTCAAATAAGTTATCTGCTGCTTAGCTGGAGGTGCCTCAATTCCTTTAATTTTAGGGGGACTTTTAGGGTTATTTGGTGTCCCTAAGTGACCTGTTCCTGCCCAGAGAGGACCCTCAATCAGGGAGTTATGGCTGCAGCATGCCCGATATGGCTAAAACTGCTCCAGTCTTGGATTCCACGGACCTGTGCTGGAGTCCTGGCTCCACCCTCATGCCACCTGCTCAGCTGGGTCGCTGCACGAACGGCCTGGGCTATGGTGTGATGGCGTCAGGAGCCTACACACAGGTGGCATTCAATAAATTGGGGGGGGGGACTATGCACGAGAAAGCCCTCTGTCAAGCCCCAAATGCACGCACATCCTTGTGTTATCCTCAGCACGGGCTGGCGGCTCGGCCAGGAGTTCTCATCAGGGATGGAGGAGCCCCGGGTTCGGGAGAAGGCTGCCTGGCTCCCAGAAACCTTGGACAAAGGGCTTCCCGCTCCACTCTGCTCTTGTCACCTGTTACATGGAGATAAAAGAGTTCTTAGGGCACCTGGGTGGCTCAGATGGTTAAGCGTCTGCCTCCGGCTCAGGTCATGATCCCAGGGTCCTGGGATAGAGTCCCGCATCGGGCTCCCTGCTGGGCGGGGAGCCTGCTTCTCCCTCTGCCTCTGCCTCTCTCTCTCTCTCTGACTCATGAATAAATAAATAAAACATTAAAAAAAAAAAAGAGTTCTTCTATCTCTTCAGACTTGCATGAGCTGACCCACAAAAGGTGCTCAGCATGGTGCCTATTGTGTCACCAAGAGGACCACTATGGTTGCTAAATGCCAAATGACAGAGAATTTCCTGCAGGCAGGGATGCCCTTTTCCTCCTCCAGCCGGTGCTGAGTGTTTGCTGGCCAGACAGAGGAAAAGAAGTGGGAAAGGAAGTGGTTAGGGAAGGTGCAAGGATATAAGAGCTGTAAGCTACACCGTATAGGCGAGGAAGGGTGATATACTGCCAGATGAGAGTGTACTCCTGGGCAAACTGACTTACTTCTCTGTGCCTCGATTTCCCTAAGATGGACTCGGTGCTCCCTGAAGTTTCTTCTAGCTAGGACATTCCCTGATCCTACTATTGCACCATGCTGCTATTAGACTCATCCCCTGCTCCCCAACATCTTCCTCCAGAGATCGCAAAGGACATTAGACTTTGTACTCTTAGACCCATAAATCCCACTTCTGAAAGTGAAGTCAGGCCATGTTCAATGTCACAGTGCCGAATACAGCCCTCCATCTTTGGAATGTCCACCATTAACCCGCGGGGTGAGCCAAACGGTTTCCACTCTGTGGCGCTCTGTGCCTAAGAGCCCTTGCTCTTGGAAACAATGTGAAGTCTTCTGGCTCTGGCAGAAGTTCACTGCATGCTCATAATTAATTCTGTAACACAAAGTTCCCCAGAAGAAAGTAACAGGCCTTTCTACAGGATAATGAACCCTCGTCGCTCTGTGAGGGGAGGTGAGGTGAGGGTCTGCGTTTCTCTCTGCTCCTGCCTGCAGCCACTGCCCAACCCTTCCCCTCAATTTCTTGGCCGGGGGCAGTCTCTTTTTCCAGCTTCTAGCCGTCAGTCCATATCTCTTCATTTCCCACTGCCCCCCAACAAAAGGCAAAGATACACCCCATCCCCACCAGCACCGGCATGCTGGCCTCTCTCTGCCCCTTCTGGGCCACCGCCCCCCATAAACAACTTGGCTGTGACATCTAGCTCGCACCAGACTGTGTGTGCAAGTATCTTAAAGAGCTGTTTCCAAAAAGGCAAGGGGGCAGTATAAATGAAAATAATTTCTAAATGTCCTCCTCCACAGGCCAGGGAGATTCCGTGGGGGCTCTGGGTACACCCAGGGGCTGGGGGAGCCTGAGGTGGCTTTGTCGTCACCGCAATTCAGCTCAGTGTTGTATTTTAAGAACAGCGGGAAAGTAATATCGGCTGAAAGGAGTTTTCTGTGTGTTATTTAACTAAATGGCTCTGCAGCTGGAGAGAGCCATAGGCAGACGTGTTATGATTCAAGGGCTCCCAATTACAATGATCCTCTTTTTATTGTATAAAAACAGCAACACAGCCATCTCCACCCTCCCAACGCTTGCTCCCTCCGTCTCCTTCTCCCATTGGCTGCCAAGGGCGTTCAGCATCTCCAGAGTAGCACCCAGAGTCTCCTCGGTCCCCAAGTGCAGCTTGTAGCCACTGGGATTCCTTCTCCTAACAGCCAAGGAGAGGGTGGAAAGGGTGCAGTGCCCCCTGAAGAATGTTCTGTTATAGACACTGATGGAGGCTTTAGAGTTGTCTTTCTTGGTGTGGGGGTTGGGAAGGGGGGAGTTGGGGGACTAAGGATAAGAAGCATGGATTTGGAAATCTCTTCTGTTTTGATTAAACTTACACATACACACACACACCCCTACTCATGCATGCATGCATGCACACCCACACCCTATGCCCCTTTAGCAGAAAAGCAATCAGACTGCCCAGAAGCACGTTCTGAAATGTCCCTTCTGTCCAGACTTCCTCCCAGCCTGGGGTGGGGCACCTCCAGAAGACTTCAGAAAGACCTGGTGACAGCGAAGAGCATCAGCTTTGGGATCAGATTGATCTGAGTCTGAATCCTGACTTGGCTACCTTCTTTAGTACCTAACCTTTCTTTCTGAGCTTTGGTTTCCTGGCTTTGCAATGGGGCTACACTCCTGCTCTCGAAGCACTCCTCATGGTCACACTGAATGCCAAAAGTGAAAGGAAAGTGTGTAGCAGAGTGCCTGGAACATAGGAGGCTTTCCGTTTGGGGGAGTGTTGCTGTTCTTAAGGCGGCAACACCATGTGTCTGCAGTGTGGTTGGGCGTATAGGGAACTCTGTAATTGTTCCATCTCACCAGTCGGAGTAGACAAGGCAGGGGGTGAGGGTCAAGACAGCTGGGGGCGGGCATGAATGTCAGCCCCACCAAGGAGTGTTTTTCTGGAGGCTTTCTGCAACACTGATTTCAACTCTCGTGTTTGCACATGAATGTGTGCACGCATGCTGCCTCCTCAGTTTAGACTGCTGGTCCTTCCTCGGTTTTCCGCAGATGTCTTGGAGTCTAGAAGCTGCCGTGGCAGCCTCCCCACCGGGCCAACAAGAACTCTTGTTGACGTCTTCTCTATTCCCTTTCTCAACAGCAGACTCCTTCTCTCTCCCACAGAGTCTGTCCTGGGCCCCCAACAGGGAGGATTCCCTCCCAAAGAAGGAGCTAACTCAATCTGGCTACTCTCTGAGGCCTTGGGGATGCATGAATCCACTCCCCACGCTGAACTTGACAGCAAATGGTTCCCAGGATTTTGCTGGTTTTCCCCTGGAGGGTAAACCCAGCATGGCTTTAAACCCAAAAGTAAACACATGCTTCTCACTTTTCTATCCTAAACCAAGCCTGTACACCCCCAAAATGTACCACAGATCTTTTACGCCAAAGTGAATGCCCTGGTCACACTCCTTAACATTGATCCCCCATGGATCAATAGTACAAGCACCTCATTCACTGCAGACTCGCTGTGGTAACTACTATTGCAGTGAAACACTGTGTAATAAGATTTAATCTCCACTAAGTGTTTCTAGTACTAGAGGGCTGGAGGGGGGCAGAAGGAGGAAGAAAGTGTGTGAACTGTGGCTTTTAACAGGTAAACTGTTCACCAGGGGGGTAAAGAGAGGTGTCAGCCAGAAAACTGGTTCTGACTCTGGTCTTTTTTTATTCCATTTTCAAGTTTGGGTGGGAACTGATATACTGTTTTCAGGACCGTTTTTCTCCTTGGGGGTCGACATGCCTGCACACACGCACTCACACCATGGCCAACCAACCCTTCTCAAACGCATGACTATAAGCATAGGAACAGGAAACAGATTGTGGGTGGATGTTCTTAAAATCACAACCTGTTCGATGTAGGGTGGGGGCCTTACAGAAGCGTGAGGGAGGGGAAGCAGGAGGGATTTTTTTTTTCCCCCAGTTAAAAACGAAACTACCTTTTCAATACTAAAAGCAATGTCTACTTTACTGTCTACCACAGGGGCATGTGAGTAGCCGACCATCCTCTCAGAACTGCGCTGTCTGGATTTGACCATGACACAGGACATCACGGTACCTGAGCGCCGCACCAGGGTCTCGCTGCGATATTCCGGGAAGGCTTTCCATTTCAGTGGTTGCTCAAACCTGCCACCAACCAGTGTGGGTGCGCATGGGGGAGGGGGGAGGAGAATGCAACGAGATGGGGACAGCCTGGGTCTTGGAATCAGTGATAACCATCCATGTACGTTAACCACTTGGCACCTCAGGGATGCAAGAAAGTCACACGCCAGAGGTCCCGAGCCAGTGACCATGATGATACTGGGGCCGACGATGGTGGTAACGGGACATGTGTACTGAACACGGGGCTAGGCGCTTTGCTAAGCCCTTTCATAAGTTTCTTCTCAAGCTGCACAACAATCCATAAGGCAGCTACTGGAACAATCTCCATTTTCGGGATGCGGAAATTGAGGTTGAGCGAGGTAAGTAACAGCCCAACGTCATAAAGCTATTAAATTGAGCGGAGGATCAGGGATGTGAGTCCTTGCCGGAGGAATCTAGAGTGGGGAACCTGACAGAAGGCCCTCTGATGCCCTCTGATGTCATCCCCTTGATTTAAAGCAAAGGTGAAGCACGGCGCCTGGGTGGCTCAGTCAGTTAGGTGTCTGACTCTTGATTTCGGCTCAGGTCATGATCTCAGGGTCATGAGAGTGAGCCCTGCTTTCAGCTCTGTGCTCATTGGGGAGTCTGCTTGTAATTCGCTCCCTCTCCATCCCCCTTCCTGCTTGTGTGTGCATGCGCACGCACTCTCGCTCTCTCTAAAATAAATAAATCCTTAAAAAATAAAGCAAAGGTGAAGGGTCACGAAGAAAGTTATGCTGCTGCTGCAGGTAGGGCCCAGGTGTCTGAGGGTCAGGAGAAAGGCCAAGTGTAGTGTTTGGGGAGTAATGGTACCTACCCCCACGGTTTTCAGTTCACTAACTGAGATATGATAAGGGAGAGCTAGTTATCTCCTGGTAACAGCTGACTAACATCAGGTTAATCTTGGATTCCTACTGGCAGGACCTAAAAGAAATCTCCCCATCATCCCTCCCTTTCTTAATGTACTCTGTCTTCTTTCTGCCCTAAGGCAAAACTGGTCCCTTGGTCCAAAACTTTCCAGAACTCATTTTATTTTAAATAAGAGCCAAGCTGATTTGTCTGAACAAGGCACACCACTGTCAGTATTAACTTCCTAAACACATGACATCCCTCCTCTGAAACCTGCCGTAGCTCCCCAGTACCTATGGATTAAAAACCAACCTCCTACACGTCCACCCCCAAGTCTGGCATCATCTCTTTGCACAACCCTCCCTGCATTCCTCTCTCCACCTCTGCAGAATAGGCACGGCTCCCAGGACGCAGTTCTACCTTCGCCAGGAAAACCTTTCTTCCTCTTCTCCTCTTAGGCCACACACACTGTATCCACCAGCTCAACAACCATTCCACCACGCACCCCAATTTGTTCATGGCAGCAATGTGCCTACCCCAAAATGCATGACCGACCCTCCCTGGGCGGCCAGGCGGCACAGCTCTGGCCGATGAACTAAGGACAGAAGTCCCTGAGAGGCATCCCTTCCCAAATGTAACAGTAAAGCCATACTAGGTAAATGTTATAAGCCTCACTCGTCCCGCTTTCTCTTTCCTGGACTGGAGATGTGAAGCCTGGAGATGAAGCAACCACCTTCCCACCTCAAGAACATAGACCTGGGGCCGAAGGCCCATACCTAAGGATGGCATAGTGGAAAGACAGAGCCTGGGTCCCCAGTGCTACATTGTCCCACCCACCCTTCTTGTTGTCTGACACAAGTAAGCCCCCTCTGGTTAAGTGGCCAGTGGTTAGGATTTCTGCTGCTAACAGCTGAATGCAATCCTCTCTGACACACCTCCAGACATTGTTCCTCCTCATTCCATAGGTCAGTTCAGATGCTACCCCCTTTAGGAAATCCTCCACGATTCCCTCCGAGCACAGTAATTACGCCCTTCATTGTGCTTCCGCAGTAGTTACTCTTCTCAATTACAGCACTTAGTTAATCCTGCTTGATTTGGCCTGCCCGGCTGCTCAGATTCCTAGGGGGTAGGGGGTCTGGATCCTGCCAACCTCTCCTAGTGCCTGGAGCAGTGTTTTGCATTGAGGGTAGGGGGCTCTACGTCCCCAGTATCTCTACGGCGTCTAGAGCAGTGCGCTGGAGCGTGAAGCGAGTGTGTTCCGGGGTCTGGCACTCTACTTACTAACTGTTTGGTCTTGGGCAAGTTGGAGAGCCTCTCTGTGCCTCTGCTTCCTCATCTACAAAAGGGACAGAATGACAGTACTTACCCCACAGGGTTGTCGTGAAGACAAAATAACCATAAGCACTTATAAGGGTTCTTGGCATATAAAAATGTTTAATGACTGCACTCTCATTAGGATGATTATTATAGCTGCTGAATGAACAAATAAATCAACACATAGCTGCTAAATAAATGAATAAAGGAATGAAGCCCAGGAAATTTCTGGAGTTCAGACCCCAGGGCAGTGGTCCCTGTTCCTTCTTTTTCATACCTACACCTGTCCCTTTACTTTTTCATACTAATGAGGACTCCCCATATCCCATATCCCAGAGCTGCCATTATGGGAGTGTTGAAGGCTAAGAAATAAGGCCTGGCTTGGCACACTGACTTCACTTTTTGCTCTGCAGCTTTGGGCAAATTTCTTCACCTCTCTGAACCTCAGTTTTTTCAACTGTAAACTGAAGATAATAATAGTATTTAGCTCATGGGGTTTGGGTGAGAATTAAATGATAAAGCACCTAGAATTTAAAGCATTGTGCCTGGCATACTAAAACAGTAAACGTTAGCAACCATTATCAAACACTGTCATTATTCTTTTGGTCAAATGCATGGCATCCTACTCAATCACATGGCCCTAATGGAGATGAGACACTTGGGGTGGGGGTCACCTTTCCGCAGGTCAAGATACACTGCACTTCCCATCAGAATACCCTTCTTGAGTACCAACAAACACTGTCATTTATCTTTTCCTTTCAATGGGGATTGGTTAATACATCAGATTTACCCTAAATCCCTGGCCTCTGAATTTCCCCTTAAGAGCTGTTAACTTCAGGTGGATGCTCACTGACATCAAACCTAGCCAGAAGGTGCACATGCACACAAGAACAATCAAAGCGTGGCTTTTCAACACCAACAGTATTCCCACAGATCACAGGTCCAGTTAGTGTCAGTGATGCGTTTAAATCTTACTTGTAGATTCCCTACCCCCCCACCTTAAAAGAAGATGTGTATATAGCTTTATATAATTTTCCCTTTAAACTTGAATCAAACCTTTATGTTAGTTCCATTCAAGCACTTGAGGGCTCCATTAATCTATTTTTACTTTTAAACATGCCATTTTACAAGATATTTATTCCACTTGGTTGTCATCCAAATGCTTTTTGACATTACTGCCCTGGGACTGAACTGCTTAAACTCAGGGCCCTCATAAATAGAAAATCACCTTTTGACTGAAATCTTGAAGAGCTCTCAGAAGCTCACCCGCTTCACTTCAACAGGCATTAATTTCTGCTCTACATAAAGGAGTGTGAGTGTGTGTGAGTGTGTGTGTGTGTGTGTGTGTGCGCGCGCGCGCGGTGCTTTTAAGAGGGTAAGTGTGGGAGGTCTGAGCTACCCAAGGGATGAAGGGGAGGGATTCCTGCCCCTCAAAAACCTGCCCAACGGGGGCCCGCCTCAGACCCGGAGAGCTGCTGACTTGGACATACGGTGATCGTCAGAGACCAGGTAGGGGAAGAACTCTAGGGCCTGACAAGACTTAATGGACCCCCGGGCCCGCCGGATAACGCCTCTTTCAAAGGACATGGGTCCAGGGAAAGTCATTATTCCCCCCCTTCTCCCCCCCCCACCTCCGGACAAACAAAAGGCCATCCCCAAACAGCTGAAGGCAGAGACCCCACTGGCTTTGAAGCCGATCAATCAGGTGGAAGCCCGAGCAAATCACAACTTGGCTTCCCCAAGTTTTCTCCCCAGCCTAACGAGCCACCCTCCTCCTCCGCCTCCGAGCTCCGCACAGCTACGGGGCCAAGGGGACGGACGGTCCTGTGATGCTCACTGGTTCCCAACTTTCCGCTCCTCTCCGTCTCCGCAGCCTCCTGCAAAGCGGCTGGGGAAAGGGCAAGTTTGCAAAGGCGAGGATACCAAGTCCTGGGGAAGCCACAAAGACGCCGCAACACCAACAAAGATGAACCTCTCTCTCGTGGGGCGGACGCCAGCGCCAGCTGCCGCTCCGGGGGCGAGCGTGGGCTCGGCTGGCAGAGGCGGCCGCGGGCGTGGGCCGGCCGGCGGCCGACAGCGGGCTCCCCCCTCCGATCCCCCCCCCACCCCGGTACGCGGGCGCCCCGCCACCTGAGCCGGGCGTGGGGGCCGGCTCCGCGCTCCCGCCCTGCCCCCGGCAGGTAGCTCGGGCAGCCGCCCGCAGCCACCGGCGGCGACGAGAGGAGAGGCAGCCTCAACCCACGGCGTCATGCTTCCTGCCACCACAGTACGGCGAATCGTCACCGGGAGCGGGGAGAAGAGGGGAGCGCGGGGGAGGGAGGGCAGCTCGCACACGCAGCCCCCCTGCCTGCCAAACCCGCCGGGCCGGGCCACGTCCCGCCGGAGTCCCCGCGGGACCTGCCCCGTTTGCACAAAGCGCCGCAGCTGGGCCACGGAGGGAGGGAGACGGCCACGAAATAAATAAATAAAAACAGAGTCGGGTCTACGTAACGCCCTGTCGAAAGCGGACGCCATATTTTTTTGTGGCTTATGTCGACATAGGGAAACGTAGACATGTTTTTCCTCCTCCTCCTCCTCCTCGGTCTGGCTCCCATTTATCCAAACTTGTAATCAAAACTCTTAAAAAAAAAAATCTCCCACCCCTCCGGATCCTCTTATTTCCTCCCACCCGCAAAAAGGGCCCGCACCCCCCCTTCCGCACCCCCCTTCCAATCACAAACCCGGCCAAGTCCCATTAACAACACATTTTCGGGAGCCGCGGCGGCGGCGGCGGCGGTGGGAAAGTTGGGCTGGAGTGGCCGGCGCCGGGCGTGCGGGGCTCGGGGCTGGCGGCGCCGGGCGGGGGGTGCGGGGCGCCGAGGCGAAGTTTCTTACCTGCGCCGGGGCTGGGGACGCGGGGACCCGGGCTGGGAGCGCGGAGACGCGGCACGGGCGTTCCAAAATGGAACTCTGCTGGCTCCCCCCACCCACTCCCCACTCCCCACCGGGCGCCGGGCTCGGGCTCCGTGGGAAAGAGGGGCACGGCCAGCCTGCCAGACAGACGGACAGGAAAAGCCCCGGTACGGGAACAGTGGCCAAAATTTTAAAAAGAAAAAAAAAAAAGGAAAAAAAAAAGGGGAAAAAAAATGTCTCGATCAGTGGGGAATCTACGCCAAAACCCACATGATCTGTAACGTCAGCATGCGTATTTGCATACGATACCACCACCCGAGCTGCCACCCGGGCTCGGGTTCCGCAGAAAGTTACAAAGTGAAATTCAGCCCCCTCCGGAGACGCCGGCGAAATGTCATTTTCAGGCGGGAGCTGGGGGGGAGGCTGGCCCTAAAGGCACTGGTTACTAGCCGAGATTTGGGGGGGGGCAGTAAATTAACTTAAAAGTCTGAGCCCAGTAACGGACTCGGTGGAATTTCTGCGAGGGGAGGAGGGGGAGGCGCGAGCGAGATCATTGAATATTAAGCACGACCCGGCCAGGCGGCCGCGGCCAAACCCTCCCGGTGCAATACCCATTTTCTTTATGAAAAGTTCAAGGTGTCACTGATGAGCTCAACAAACTGTTGATCCCGACCACGTGGAGTGGCAGACAGAGGGACTGTGGGGCGCGGCTGCTGGTCCTGAGCGGGCGGCACCCCCCAGACCCCGCGTCCCTCTCGCGGCTCGAGGGGCCACGCGCGGGTGGGGCCGCCACGCGCCCAGGGCGCTGCCGCACTTTCTCCGCGTCTTTGGGCTCAGGGAAATAATAACTAAAAAAAAAAAAAAAAAAAAAAAAAAAATTTTTTTTTTTAAAGCGAGATATGTTTTGCTCCAGGAATAGTAATAAGAGGGCTTGGGGTAGGGAGGGTGAGAAAGAGCCCCCACTTATATAACGACTCGAAATTAGATGACTCTTGCTGGGAAGATTCGGAGATTTGCGCTTGCGCCAGGTCTGAGGTTGGTTAAAGATCCTCAAACTTTTTCCCTTAAGAGCCAATAAACAAACAGACGCCCCGGGAGCTGACTTAAACTCTTGTCGGGCCGGCGTTCGCTGGGATTCTCAGACTCGGAGAAATGCACACCCCTGCGGCGCTCGCAGGGAAGTCCCTCAGGAGCAGGGCGGGTCACTTTCGGAACTGGGACTCTGGCGTTCCCGGCGGGAAGGGATCCCTAACCGCTGCCCCCTGGTTCCCCTCGGGCGTTTTAGAGTAAAGGCGGGCCGGGATCTCGCTGCCCTTCGCCTGCGGCCTCAGTGCGGTGAACTTGCGTTCCGGGCGCCGCGTTCCCGCAGCACTGCTACGCTAAGGAGCCCTAAGGACTTCGGGAATCTAGGGGACGCTTCGGAATCTCACGGGCAACCTATCTGCGCCTCGCATTCCTGCCGGGACGGACCCGTTTCCCCTCCAAGGGCATCTCGGCGCGTCAGCCTTTCGCGGTGTGAGTTGGGCGCAAGCGCGCACGAGCGGAGCTGGGGCCAAGGGATGTTGTCTGGGGTCTACTTCTGACAGTCTGAGCGCAGCGAGAAAACAAAGGGAGCCTGGGGCTGGGAGGCTGCGCGGTGTCCCCGCCCGCCCTGAGGCTTAGCAGGCGCGGAGCGTCGGGGCTTCCCGGTCAGCCTCTGCTCCGGGGAATTAGAACGAACTCTAGCGGCGGTTTGCGACTCAGCTCTGGGCGCCAGGGCAGCAACAGGTGGCCGTGCGCGGCGGAGTGGCCAGAGGCGAGGACGGAGAGTGGGGTGGGGACGGCTGGTCTTGGGGGCGGACCGCGTGGCCTAAGCACTGGGTGACCTTTTGACATTTTCGTTTCTTAGGCTGGGAAGAAGAAACTAGGTGAAAGGTTTTTCTAGGGGTCTCCCCTAGGGGCTCCAATTTCTCTAACGTAGCCCCACTGGGTCTCCAGAAATTTTGACAATAAAAATAGCTCATATGCAAAATTTTCTTACTGGTCTGCACCTGTTTGTTCGGTTGTTGCTCACGTAGGCTCTGTTCGTTTTTTTAACGGCGCATAAAACAAGGGCCTGGCCTAGGAGGGGTCTCTTGTGTGATGTTCACAGACCGGAGAGGCGAACTGACGCAGCTCTTAACGGATTCATCAACAACTTCCTTGATGACCATGACCCAGATCGCGTCGCGTCTTTCTCAAACTCATTTGATAACATTTGTCTAAGATCCTAATGTATTTGCCATCAACATGAGAATCTAGGAATACTGTTTTGTTTTTTTTTCCCTCAAGGGTGTGCCCGGAGAGTAAAAGAAAAAAAAAAGGGCTCCCCCACCAACTTTTTTTTTTTAAGATTTTATTTATTTGACAGAGAGAGACACAGTGAGAGAGGGAACACAAATAGGGGGAGTGGGAGGGGGAGAAGCAGACTTCCCGCCGGGCAGGGAGCCCCGTGCGGGATCCATCCCAGGACTCTGGAATCATGACCTGAGCCCAAGGCAGACGCGTAACAACTGAGCCACCCAGGTGCCCTCCCCCACCAACTTTAATAATTTTATATTGCTTACTCAAGACCCTTCCAGGTCTTGCTCGCTCTTTCCCTTCACTCTTCAGGGTCATTCCACTGCCCCCCGCCAAAGTAAGTATAGTTCTGTTTGGTTCCAGGGAAATTATGGAAACCTTAAGGAAACTATTCCCATTTTGAGGCTGCACCTCCTCACTTAGGACGGTTTTCTATAAGCCAAGTTTCCTGTTCCTCCATCTTATTACCTTCTGCCTCTGGCTGGGTGAGAGATTAACAGGGTGGGAAGGGTCAGGGTTGAGCCAAGCAGGGTAGCCCTCAGCACTGTCCGCTGAGTTCCCATGTCTTCAGGGCACTTATATGTCATGGACACCCTGGAGGTTTCTGATGGGGTGCAGTGTCTGTAAATTGTTCAAAGTTTAGCATGGACTGAACTTTGGCTACATAAACAGCAGTGAATAAAACAAGGGTGACTTTGCATTAAGTGGTATGATTTCAGTTTGCTTTATGTGTAGGTGGAGTAGATGGACCCTTATGTGATTCAGGAGCTTTGTAATCAATAATTATAAGGGTAATGCTTATTGAGTGCTTTGTATGCATATGTCAGTTGCTACTTAATCTTTACAACAACCCCTACCAGGCAGTGATTCTCAAAACGTTTTGTTTCGGGTCCCTTTAAACTCTTACAATTATTGAGGACCCCAAATAGCTTTTGTTTGTGTGAGTTATATACATATTGATATTTACCGTATTAGAAATTAAATCGAAAAAAATTAAAACACAGAAATTTACAGACACACTCTCAGTTAGCCCTCAGAACAATGACACCATTATAGGTCATACAGCCTCAGGAAAACTACTGTATACTTGTGAGAGTATGAGAGAGAAAAGAACAAGTAATATGCCCTATTATGAAAATGATTTTGACTTTGAGGACCCCTGAAAGGGTCTTGGGGACCTCCAGGGTCCTTGGATCACATTTTGAGAACCACTGTTAAGGTAAGTTATATTATGATGCCCATTTTACAGGAGGAAGTTGAGAATCAGAGAAATGTCATAGCTTGCCCGAGGCAAATGGAGGGAACAAGGATTTAAGAGGTCTGAGCCAGAGTTCTTAATGATTACATGATTCCACCTTTTTTAGTAACAACCTGAGCTCTCCTTCCACGCACCTCCTCCCCAAGCCTAGAACAGCCTCTAGTGCTTCCCAAGACTACTTTTGTTAACAGCAATTACGTTTTGAGGCTGTGCTAGGTGCAAGCCCTTCATATGCATTATCTTGTCAAATCCTTACAACCACCTACCCTGTGAATATTGTCTCCCTCATCTTATAAATTACAAAACTGCAGCTCAAAGAGGTTAGGGAGCTTCTCCAAACTCACCCGGCCAGTAAGTAGTAGAACCTGGATTCAAATCTTTGTCTGGTGGCTTTGAAACCAAGGAAGGACGAGAGTCTATCATGGTGTTTTATAGATGCCTAGCAGGGAGAAATCAGCTTCTGTTCATAACTGGGTGAAAACCAGGCCCGGCTAGGAAGTCTTGCAAATTTAGCAATTGCAGGAGGAAAAGAAATAAAAAAAACCCCAGGATTATCCCTGAGGAGCCCTTAATCTAATGACAACAAATCCACACTGGTTTCTAAACCCAAAGGAAAGGTGGCAGAGCAGAAAGATTTGGAATTAAGATGTGAATTGCAGGATCGCCCCTTCCAGCTGTCTGATCCCTAGATAAATATTTTTTTAATGAATGAGAAAAGAAAGCACAAAATACAGAGAAGCAAGCAAGAGAAAGAAAATGCTTATCAGCCGTCCAAGGAGGTACTGCTTCTAATTTCAGTATATATCCTTCCACATGTTACATTTATTTAATTTTTCCATTATAAGACTGATAAGAGACATGAAAACTATTAAATATCAATTTACCAACTGTAGCATAGGATAGCCACTACTGGCAAAACTTAGAAAAAAGCAAGACAGAGTGGGACCTTCTGGAACATTCAGATCGCTTTGCCAAATACCTGTGCGTGGGAGGAAAAAGGGAAGCTTGCTAGACAGGCGCTGTTTCCCTCCACGTCTGCAACCCCTAGCCCCATGGTTTGATACCAAATGTCTTTTGCCTTGAGATGGAATCCCATGCCATTGGTAGGATCAAAGTGGGGGGGGCACTTGACGTTTATAGCAGGAGTTTGACCTCGCAGAAATCTGAACCTGCTTGGAGTGTAGAACAGAAAGTTACAGAGTGGGGAAAACTCAGAGCTTGTTATATATTTGATTTCATAGTCTGGCTTGATCCTCGCCTCATTCCTGTAAGGTAAGCAGGGTGGGTACTACCACCTGCATTTCACAGAGCAGATTACTGAAGCTTTTACAAGTTGCAGTGATCATATATGGGGCGTAATAGTTTTCAAGTTCTCAGACTATGTCCAGAACCATGATTTAACTCCAGGTCTTGTAACTGCAAGGCCAATGCTATTTCTGTGCCCTTCTTCATCATTTGCTACTGTACCAAAAGCGGACCAAAGCGTGGCCCTATCAGACTTTGTCCCTCTCTCTTGCAATATCCTGGAAGAGAATTATCACCTGGCAAGGTCTTTGTTATCATATGCTGTTTTACGTGCTTATCTGTTTATTTGGGGTTGTCTCTCCACTATAATGTAAGGTTCCTGTAAGCACGTTTGTTCCCTTCGCTGCTGTGTTCATGTCCTTAAACCTGCCTAGTGTATTATATGTAGGTGTACAGTGAATGACTGATGAAGGAAGGGAGGGAGGAAGGAAGGAAGGAAGTGCACTCTTGTCAGGGCTCATCTGGTAGTAGGGAGCCAGTGCTGTTCAAGATGTACACATTTTCTGTTTACCTAGAATGATCTTTGCAGAGACCTTCATTTCCTGTGCTCTAGGCTTCTATTTCTATGGTGCATGGGCTTTGGTCTGGTTAAGCAGAGCATCATTTGTCAGTCCTCATTTGGATTCCCAGCATGAAAAGCGTTAACTCTGCATTGGTCCTTAGGGATCTGTTTCTCCAACCAGCTCATTTTACAGGTGGGAGAATTGAGGCTCTCAGTTGGTGGCAGTGCCAAGACCAGTCCCCAAGTCTCCTAATTTCTGGCTTATATTAATTCCCATGCAAATTTGCATATAAGCAACAAAGCCTTAAGCCTGCCACAGAGAAACAGAGCTGTGTCTTCAGTTGGTATGTAAAGGAAAGATGTGCATAGCCAAGTATTGGGGGGGAAAAGGCTTATGGGGAGGGGAGAGGAAGCACCTGTTGCAAAGATGTGGAAGGAGGCAGATGGCAAGATGCAGTCATATGGGCCCAAGACTTGGTCTTTGAAGTGGGGATAACAATGCCTGCTGGCTTACCTTCATAAAATTTTCGTGAGCGTTCAATGAGACAACGTGTGTGAATGTGCCTATTTACTCTTTATAATGAGCTTATGTATGCATCCTGCTGTATACATTGTCTGGTTCGTTATTTGGCTATAGCACAGAGATCTGGGGTTTGAATTCCAGCCCCAGTGCTCATTTAACTTCTCTAAATGTTAGTACCCTTATCTATGAATACTAAGTGGGGATAATGATTAGACCTATCTCCCAGGGAGGTCGAGATAATTCTTGTAAAGTATTGAGCTTTAGTGCTTGACCCTCGGTGAGTGCTCAGTAAATGTTACCTATTATTATCTCATTTCTCATGTGAAAAAAATACATATTAATCATTGAAAATGAAAATTTACATAAATAAAGCATAGTTGTTGAAAGAATGCATGAGCAAAAATAAATATATTTGATAAATAGATAGCACTCAATTTTACCACCCAGAAGAAAGCACAATGCACATTTTGCTATATATGTATGCCTGCATTAAATAAAAAAAAACTGTCTACTTTGTTTCATACATGGTTTTAGGGCCTGGGATACACAGCTTATTTTAGAACTAGATAATGAGTAAATATGCAATATATCAGGTAGTGATAAATTGCATGAACATCAATAAAACTTGGTAAAAGGATAGAAAGAAATGGCCTCTTTGTTGAGCTGATATTTGGGTGAGTAATGAAGGGAATCTGGTGGGAAGTACAAACATATTTTAAGTGGCCCTGTGTATAGTGAACCCTCCATAGTGAAGGTGGCCCTTAGAGAATGACTATTTTTTCTTGTCATTAAGAATTTAAATGCCTTTATTATACACCACCTTTAATGGGACCATAATAATATCGTTCATTGCAAGATTGAACAACAACAAAAACAACATTGTACTAGTGTGAATGGGCTAAAATACGCTGCAGTAACAAATACGCCCTGATCTCAGTAACTTAAAACCACTTTATTTCTTGCTTTTGCTACATGTCCATGAAGGGTTAGCAAGGAGACTTCTGACCATCACGGTCACTCAGGGACTCAAGGCTATCAAAGCAGTCAACACATTCGTCAGACGTTGCCAATTGTTGAGCAAGAGAAAAAACATCTTGTACAGACAATTAAATGTTCAGCCAGGAAGTAATATATTACTTTTGCTTAGTATTCATTGGTCGGAACTAGTCACAAAGTTACCCACATGGAGCCATGAAAGTGTTACATGCCTGGAAATGGGGAAATTAGAAATATTTGTCCTAAAACCATAGCACTAATGATTGCAAATAATAATGGCAATTCACATTTATTGATCATTCACTATGTGCTGAACTTTTTCCATGGATCGTCACAACAATCCACATTTTACCTCCTACAGATAAAGAAACTGAGACTGACAGAGAGAGGTTAATTAAGTAATTCGCTTAACATCATCCAGATATTAAGTGGTGGATTTGGAATTTAAGCTTAACTCTGGTTTCAGGTCATAGACATTCAAAACACTATCCTCAGACACCATTGGATTTAACTGGTCCAGTACTGTTGAATAGTAGGTAGTTTCATTTTCTTTTCCCAGTGTTGAATCATCCACGATTACTTCCTTAGGATAAATTCCTAGATAAATATTTGCTGGGTTGAAATATACACATAATTTTAGAGTGACAACCCTTTGCAAAAAGTGAAAGCTGTAGGAGGTGTGGTACATAGTTTCCTAAGATGGCTGCCGTCAATCTTTTTCCTCCCTGTATGAAAATTACTTCACCATTAGGAGGTGGAGTTTATTTCCCCTACCCTTGACTCCAAACTACTCCTGCCATTGCTTGGATGCAGCGGACGTGATATGCTGGGACATCTGAGCCCAGGCCTTAAGAGACTGGCAGTTCCTGTTTCCTTCCTCTTAGAATCCTGCCGCCATTCTGTGAGAAGCCCAAACTTCATGGAGAGGCGTCATGGAAGAAAACCAAGACGCTAGGGACCACAGCACCTGTGATTTCTGGCTAACACCCAGTCAGACTATAACCACATGCATGTGCCATCTTGGATGCTGGTAGACTAATTGACACTCCACACGACGACAGCTCTAGTTGATGTCACATAGAGCAGAACTACCCAGTGTAACTCAGTCAACCCACAGAATTGTGAGAGATAATAACAAAATGGTAGTTGTTAAGCTCTACGAAGTTTGGGGGTGGTTTATTACACAGCGATAGATAACTAAAATGGGAGGTATTTTCTATGTATCTTCATTTACATACATATCGGAATGTTCCAGATCCACTTCCAACTGATCTGTGCAGGATGTAGATTTCTGAGATCTTAGAGAGGGCCAGGACAAGGCCCTGGGGACCTGGCCATGATGCCAGGGCTGGCCACTCTGAGTTAAATGCTCTTCCTAAATAGTTTCTCACAAAACAACTGGATTCAGCCTAAGAACCACTGCTGCCCACAGGTCACAGATACTAAGCAGATGAATGAATGCTCTTAGGTAATTTTTACCAAGCATAGATACTCAGTGGGTGCTGGAGTTAAGTCCCTGTTGGGTGTTGCCAAAAACTGAGGTTTCCTTCCTCAGAGATATGTGCTATGAAATCCAGGTGCCTACTGTGTAGGAGGCACCTAGAAGCTTCTTTCATTTTGTCTCATTTAACCAGTCACCACCTTCTGTGGAGGTATATCATCTCCTTAATTTGTAGGGGAACACTTAGGCCTCAAAGGTTTATGAATTATTCATGGTCTGTTGAGCTAGTAAGTTAAAAGTGGGACTTGTACCCAAGTTAGACTGACTGCAAATCCTGCCTACTTCCCATTCCACCTGTGTGTCCCAAAGTGACTCGTTTATAAACCACCTTCATAACTTTTGCCCCAGCAGCATATGTACCATCTGCAGGATTCTTTAACATTTTTAATTTATATTGATTCACATATGAAAATGTAAATGTAAATGTACTTATATAATAACAACAACAACAATAATAATAAAGCTTTTTATCACCATGGAAAAAATCCAGTACTGATTGGAACAAATTAAAGGAACAGCAAAAATAATCTACAGAAAGAAATAGTGCTATTAATCTAGCTAGCTACCGTTATTTGCAGAAGGTGGAACTTGGGAAAATGGTGTTGGAAAGGTGTTCAAGACAGACTACCTCCAAACTGAGAACTTTTCCTTGAGCTAATTAAAAGGATGGAAAGAGATATGGAAAGGAGCAACTTTCTCTCTGAGCCAGAGCTATTTACTGCTGTGTCCATGCATCATTTAAAACCATCTCGTGTCTCCCACATGCTACCAGTGGCACATGTCTCATACTGCTAACACCGGTCTGCCTCTCATGGATCAATCAGTTATAATATTGTTCCCTCTGGAAGCATAGGGTTAGTTTGAGGAACTCAAAATGCTGTAGACACCAACTAACTCATTTTCCTAGCTCCAATTTCTGCCCTCATTATCCCTGCTGTCACCAAAAACACAGATCTTGCTAGGTCATTTCCCTGCTTCTAATCTTTGGTTGCTTGTCTAGGATGGCATGAGTCATCTGGCCCAAACGGGTCCCCACCAACTTTTCCAGCCCAGTCTTCTGCCTCTTCTAACCTTGTCCTCTAAAGACTCAACAGCTCTGGGTTACTTGTCACTCCCCAGATTTGCTATGGTCTTTTCCATCTTTGTAAATGGAGCACCCTCCCCCTGGAATGCCTTCCCTCTTGCTATGCTTCAAGACTCAAATCAAATGTCACTTCCTTTGGGAAACCTACTCTTCCCAAGAGAGTGACACCAGCCTCTTCTGAAGTCCTAGAGAATATTGTCTTTTCCTTAATTAGAATTATTGCTTTGTAATCGGGTCCCTTCTTTGTATTTGCTGTGTCCACTTGACTGTAAGACCCTCATAGATGCGTATTTTGCCAGGCATCTCTGTCCTCATGTCTCGCCTAACATAGAGTTTGTGGTAGGTAGAATTCTGAGATGGCCCCAAGATCCCCAGCCCCTGGTTGCTCAAACACTAAGGCTAGGTACCGCTGTGAAAGGATATTGCAAATGTAATTAAAGTCACAAATCAGTTGACCTTAAAATCTGGAGATTATGAAGATTATCTGGATAGGCTTGATCTAATCATATGAGCCCTTTATTTTTTTAAAGATTTTATTTATTTATTTGTCAGAGAGAGAGAGCACAAGCAGGGGGAGTGGCAGGCAGAGGGGGACTCAGGCTCCCTGCTGAGCAAGGAGCCCGATGCGGGGCTCGATCCCAGGACCCTGGGATCATGACCTGAGCCAAAGGCAGCCACTTCACCAACTGAACCACCCAGGCATCTCATATAAGCCCTTTAGAAGCAGACAGGTTTTTCTGGCTGGTTGAAGAAGAAGTCAGAGACATTCAAGGCAGGGGAGGGATTTTATGCAAGGGATGTTCTCTGTGGCTGAATGGAGGGTTCCAGTGGCAAGGACCCAAGAGCCACCTCTAGGAGCTGAGAGCAGTCTCTGGCTGGCCATTAACAAGACAACAGAGACCTCAGTCCTACAACCACAAGGAAATGAGTTCTGTCAATAACCACGGAACTTGGAGGAACACCCTGAGATTCCACACCAGAACTGCAGCTCGGGCCCACACTTCGTTTGTATCAAGTGAGACCCTGTGCAGAAAAGCCAATGGTGCCACGTCCAGATGTCTGACCTACAAGTTGTATGATCATGAATTTGTGTTGTTTTATGCTGCTCAGTTTATGGTAGTTTCTTACACAGCAGTAGAAGACTGATAAAGGACAGATACTGAGTAAATGCTGAATGAACACATGAATGGGAACGCGCTCTTTGGGTGGTTACAAATGGCAGGGGAGGGAAGGCTTCTCCTTACCCCTAGTTTCCATGAGGAGAGGTTTTCGGTAAAACCTTCTGCCTTCTGCTTCTGCTTCTCAGTCTCTGGACACGTGTGGCTCTGCTCCACACATCCTCTCAGGGGCGCTGCTCCTGAGGGCCCAAGTCTCCTTAGTTCTGGATTTAGCATGGGTAGGGACGCCCCTCACACACTACCTTCATCTTTGTGGGTACATCAGCCTCATGCTGGGTTCTGGATAGACAGCTCACGCAACCAGCAGACTACCTTAGTCTGTTCTGGCTGCCATAATGAAACACCATAGGCTGGGGGGCTTAAACAACAGACATTAATTTCTCCCCATTCTGGAGACTAGAAGTCCAAGACCAAGGTGGCAGGAACATGGATTTCTTCCTGAGGCCTCTTTCCTTGGCTTGTGGGAAGCTCCCATCTCATGGTGTGCTCACATGACCTCTTCTTTGTGTGTATGCATCAGGGTGGGCCTAACGTCATCTCGAGGGTTTTTGTAAGAGGGAGGGAAAGGGGTAGAGTCAGAGGCGATGTGACAGTGGAAGCTAAAGGTCAGAGTCTTTAGCTACAAGCCAAGGAATACAGGCAGCCTCTAGAAGGAAGAAGAAGCAAGAAAATGGATTCTCCCCTGGAGCCTCCACAAAGGAATGTAGCCCTGCCAACACCTTGGTGTTAGCCCCATAAACCCCTTTCCAGACTCCTGACCTCCACATCTGTAATGTAATACTTCTGTGTCGTTTTGAGCCACTAAGTCTGTAGTAACCTGTTATAGGAACCATAAGTAGGCAAATACAGGTGATGTTGGTGATGCTGTTGGGGGCAAGAAGCCTTCCAGATGGAGCCCAAGTGTTCTGGACTTGTGTGGACCAATAACTTGGGGATGATAGATCCCCAGAAGATGGCAGTGTGGACAGAAGACACCAAAGGTAAGAAAGTGCTTGTCCCCTACCCCCACCCCCCCACCTCACCCCACATTGATATCAGACTTCATGAATGTTTCCCAAAACTTGGACCATCCCCTCAGGAGCTGAATTGCCTGAGGTGATGTCTGCCACATTGGCTGAATGGGAGCTCAAAATACAAATGAAATCACATTATAGAAATGAAAGAAACTTGATTCTTGTATGCCTGAGTTGAGATTTCTGATTTATAACCAATGTGCACGTCACAGATTGTTCTTTCTAGGTCGTGGGTGTATCTATATAGTGGTCCCATGGACGTACAGACACCAGGACCTGTATTGGTCTGTGGTCCTTTAAGAATTGATTGGAGGTGAGAAAATTAGAATATTAAGTGGTTTTTAAAAAATTAGAACTTTTTATTTTGAAATAGTTTAAGATTCCCAAGAAGTTGCAAAAGTAGTATAGGAAGATCGCATGTACTCTTCACCCAGCTTCCCCCAATGACCCTGGTACATTGTTCAAAATGAAGAAGTTGATGTTGGTACAATACTAGTACCGGCCTTATTTGGCTTTCACTAGCTTTTTTTCCTGTGGTATTTAAAAAAAAAAGGTGTTTTTTTTTTTTTCCTTTTTTTTTTGTCCTATGAAATTTGAAGTTTAGTTTTTTATGTTGTAGTTATTTCTTTAATTAAGATTTTTATTTTGAGATAATTATAGATTCACAGTCAGAGGATCCCTCATGTTGCCCTTGTATGTCCATATCCGCTTCTCTTCTTTGGCAACCATCAATCTGCTCACTGTTCCTATAATTTTGTCATTTCAGGATCTTACATCAATGGAAGCATACTGTATGTGACCTTTTAGGACTGGGGGTTTTCCACTCCAAATAATTCTCTGGAGATTCCAGCAGGCTGTTGTATGTATCAATAATTTGTTTTTATTCTTGAGTCGTATTCTTTGATATGGATGTGTTACAGTTTATTTAACCACTTACATGTTGAAGGACATCTGGGTCTTTTCTAGTTTCTGGCTATTCTGAATAAAGATGCTACAAACATTTGTATACAGGTTTTGGTGAAACTTAAGACTTCATTCATCTGGGATAGATGCCCAGGAGTGCGATTGGTGGGTCCTACGATCAGTGCACTTTTAGTTTTGTAAGAAACTGCCAAACTGTTTTCTTGAGTGGCTGCACCATTTTATAATTCCACCAGCAATGTCTGAGTGATCCAGTTTCTCTGCATCTTCATCAGCATTTGAGGTTGTAAACATTTTTTATTTTAGCATTTCTGATAGGTGTGTAGTGGTATCTCATTGTGGCTTTAATTTGCATTTCCCTCATGGCTAATGATATTAAACATCTTTTGATGTGCTTATTTGCCATCTGTATCTCCTCTTTGGTGAAATGTCTCATTGTTCTCTTGCCCATTTCCTAATTAGATTGTTTGTTTTTATACTGATGAGTTTTGAGAAGTCTTTATATACTCCAAATAACCCTCCTGTGTTGGATATATGGTTTGAAACTATTTTCTCTGACTCTGTAGCTCGTTTTTTCATACTTTTGGCATGGCCTTTGACAGAGCAAAAATTTTAATTTTGTTGAAGTTCTATATTTAATTTTTTTTTTGGTTTTCAAGTATTTGGAGATTTTTCTGTTATTTCACTCTAACTAATTTCCAGTTTGATTCCACTGTGGTTGGAATCTTTTGATCCCCTTTCCTTGTGACAAGGTGGTGGTGGTGTGGGTTTTTTTTTTTTTCAATTTTTTATTGTTATGTGAATCACCATACATTACATCATTAGTTTTTGATGTAGTGTTCCATGATTCATTGTTTGTGCATAACACCCAGTGCTCCACGCAGAATGTGCCCTCTTTAATACCCATCACCAGGCTAACCCATCCCCCCACCCGGTGTTTTATTTTTTAATTGAAATATAGTTGACACACAATGTTACATTAATCTCAGGCATACAACAGAGTGATTCAACCACTCTATACCTTATGCTATGCTTACCACATCAACATAGTTACTCTTTAATGAAAGAGTACTCTTTAAAGGAAAGAATCAAAACTCATCTCCTTTGGAGCACTTGGGAGGAGAACTTCCTGATGCCCCTTCTGATAACTGCAGAGCTCCAAGGATTCCGCACAACTGGGGATAAAGCAGCCAGTCCTTCTCTGACCTGATTCTGGGACGTGTCTCTGATAAGTGCCAGGGTGGGTGACTGCCCCTTCAGCAGGCCAGACTTCCCACCGACAACTGGATGGCTCCCAGGAGGGCTGGGAAGGCACATCCCAACTGGGGCCAGGTGTAGGACTCTTGTTTCTCCTTCCAGCTTAACCTCCTGCCTGTCAAAAATGCTCAATTAAAAAAATGCTCAATTACATTGTTTTGAAATGTCCTCACGTTATGAGGATGTAGCATCACTGCCTTTTTTTTGCTCACTGCTGCATCTTCAAACACTTGGAATTGTGTCTGGATCTGGCATATAGATTCTCAACAAATGTTTGTTGAATGAATAAACTCCATAGTTGTATTCATTGAACTCTAAATGTTATTAGGCAGGGACCATTTCTACCATATTGGATCTCTAAGGCTTCCTACAGAACCAGGCACATAGTATGTGATCAATAAATATCTACTGAACTGAGCTGCTTCTGGGATATTCCTTAATTCCTTAGAGGAGTTGCTGTGGCCTTGTGGCGAGGAGCAGGGTTCAGAGTCAGGCAATCCTGAGTGGGAATACTGTCTCTGACATTTTCTCTCTGAGGTTCATGTGGAAGGACAACTCTTTGACCCTCTGTATCCTTTGTGAGTGATAGGACTAACAATTCTCACTGAGTTACTTCAATCCACTGGTTGTTGAGAGGGTTAAATTGAAGGCCCATAGCACTTAATAAATGGCAGTTATAAATACTATTGTTGTTGATGGTATGTCTAATTTCTGTTTCTTACACAGATAATCATGCCCATACTACTCAGCTAGGTTTTAAATGGTGATATGCCAGGCAGAGCTGGACAGAGCCTGAGCTGTGTATCCAGACAGTAGTCCTTTGTCTAGAGCCCATGGACGGTGATGTGGGTATTTTGAGAGTTACCTGCAGGTTGTAGAAAAGCCCACTGGAAATCTTAATCCATCCTTGATGAGACTGCATTTTGTGTGTGTGTGTGTGTGTGCGTGCGTGTGTGTGTGTGTATGTGTGTTGGCAGGGAGGGTTGCATTGCATGCTGATGAACGAGGATTGATAGTCACACATGACTTCGAGAAAACAATGAAGTGATCATTACATAATAAATGCTGTCTGGTAGACAAAGTATTTCAATCCCTCGGAGTTGGGAAGGGAAATAACCAAAGGGGCCTTAATGTTGCTCCTTAAGGACTCGCAGTCTTTCCCTGACAGCTGGAGCAGAGAGGTAATGAAGCATAGTGGTTACTCTTGACCCAGATCTCTGGGAATGCATCCTGACTCCTCTACTTACTAGCTGTACTTCCTCGGGCAAGTTACCCTTCCGTCCTCATCTGTGACATGGAGATATGGTGGTAGTGACCATGTAATTAATGGTGATCGTGAGGACTAAACAAACCAACTCATGTAAAGAGCTTGCAGTCACCCTGGGGCTTGGTGGATGCTAAGATGTGGTATTTACCATTATTGGCTAATCCCAGTTGCTCTACCTTTCTCATAGGTGTTGTCCTCCAGCCAACGTTCTGGCTCCCCTCTCAGTGCCGCCATGTTCTCCTGACTCAAGCTGGTTGTGGGGCATAGGTGTGGACCCAGCCCTCACCTGGGGTCGGCCATGACAGTGTAAAGGGAGGATGACCTCATCCCCAGGAATACTTCCTGATGACCGCCGGCTTCTACTTATACAGCCCAGCACTGGGCTTGCTCAGAGGATGCCTACATTATGTATCTGTGACACCATCAGCTTGTCAGTCACCCAGAGCCTGGAATCATCCTCTGCTGTCATCAAGTGGCCTGGGATTACAGCATGTTGGAGCTGATATCCAAACCTCAAAAGCCTCTCAATCTTACAGAAAGATGCAGTTGCAACCATGATCAATGTAAGAAATATCGAAAAGCCCAATATTTGTGAGCCCTTGCTAGTTTCCAAAAACATGTCTACAGACTCTGTCTCTGTCTCTCCCTTTTCACGGTCGTCTCTTGCTCAGACTCTATGAGGACCTCCTAACCAGTCCTGCTTCTTGTATCTTTGGGCATCTCCAATCTCTTCTCTAGAGCAGGGGTTGGCAAAATTTCTCTGTAGAGGACCAGATAGCAAATATCTTAGGCTTCGCAGGCCACAAGTCCCTGTTTCAACGGCTGAATTCTCTTATTACAGCACAGAAACGGCCTGAGAGGATACGTAAATGAACGCGGGCAGATTTGTCTCAACAAAATTTTATGTGCGGCTGCTGAAATGTAAATGTCATAAAATTTTCACGAATTAGGAAATAGTCTTCTTTTTCCTCTTTTGTTTTTTTAAGGCAATTGAAAACTGTTAAAACCATTCTTTTTTTTTAAAGTTTATTTATTTGTTTCTTTAAGTCATCTCTACACCCAATGTGAGGCTCAAACTCATGACCCCTAAGATCAAGAGTCACATGCTCTTTGGACTGAGCCAGCCGGGCACCCCTAAAACTGCTAAAACCATTCTTAGCTTGTGCACAGCACAAAAATAGGAGGCGGGCTGGATTTGGTCCAGGGGCCATTGTTTGCCCAGCCTCGCTCTAGAAGGATTTTTCAGAAATGCGCTATAACTGCTATTATGGAAGCTGCCGTGCAGCCATCTGCTGAGCGTGTACGAGGCACCAGGCACCAAGCTAAGAGCTCCCCTGGGATGCCCTTGAACCTCATACACAGTACCAGAAGCACTGTTTGCCTCCTTATTGAGAAGCAGAGGGCTGCCCCAGGGCACCCAGCCAGAAAGCAGGAGAGCCAGGACTTGAAGCTGGTTGTCTGAGCCTGTGCCCTGCTCTGCCCTGCCACTCTGCCTCGGGGAGGACTGCAGTGGCTTCCCCCTGCATCTGGAACATACCCCTTGGCCCTTCCCATGGTTCAGGGAGGCTCAGGATGTTTTCACCCCCACCCCCGCCCAGGCTTCCAGCTCTCCCCTCCAGCTCACTGCTCCCAGTCATTTTGATTGTCTTTTGGTTCCTTGAACTCTCCAAGTTTATTTCTGGCTCAGACCTCTCACCTGCAATGCCCCTCCCTCCTCTGTTGGCTAAGCAGATGCCTGTGGGTCTGAGCTTAAGTGTCCCCGTCTCGGAAAGGCCTTCTGTAACCTCAGCAGGATTCGCCTCGCAGAGCCAGTTCTCCACTGCTGCTGGATTTATGACAACAGGCGACTGCATAGCACTGTATTGATTTCATGTCCTTCTCCCCCGCTAGACTGTAACCCCATGACGCATGATGAGGGAGCCTCGCTGCTGGACACACCTTGTTAATATGTAGTGTGAGCTACGGGCCTGACCCAGAGTAAGTGCTCTACAAATATCTGGAGAGTGAATAATAGCCACATACACTTTGCCTCTTAATCCTCTCCATCATCTCTGGGAAGTAGTTATTGCTACCCCCACCCTCAGCCTTATTATAATCAAGGAAACCTGGATTCAGAAACATCAAGTCATTTTTCCAAGGTGACACAAACAATTGTCAAATTCAAGGTCTCTGATGCTGTGTCCAGTGACATTATTAATGTGCCACGAACATTCCTTTATGGTTATTCATATGTGTGTATATATTTATATAGATAATTTTTTTTAAGTAGGCTCCACACCCAACATGGGGCTTGAACTCATGACCCTGAGATCAAGAGCCACATGCTCTACCGACTGAGCCAGCCAGGCGCTCTATACAGATAAATTAATTTGGGTGAAGGTGCCTAAATTCAGAAGGTGCATAATGGGATGGAGCAAAAAGTCGTCCCACCTCTGTCTCCCAGGCCCTGAGATCCCTTTCTGAAAGCAGTCGATGGCGCCCGTTTCTCATCTTTTTAGAGACCACCTCTGCATATCCAGGAAAACATCTGTATTTACCTTCCTCCTTCCCTATATTTGACATACTGGCAGCGTAACATACATGCTGTGACTACTTTTTTTTTACTTAGCAATATGTTGCAGAGATTCCTGTCATGTATTCTGACATACGCCTTCCCTATCCCTGTGGATAGAGCTTTATTCTTAAAATTCTTTTTTATGGCAGCGGAGTATTTCATCATATGCGCATTCCACAATTTCTTTAACCATTCCCCCATGACAGACATTTGGGTTGCTTCCAAATTTTTTGCTGTTACAAACAATGAGTAACTTTGTAAATATGTCAATTCACACATGTGCCAGTATGTCTGAAGGATAACATTCTAGAAGTGGAACTGCTGAGATAAAGGGCATGCCACAATTTTTTCTCTCTCTAATGTCTGTCTTTTCAGAAAGCATGACGCATCATTTCTAAGATTCACACTGACCATGACAATTGGACCACGGTTATGCCGGGTCAGCGTCTAGAGAGAAAAGCTGGTGGAGGAGAGCTCCCTTCCTAGGGGGATCTGAGAATCAGCCAAGTGCATTCTCCACACCCCCCACCCCCACAACACACACCACCCCTCCATCCTGGCTCTTCAATTAACTCTCACTCCTGCGGATTCAGTCTTTGAAAGGCAGGCAGCATCGTATGGTAGAATCAGCCTGGGATCCAAGATCAAACACACCTCAAATAAGGGACCTGCTCTGCAATTTATAAGCTGTGTGACTTAGGGAAAGTGACTTCGCCTTCTGAGCCTCAGTCTCCTCACCTATAAAAGGGGGCAAATGATTCTCACCCAGCTCACAGGGTGGTTGTGAGGAGTAAATAAACCAATCCCCGTGTCACAGCAAGCCCACCATATAGGCAAGCGAGTTATTATTATTATCATTAACTTGGAGGTCGTAGAACCTTAAATGACAGGTGTTGGCTAGACATGGAGGGGTTAAAGCAGCGAGAATGACGGTCTGGGAGGGGGAAGGAGGTAGGGCAAGGCAATTGCAGTCCCAGCAGACTAGAGGTCAGCCTCAGGCCACATGGTGCCAGGGCCAGGGGTGAGAAGGTGACGTAACATCTCCAGAGATAACCTTTCTCTGTTTCCCAGCTTAGCTAGAGCCAGCTCGGTTAATGGTTAAGTGAGTGGCGCCTGCAATGTGGGTGAGTGTGGAAGGCCTTCCTGCATACTTGGGACTGAACACTGAACGTAGCCAAATTAAAAACATCCTCGAAGTAAAGGCTCCCAAGGTCGTCTCTGCTGGAAGAGCTGTGGAGACTGTAATCAGGAGCCAGTTCCCCCTCCGCTGGGGAGAAGCTCTTGATATCTACTGGGATATCTTCCCCATCACAGCTGCTCCTGTCGTCCCTCTCTCCTCTGTAGTAGCCACTGTGCATCAAGTGCCGGGGACGGGGCTAACAAACTGGCATGCGTTTTTCTCTTCTCAATGACACCCTGCGGGAAATACTATTCCCATTTCGCAGATGAGGAAAACTGAGGCTCATTGACGTTAATTGCCTCAGACCCCACTATGAGTAAGCCCGGAGCTGGAATTTGCACCTAGGTCTCCGGGAAACCCCAAATCTGGATCTTCACCCACTGCTCTATAATGCGTACACCCTCACCACCAGGAGCGCCACCTCTCCATCAGCGTCACCTTCAGCTGCCACCACCATGACTGCGATGCGTATTAGCATTGTCATCCTTAGCCTCAGTTTCACACGGGTCATCTTGATCATATTCCTAACATGCGATGAGTATCATGAGTCCATTATCTCCATCTAGTAGATGTATTCAGTGAGTTACTCTATGTGTGTTCAGAGCAGTAACTGGAACGTTCTAGCCTCCCAAAGAGTCTTTGTTTATTGTGATTAAACTCGATTACTACTACTACTACTATCTAATTTTTTTAAAAAGATTTTATTTATTGGACAGAGAGAGACCCAGCAAGAGCAGGAACACAAGCAGGGGGAGGGGCAGAGGGAGAAGCAGGCTTCCTGCAGAGCAGGGAGCCCGATGCGGGGCTCGATCCCAGGACCCTGGGATCATGACCTGAGCTGAAGGCAGACGCTTAACAACTGAGCCACCCAGGCGTCCCACTACTACTATTATCTTAATACTGCCCAGATCAGACCCGCTGCAAAGTCACTGGGGCCTGGGTCCAAGCTCTTTTCCCAGACTTCCCCAGACTCTAAGGCAAAAAGGGGTGTGGTCCTTGCAAGGTGACCCATCTGACCTCTGCCTGTCAGGCTTCTGTCAAGGATCCCAGAGTTTGGACCCAATGACGCTGCACCCTTGAGACTCATGTTTGGGCTGAGCAACCTTCCTTGTCTGCTTAAGAAACCTTTGCACAGAGTCCTACAACGAGACCACGAACCCAGCCCCATGGAGGCCGGCTCCCCGCTGCCATCTTGGGCAGGTTTGGTGTTCGTGGCTGGTTCCCTTCTGGGTTGCTGTTTCCGCCCGGGCTGCCCCAGTCCCCCTTCCTGGAGTGTGCATCTTCCTCCCACCTGGGCCTTCTCTCCTCTCACCAGCTCCTTTCTCCAAGACTCCTCCCTTCTCCTTTCTGTCATCTGAATTACCTGCCACTCCCCCTGCTCCTCTTAGAGTTTTATTTTTTACAAGTTAAGACCTGAGGTTTGTATTTCCGTGATGGTTTTGCCTCACTTGTGCCAAGCCCAGGTCCTACAGGACTTACTGGGCACCTGACTGGAAAAGCTGACCACTTATTGATTTTGAGTGCAGTGGTCATAACTTTCCCGATATCACACAGCCACAGCAGAGGGGCGTCAGAGGAGGCCAGGGCAAAGCCCTGATCTGGCCGGGACTGAGACCTTCCCTCCTTTCCCTCTGGGTTTTCCGAACTCCTGAGCTTATAGTTCCTAGAGAAGGCACTGTAAAGATACACGCACAAGGGGCAGACATTTAAAGCAAGAGGTGTGTGTGTGTGTGTGTGTGTGTGTGTGTGTGTGTGTGTGTGTGTGTGTGTTTGGGAGGGGGCATGTGCTCACTGCCTGGCTGTATGCTTTCATGCATGCACGTGTGTGGGCCATACCCAAGTGACCACCCATATGGAATAGTTTGAGTAGGTAAGAACAGTAGAGCAGGGCAACCCTGGGGTCTAGTTCTGCTCCCTCCCCCAGCAGCCCCCAACTATCATTCTGTGTGGGAGACAGAATACAAGCCATGAAAAGTGTGGGCTCAGGAGTTAGTTTGCCTGGGTTCAAATCCAGTTTGTCAGTGGGACAAACTGGTTGGTGTCTCTGAGCCTCAGTTTACACACCTATAAAATGGGGACGTCATTACACTGATCAGAGCGGCTGTCGTGAGGTTGCAATGAGATGCGCATCAGGTACTAACTATCCCAGGTCTGCAGGTGAACGTGGAGAAATCGCAGCTGCTAGTTTCTAAGTGTATTTTATTAGGCCACTAATTGTTCCTAGCCCTTCTCTTTCTTCTGTGACCGTATCTGAGGAGAAAGGCCGAGAGATCTCGGAGCTGCTTAACCTCACCTGGACCCTCTCCTGGTCTGACCCGCAGACTGGATTTGCCCATCGGAGTCACGTGAACAGGAGACAAAATCCTTGGCGGTGTTTGCAGAGCCAAATGGTCAAGATGTCAGCTGTCTCAGCTGCTTTCTCTCCTTTCTTGGCTTCAGAATTTCCAATCCAATGACTTGGCCGGGTATCCTCAAATTGTGCTGTGAGAGTAGATTTTGCTGGCTATTCCCAGTGGAGCCCTTGCTGGAGATGTTCTCAGGCCAGGAAAATTCTCCTCTCCTCTCCTCTCTTCTCTCTTCTCTTCTCTTATGTGATGATGCCATTTACATAAAGGACACAGTGAAAGAGACACCATGGTTGAGTTTCCCAGGTTCCGTTCTGTATTCAAGGCTGCCAAGGACATCTGGCCGTCCCATGAGGGTCTAGTTTAATGTGTTGCATCCGAAGTACCTGTAGTTCAGGGGCGGGGAGACAGAATGGGTGGGTCTGCACTGAGCCTATGGGCTCTCTGAGCAAAGAGCTTGTTAGCACCTGGCTCCTGGGGTAAGTGGAGGGTTCTCTTCTTCACCCAGACCTCCAGGGAAAAAAGGGAAGGATGGAAGGAACCGAGGGGTCTTTGGTCCCCCTGACTCTGGGGGAGATGGGGTGTAGATGGGGCATAGGGCAGGCTCGGATGCTGTTCTCCAAGGGGTGCATTTCCTGGTTTATCCACCATAGCAATGAGATTGTGACTAATGGCATTTGTGCTCAATGACCCAGTAACTCTCACTACCCCTGCCTTGCTCATCCCAGGAGAGGCTGTGTAACAAGGTGAGGATGACACTGGTCTGGAGTTGAAGGGACCTGATCTTGAATCCTGGCGCTGCCCCTTATTATCTGTGTGATATTGGGTAATTTACTTAACCTCTTAAGTAAGTTTTCTCAGACGCAAAGTGGGGGGAATCATAATGTGGTAAGTTTATGGGAATATTGAAATGATATGTGAACGGTATAGACATATGACATTCAATAAGTGGAAGGGATTTATATTAAAAACAAAACAAAAAACAAACGTCTCATGGGATTCCTTTACCTTGGGGTCGTGAAAAAAAACTGAGCAGTTGAGAACAATAGAAGTCAAGATATGGAGTAAACTAAAAACTGTTTACCGGTTTACCCAACTGTATTTACAGCTATCCTATGCTGTGGGTCTGGGCTTAACGATGAATTCTCTGCTTCCTGAACAACGATGAAGCTCAGGGCCAGGACTACCAAAAGAAATGCTCTTGTCCGTGGTCTTCCTGATCTCCTTTGCTGTCTTTGAGCTGGTTCTGGGTCTTCCCCTGATCCATTTCCACATGTTATATCTATCTCTGCCGATTCATGCCGGAACAGTTACTTTCTTGTAACAGCTAATGAAAGAGTTACAGAGAATTCTTGGTCTCCCAGCTCTTAATTCCCAACTTCAAAGAACGAGTCTCTCCCAGCACCATGCCTGGAGCAGCTGTGATTTATGTTCCTATTAGCAACTGTGCGGATCCCAGCAAATGCTGCCGCACAAATCTCAGTTCTGCCAAGTGCCTGCTCTATCACTTAGTGGATGCTGCTAGAGCATTTAAAAAACAAACAAACAAAAACACTTTAATTTTGAAATAATTATAGACTCACAGGAAGTTGCAAAGATACTACAGAGAGGACTCTTGTGCCCTTTACCCAGTTTTCACCAGTGATTGCATCTTATATAAGTATAGTGACCAGGAACTTGACATTGAGACAATGTGTGTATATCTTTCTATATCATTTATCACTGGTGTGGGTTTGTGTAACCATCACCAAAATCAAGATACAGAAATATCCCATCACCACAGTGGTCTCCCTCTTGCTTCCCCCTCATAGTCACACCTACTCCCTGTCCCCACCATCCTTAACCCTGGCTACCATGAATCTGTTTTCCAAAATGGCATGCTTTGGGGAGTGAAAGGGGACTCCATCAATTATTATGCTAAGACAGCAGGTGCAAACTGTGATGTTTGGTCCCCTAATTAAATGTTTTATGTCTAGGTGGTGGTACTGGTGGAGGTATGTGTGTGTGGTTGGGGGTGTAGGAGGGAGTGAAGCTCTTAATGAAGCTCTTTAGCTGTCCTAGGGCAAATTACCTTCCCAGAGCTGCCTGAGAGATTTTTCCCTTCGGCCTTTGGAGTGTCCTGCTATGCAGGGTCTGCCCCCAAATCAAATCATTTTATACCCATTCCTGCTTGCAGTAGGATACAGCAACCTGGAGTACAGGTTTGGGTTTTTTAAAGATTTTATTTATTTATTTGAGAGAGAAAGAGAGAGCCAGAGAGCACAAGCAGGGGGAGCGACAGAGGGAGAGGGAGAAGTCGACTCCCCGCTGAGCAGGGAGCCCAATGCGGGGCTCTGTCCCAGGACCCCGGGATCATGATCTGAGCTGAAGGCAGATGCTGAGCTGAAGGCAGATGCTTAATGGGCTGGGCCACCCGGGCGCCCCTAGAGTACAGTTTATTTTTTTTAAGATTTTATTTATTTATCTGAGAGAGAGAGTGAGTGAGAGAGACAGAGCGAGCGCGAGCAGGGGAAGAGGTAGACTCCCCACCGAGCAGGGAGCCCGATACTGTGGGGCTCGATCCCAGGACTCCAGGATCATGACCTGAGCCAAAGGCAGACGCTTAACTGACTGAGCCACCCAGGCGCCCCTAGAGTACAGGTTTAAGAGCAATTCCTTGTTTTGCATCTACCCCAAACCACAGAGCTGCCCTCCACTCCCACCACAGCAGAAAATTGCAGTCAGCCAAGTCACCACTGATGCTTCCTTGCTACATCCTGCCCTTGAGAGTTTTCCAGAGTCCCGGGGCAGTCTCCCCTCTCACCCTGCACTCACCCTCACTCTTGCTGGGTCATCTCACCCCAACTGTGGGGCTTTAATAATCACTCAAGGTGATGACATCATGTTGGTTAATTTCTCGGATTATTATTCCCCATGCTGACCTGGCCCCCCCACCGCAGGGCTTAGTGTCCCACACTCACAGTGGCATTTCAACCACTCCTCATCTTGGAATTTAGTTCAAAATTGTTTTTCTTTGCATTTCCCCCCCTTAGCTGGTCTCCCTTGCTTTACCTCAAATTAAGCAGGCATCTCACCTAGAGCTTATATACATGAGGTCAGTGCACCATAATCATGTTTAGTGATCTTACAGAATTGTTTTTACCTTCTTAGCATGATCAGAAAATACTTACCCTCTGATTTGCTTTTAAGTTTTAAATTGAAGCAATATACCAGCAGGTGCTCCGTGTTTTTTCCCCTATCACGTGCAGATTTCATTCCGTTCGTCCTTTTCCAGCCTGCGCTTTTTCTCAGTTTCCCTTTGTGCCTTATTATTGTTATTTTTTTTATTGGCCGGTATTTTGATGTTGTTTTCCAAAATGGATACTTCAGACAGCAGGTGACACCATAAATAGACCAGTGTGGGTCCTATGTGTCCTGGGTCCTTCTGTCTTTGATGTCCGGCTCAGACACCACGTTCTCCATAAAACCGTTTCTAAGTTCCCAATCAGAAATTCTTTTCAGTTCTTCCCGTATTCTTTTTTTTTTTTTTAAAGCCGCCAGCTTTTTTTTTTAAAAGATATTTATTTATTTATTTATTTGAGAGAGAGAGAGAGAGAGCGCAAATGAGAGGGGGGAGGGTCAGAGGGAGAAGCAGACTCCCTGCTGAGCAGGGAGCCCGATGCGGGACTCGATCCCGGGACTCCAGGATCATGACCTGAGCCAAAGGCAGTCACTCAACAAACTGAGCCACCCAGGCACCCAGTTCTTCCAGTATTCTTAAACACTTCTTTTTAGTCTTGATTCACTCTGCCTTGTGTTATAAGACATTTAATGCTCCTCCATTAGTCTGTCAACTCCTTGAGTATGGAGATCACGCTTTATTCATCTTGCAACCACCTTGAGTGATAGAATAAAGGCTTGCTTGTGGGAGATGCTCCGGAAAGGCTTGACAAAGTTCTTTCATCTTAGGCAAGTCAGTTTCCCTCTCTGGTCATCCTCCATGTCCTTATCTGTGAAGTGCAGAGATGCACAGGGTTGGACAAGATGATCTTTAAGATTCCTTCCACCTCAAGACCACGTCAGCGAAAACCGTTGTCTTCCTTGCCAGCTCTGCCACTTCTGGAATTTTCTCTCTAGCATAACCCCAGAGAGCTATGGGGCAGAACTTCCATAGAACCGGCACTCTCTTAGATTTTAATACCACATGCATGTGTTACTCTGTCAAAGATAAAATTAAATACCCCCACCCCAATCAGTCAGTTAAGCGTCTGACTCTTGATTTCAGCTCAGGTCATGATTTCAGGGTTGTGGGATCGAGTCCCGCTTCAGGCTCCACGCTCAGTGGGGAGTCTGCTTGAGATTCTCTCTCCACGCTCTGCCCTTCCCCGCCTCCTAAAATAAATAAATAAATCTTAAAAAAAAAAAATACCGCCACCCCAGACAAACAACCAAGCAAAAAAGACTAGGAGAAAACACGCCCATACCGACACTCACATACATACACACATGCACACATACAACTCAGGTGTGTGCATCCCTCCCACCTTGTTAGGAAGGAAAGGAAAGATTTGGTTTACACAGGGAGAGACAGTGGGTGAGGAGGGGCACCAAACACCCATCTCTGACCATATATATCCTCTGCCTGCTTTGGATCCTCACCCCGTGACATTCCAGTCGTAATCATGTGTTGTCCTTTCCTTGTTCACATTAGTCTTTCCCCTTGGTTATTATTTACAATTTAAACATACCCATATCGTTCAGGTGCAAGATATTTTCTAGTCCAGTTTGTACGGAAGAACCTTAGCAAGATAAAGGCATTGGCATATTATTGCCTAAAAGAAGGAGGGGAAGAAAAGACATACCATCCCTCCAACAACATCCCACAGTCTTTCTAAAATAAACCTTACTTCTTAATTATCCTGAATGGACAACTCGATCTGTTTCATATGAATGTAAAAGTGTTGGTACTAATTAAGGAAAAAGAAAAGCACAAATAACTAGTGAGAACTTAAAATTCTTCCTTATATTTGTATAGGGCTTCGCAGTTAAAGAAAGTATGCTTTTCCAGGTTTTATTTTATTTAATGACTAAAACAACCCGTTGGAGGAAGTAGGCGGAGTATTATGCAGTAGCACCTTCCCTTCTCCACAGGGGATATGCTCCAAGACCCCCAGGAGATGCCTGAGACCATGGATAGTACCGAACCCCATTATACACATTATGAAAGTATAAAGTATCTTTATCCATTCATCTGTTGACAGACACTTAGGTTGTTTTCATACATTGGCTATTGTGAATAATGCTGCAATTTTCCTTTTTTTTTTAAACCTGTCAAGGAAGGTTTCAGGGGAGTTCCTTCTGTGCCAGGTGCTGGGCATGAGGGAGTGAATAACTCCAGGCCCGGTCCTTGCCCTCATGGAAATCACAGTCTAGTGGACAAGTGGGCACTGAGCAAACATAAACAGATCTGGAATCACAGACTGAGGGCGGAGTGAAGGAAGCCGGGGCGGCCTGGGAGAGAGAATGACAGGGGGCTGAATGGAGAGTGAGAAGTCTGAGATCAGAGCACAGAGCAGGAAATCTATTTAGTGAGGTTGACTTGCATTCAAAAAACTGAAGTGAAATGAAATATCTTAAAGCATGATGGATGGAGCAACGGTAAGCTGCGCATTTTAGGGGGGAGGGGAATTTTGTTCTGATGACACCCCTCACATTCATACATGTGTGTGGATTGCAGGCTCTGCTCTGGATCCAGAGTAATTTAGGGGCAACTCTGTAGTCCAGGCTCATGGAATGTCCTCTGGCCTGGAGCTGCACCACCTAGAACATTCAGCCTCTTTGTATATATACCAGGAGTAGAAAGTTCTGGAGGGGCTCCAAGGGGCAATTAAATGCTTGGGTGTGGGAATGACACGCATCATCTCTGCTCACTCTGTTGGTCAGAATAGGTCACGTGGCTCCACTCCAGGGTAGAGGGACTAAGACTCTCTCCCCCTGGGGATTAGGCAAGGCTCCAAGGATTAGATCCTATCTTCTCTGTTCCTCATCCCTGCATATGATATGAAAACAAAGCCCCAGCTTCTGTTGTAGTCATGAAACCTCTGAGCCATTGGAGAAGAGTAAAAGGATATTATTACTTGAACACAGGGAGAGCCCACCTGGTGCTGGATGGCATGATTTGATTTGATAACGTGATTTATGATTTATGCCAGGTAGCTCAGAGGTAGACAATGGGATGACAAATCTCTGAAGCTGGTGATAAGCAGAGTAGGATTGTGGACAAGGCACACAGTTTTAGGCAGCTGGGAGCATATTATTAACAACTGGCCTCGGGGCCTTGGATAATAGGAAGGAGGGAGACTGGGGTCCGCGGAATCTGACACATAAATAGGCAGGAGGTCATCGACATTTCCAATGACCTTGCAAGATGGGTAATATTATTATCCCCAATTAACAGAGGGGGAAATTGAGGATTAGAGTGGTTCTATGATTTGCTCTAGCTCATAAAGAGGTAACTTGTAAGAAGTAGCAGCAGGACTAAGACCCCAGTTTGTTTAACACTAAGAACAGTGTCCTCTTCATACGGAGAGAAGAGTGAAGGTTTGAAAATACCCATATAAGCCAAAGAGGCCACATCTGCCTCTAGGTAGCCATGGTGGCTCTCCATCTTCCTAGCCAAGCCCAGGGGGAGCCCAGTGCTCTCTGTCAAAGGCTCTGGAGAATGGCATCTGGACGTATAATGATGTCTTCTTGCATGTGGTCCTGTGTGCTAGCCTGACAGGTAAAGGTCATGGCTGCAGTGAGGGATTTCCCATCTGTTGATACTCAAGTTTTTCAGCGAGCCACTCCACAATTGAAATGCATATTTAATAGCCAACTCTCTGCAACAAAGCAATTTAACTCACTGATAATTATGCAGGCCCACCTCTCACTCTCAGGATGCTATCTAGCTTCACTCACGGTGTCCTCGATTTGGCATATTGAAAACCCTTACATATGTCTTGGGCATTTAAATTCCCAGAGATGTGATCATTATTTTGGAAATGTCAAGAATTTAGAGTCCTGCAAAAGTATCACCTTTCCACTAGGTTTGGCAGGTAAAATACAGGCTGCCCAGTTAAATTTGAATTTCAGACAAACAATGAAGCATATTTCAGTATAAGTAGGTCCCAAATATCACATGGGACATACTAATTTTTTTGTTAAATATTCAAATTTTACTGGGCACCTTACATTTTTCTTTGCTAACTCTGGCAACTCTATTTTCCACACTGAATTAAGACTTCTAATTGTTCACAGATTTCAGCTGAATCTTTAGCTCTAAAACAGAAGGAATCTTGAGCATGTGAAAGGACCTTGAATTTGGGGGCTATAGTTCAGCTTGCACTGACTATTTTTTTGGGTTTTTTTGTTTGTTTGATTCTGTTTTTAAGGAAATCCTATGTCCAATGTGGAGCTCAGACTCATGACCCCAAGATCAAGAGTGGCATGCTCTACCAACTGAGCCAGCCAGGCTACCCAACGCTGACTGTCTTCTTTGAGAGTTGCTCAAGGCAGCCATGTTTATCCTGTGGGATCCAGACTCTCAGCAAGCGTTGATTGGCTGAAGTTGGTCACGTGAGACAAGTTGGGCCAATCAGATCTGTTTCGAGAGTTGGGCTTCAGAGAGCTTCAGTTTTGTGATGAGGTGATGGCTCGTGTGATACATCTCTTCTGCAAGTTTTCCCCTTTTTCACTGAGCTACACTGACTTGATTTTTGTTACTTGAAACAAAAGAGGACTTACCTGAGAGAGGATGGTCAACCTCAACCAAGTTTAGTAGCAGCACGAAGGAACCCTCTCTTGGAATTCCTATGCCAATCTCTCTCCCGCTTAGTCCATTGGGGCTGCTGTAACAAAATGTCACAGACTAGGTAGCTTATAAACAACAGAAACTTATATCTCACAGCTCTGGAGGCTTGAAGTCCAGGGACAGGGTGCCAGCATGGTTGGTTAAGGGTCCTCTTTCAGGTCACACACTTCTCGTTGTATCCTCACATGGTGGAAGGATTGAGGGAGCTCTCTGGGGTCCCTTTTATTAGGCACCAATCCCATTTAGGAGGGCTGCACCCTCAGGAATTAAGCACTTCCCAAAGGCCCTACCTACTAACACCATCATCTTTGGATTACAACATATGAATTTGGGGGAAACACAAATATTCAGACCATAGCACACACCCACTCAAATCTTATTCAAGACCAGATGAAATTTCATCTTCCTCATGAAGCCCTTGTTAACAGCCCAGCACAGTGCACATTTTTAAAAACCACTCTGATTTCCTGGTTACCAAGGACTTCCTCAGTTGAAATGTGAGTACATGGAATTCCATCAGAAGACTAGGACTTTAGTGGAAGCTGTGAAGAAGATATTTCTTTTCAATTTCCCCCCATTTTTCCTTTTAAAAGCTCCATAGGCATCCTTTCATTGCCTGAGACCCTTCCAGACTGTACCGTCTATGAGGTAGGACAAAGAATTCCTACCTCATTAGAACGCGGTGTATTAACCTTCTGGTTTGACTTGCACGCTTGCCATATACCAAAATGTGACTTTGGACAGCTCGCTTGGGATGCTTTCTTCTTGCATCTCACCCTTGAGTCTGCATTGCTTTTAAGTAGACAAAAAACTTCCTAACTAATGCCTTATCTTCAGCTTTTCCCCATGATGACCTACTGTATACACTGCGATAGATAACATATCTAATTTACAACAGGACTAGCCAAGGGAATGTTAGCCTTAATTTATAAAGAACTTCTACAAGCTAATAGGAAAATCACTGACCCCAAAAGTCTATGCCTTACCACACCTGGAAGTGACACTGCTTTTTCTTCACATATACTGTTCCCTCTGCCCAGAATCTCCTTCCTTTTCTTTTCTCACTCTTCAAGGCGCAGCTTAAATGTCACTCCCACAGGCTAAGAGCCCTTTGGGGGCAATGATGGGGTCTTCCGTGTGTGTTCAGGACCTGGCACAATACCTGGAACATATCTGGTTCATAGTTCAGCTCTTAGGATGAGAGTAAATCCCCCCACTCATCCCTGCTGCCCCACGGGTTCTTGGCCAAGTCATATATAAGGATCGGTAGTCAAATGGGGAACAAAATACGAGCTTGCTTAATGATCTGCAAGCACCATAAAACCCCCAAAGAAGGCCTCTTTTGGTAAAAGCTGGAGGAGATTGGGGCCTCAGGGCAGAAGAAAAATTGGTGCTTCCTTCTCCTTGTTCTCTCCAATTTAGAATGGCTGGGTCTAGAGAGCCAGCTCTAAGCCTGTTTACCCTACCAACTGTAGGGGCAAGGATGGCCAGCTTGCACCATATGCTCAGGGGTTGGGCACTGAGCCAGGCATAGAGGGTGAACTGGGTCCAGTAGGCCCTGCCCTGTGACACAGGAATTGGGAAGGGGGCTGTGTTAATGGATGCAGGATGTGAAGGGCATAGTAGGTCCACCTGCTCATAGAACATGGTCCAGTGATCACCCCGGGCTCTAATCAGTGACAGGAGCTTGTCCCTCTCTTCGGGGAAAGCTAATACAGGAGGGAATAGGCTGAGGCACTGGAAGTGATTAAAGGGGATGACAATTCCTCTAATCCTATTGTGAGAGAAAAACCAGAGAAAAGCAGAAGGCTTTCCTCCTCCTCTAAAAATTAGAAAATATATTTTGAGTGACTGTAAAGATTCTCCATACAGTCTCCTCCTTTCCTTACTTATATCCTGAAGCTCACCTCAAAGGAGTGTCGGAGAACATGAAATGATATCAAAAGGACCTCAAGATCAGAGATTAGAAAGCCCAGTATAAATACTGCATCCCCCCGCCCCTCCCGGTTAAAATCTACTGGTAACTTCACAGAATCAACCTATTGTAATCAGTCCTCAAGCAACATAAACCAGCAGGTAGCCCTATTTCAATGATTAAAATTTGGAGATGGAGAAATTTATTGGGAAAAGTATTTAATTTCCTTTCCTGGCTGTAGGCTGTATCTTCTCATTGCAAAAGCCTGCGTGTTTTCAGACATGCACACGTCTCAGACGGACTGCTTAGGGACTGGAGGCAAGCCCGTCTTCCAAGGTGCCTGATCTCAGGACATTTCATATGAGAGAAAAATACAAGCCTATTTGGACAGGCGGCAAGCTGAGCGGTGCTCCACCTTCTTGCAGCTTTTCTGTGTCGACAGCCTGGCGCTGTCAGAGGCCCTATCACACAGGAATGCAGTAGAACATTTTTAAAATACAGATAGGGGAAAAAAAGAAATTAAAATACAAATCAACCACTCAGTTATTATCACTGTCATCATTTTTAGATATTATCTTTTTCCCCGGTCTCCGTGTGTATGTGCACGCCTATGTCTGTGCGCGCGCGTGCATGTGCCTATGCGCATGCGTGTGTGTGCGCGCGTGCATGCCTGTGCACATGCATGCGCCTGTGCGCATGCGTGTGTGCGTGTGCGTGCCTGTGTGCATGTGTGCACACGCGTGTGTGTGCTTATCACATCATAGCTCCTCTCAGGTCATATCCTACATACTAGTTTACGTGTGTATCGATCTGCTTTTAAAAAAAAGACGACTGAAGTATATCCTGGTCAGTTTTCTGTGACCTGAAATATTTTTGTATAAATCATTTCCAGTGACTGCCGGGGATTTCAAGGTGGGGATAAGCCATGGTTTCGTTATCCACTCTCCTGGTGGACGTTTGGATTGTGTCCAGTTTTTCGCCATTATAAACAATTCTGGAAATGAAAATGGTTTTAGCTGTATTTTTGTGTACATCTCTGATTAATCACCCAGGATAAATTCTTTGTGGAGTGGAATTGCTGCGTCAAAGAGTTTGGAAACTTTTGAGGTTTTTCGGACAGATACTTGACATCACATTGTGCTCGTGTCCTGCGGCAACAGTCCAGTCTCTCAGGAGCATTCCATGACTGGGCAGTATAGGGTCTTCAGCATACTACTCACTGTCTGATCGATGGGTGTGACACTTTCTTAGGGGCTCTCCCAAGAGGCTGAGCTTCGCTTCCCACACAGGTTAGTCTGGTTCACACATTCTTTATTGCCTCTTCGCCCCCCGTGTCTCATTGCCCTGTCTTCCTCCTTTGTCTTCCCTGGGATCACTTCCCGAATAAACTCCTTGCATCCAAGTCCTTATCTCAGAGACTGATTTAGAGGGAACCAGCACCAATTTTAGGGAATCCTAACTAAGGTGGGTAGGAAGACACTGGAGGAAGGGTCCATTCTGCCTGACTTAGTCCTTTGGGCTATACCACAGACTGGGTGCCTTCTAAACAACAGGAATTTATTTCTTCCAGTTCCAGGCAAGAAGTCCAAGAGCAAGGCACTGGCAGATTTGGAGTCTGGTGAGGGCCGATTTCCCTACAGATGGTGCTTGCGGGCTGTGTCCTAACGTGGCGGAAGGGACTAGTGAGCTCTCTACAGACCGTTTGGTAAAGGCGCTAATTCTACTCATGAGGGCTCCACCCCCATGACCTAATAAGTTCCCCAAGGCCCCACCTCCTAATACCATCCGGTGGGCCTTGAGGATTTAATGTATGAATTTTGGGGGAACACAAACGTTCAGGCCATAGCACTAGTGAGCATGGTCGTAGCGGTAGTTGTTGATAAGTAGTAATGATAATAATATTAAAACATGGTAATGGTGTGAAGGCTTCTTGTGTGCTTAGTGTGGGCCAGGCACTGTGATAAGCTCTTCACGTGCATTAGGTCCCTCAATCCTCACACTCCACGAGCATGTGCAATTTTTATTATCACCCCATGTGATGGGTGAGGAAACCAAAGCTTAGGATGATCAGGGAGCTTGCTTTAGACCCCTGGCAGGCAGCGGCAGAGTTGAGATTCAAAGCTTAGCTCCAGGACCTGTATTCTCAGAGTAGGGGACACCTGAGAAGGAGACACCTGAGCTGGGCCTGCCAGCTGGGCAAGGAAGGAGCAGGAGCAAAAGCAGCCTGGGGCATGGTGAGTCTTGCAGAGGGGCTGGCAGGGAGAGTGAGGTGTGTTGGGAAGGGTTCACCATAGAAAAAAGAAATGGAAGCATCTGGTTGGGCCAGGCTGTGGTAGGCTTCACTCACCCTACTTAGATCTTTGGGCTTAGAGTGATTGCATGGGGACAATTTTTAGCACAGTAAGCCGTGCTCAGACTGGTGTAGCAGAGCAGAGTAAGGGATCGGGATGGGAAAGGTGGCAGGAAACCAATTAGGGAACAATTGTGATTTGATTTGCTTCAATCCTGCCATTCTCCCAACTCCCTTTGTGGAGGCAGGTCGGAACTGGCAAAGGAGCTGAGCTGGTTCCCTGGGATGTCCCTTTCAGCAACTGGCTGCTTTTCCTAGAGAGAAGCCAGCTTTACAGAGCAGCCCACAGACTGTCCTGATCTATAAATAAGCCTTATCTGTCTCCATTCACCCCCTCCCCCAATGCTCTTGGCAAAGCCTTTTCTAGAATTCAGACAACCAGAGTGATCTCCAAAGCCTCTGCTTGGTGGGAGTGAGGAGCGGCCCGGCAGTTCTGAGGGATGGAGTCGGTGGAGTTGTGCCCGTTTGAGCCAGACAGGACCTTGAGAGAAGGGAAACTGAGGCCCAAAGATGAGAGCCTGGGTCTCCTAACTCCCGTTCAGCCACATGGCCCCACCTTAAGCCCTTTGCTTTAGCTATTTTTGTGGCCTACAAATGTTCTTTCCCTAGAGAGTCCCTTAGATTGTACCCCTCCTTCTTCAAGTCTTTTAAAATATCACCTTCCCAATGACCATGACATCCCTATGACTTAATTTATTTTATAAATTAATTGATCATGTATGTGTGGGTTTATTTCTGGGCTTTCTATTCTATTCCATTGATTAATGTGTCTATTTTTATGCCAGTACCATACTGTTTTGATTACTATAGCTTTGCAATATAGATTGAAATCAGGGAATCTAATGCCTCCAGCTGTGTTCTTTCTTAAGACGGCTTTGGCTCTCTAGGGTCTTTTATGGTTCCATATAATTTTTTTTTCTGTGAAAAGTACTATTGGAATTTTGGTAGGGATTGCACTGAATCTATAGATTGCTTTGGGCAATATGGACATTTAAACAGGATTAATCCTTCCAGTCCATGAGTTTGGAATATCTTTCCATTTATTTGTGTCATTTTCAATTTCTTCATTAATATCTTGTAATTTTCAGTATACAGATCTTTTACCTCGGTTAAATTTATTCCGAGGTTTTTTTTTTTTTTTTTTTTGGTGCAATTGTAAATGGGGTTGTTTTCTTAATTTCTCTTTCTGATAATTTGTTGTTAGTGTATAGAAATACAACTGATTTTTGTATATTGATTTTGTACCCTACAACTTTACTGAATTCATTTATTAGTTCTAACAGGTTTTTTTAATTGTTGTTGTTGGATTCTTTTTCTTTCTTTCTTTTTTTTTTTTTTTTTTTTTTTTGCATGTGTGTAGTTCCTTAGGGTTTCCTACATATAAAATCATGTCATCTGCAGATAGTGGCAGTTTTATTTCTTCCTCTCCAGTTTGGATATCTTCTATTTCTTTTTCTTGCCTAAATGCTCTGACTAGGACTTCCAATATTATGCTGAATAAAAGTGGTGAGATTAGTCCTCCTTGTCTTATTCCTGATCTTAGAGGAAAACCTTTTAGCTTTTCACTGTTGAGCATGATGTTAGCTGTGGGCTTGTCATGTATGACCTTTATTATGTTGAGGTACCTTCCCTTTTTACCCACTTTGTTGGGAATTTTTATCATAAATGGATGTTGACTTCTGTCAAATGCTTTTTCTGTATCTATTGAGATACTCATGACTTTTATCCTTCATTTTGTTAATGTGGTATATCACATTGATTGATTTGTGGATGTTGAGACATTCTTGCATCCTTGAAATAAATCCCACTTGATCATGGTTAAGATTCTTTTAAAGTATTAAATATGGTTTGCTAATGTTTTGTTGAAGATTTTTGCATCAACATTCATCAGGGATATTGATCTGTATTTTTATTTATTTATGTATTTATTTATGTACCAATTGATTGATTTTTGTGTCCCTGTTTGGTTTTGGTATCAGGGTAATGCCGGCTTCATAAAATGGGTTTGGAAGCACTTAAAGATTCTTTATTAATGCCAAATATTTGGAAATGAAGGCAAATTAGAGAAAAATTCCAATAAAATATTTGAATAAAAGTATTTAGATATGGATCTCTACCTCAGAGTTCCTGATGACAACAGAGCTGTGATTTGTAGGCAAATCTGAGAAGTGTGGAGAGGAGAATAATGGCTATGGGTCAGGGGATGGCACCTTGGAGTGTGAGCAGCCTTTATGCCTCAGGGTCCTCCGTGCTGCCTGGTCCATGGGAGGCTTTCAGTGGAGAATTACATTCAAGCCTTCTAGTAGTGATAGAGGGGCAGGAAGCAGGGGTCATTATTCTTATTTTACAGATGAGGAGCTGATGCCTAGAAAAGGGTGAATTGCCCAAAGTTCCCAGCGATGAACAGCCAGTTCGGGCCAGACCTCATACCTCCTGACCCCCCGACTAGTGCCTTTCTAGTCCCCACGGGGCTGCTCTGTCACCACCACTGATGGGAAGTGAGCCAGCCGCTCTCCATTCATCCAGGTTCCACCCTGTATCTGCAACAGTGGGTGTCACAGGCAGGGTAGATGGCCCCCAAGGATGTCTACCTCCCAGTTCTCAGAATTCGTGAATATGTAAGATCATGTGGCAAAAGCACATGGAAGTAAGGCTGCTAATCAGTTTACCTTGACATAGGCTTCTTATCCTGGATTAACCAGCTGGTCCAGGGCCGCCACGAGTCCTTTAGATGGAAGAGGGAGGCAGGAGAGAACTAGGAAAGGTCAGCATGAGAAAGACACAGCCCAGTGTTGCTGGTTTTGAAGATGGAGGAAGGACTATGAGCCAAGGAATGCTCTAGAAGCTGAAAAAGGCAAGGAAATGGATTCTCCCCCAGAGCCTCTAGAAAGAATGTAGCCCAGCCAACACTTTGAGCTTTAGTTCACTGCACTCAATTGGGACTTTTGACTGCTAAAACTATAAGATAATAAACTTGTGTTGTTTGGGGGCAATTAAGCTTGTGGTAATATGTTAGAGCAGCAATGGGAAATGAATACAACAGATATTCCTGGATTTCTGGCTGGGCACCTCGGAAAAGAGCATTGTGACCTCCCTTAGTGAGGGGAGAGGTGTGGACAGAGCCCACCTGTTTATAATTAGTCAGCATGCTTAGTTTTACTGTATACTGATCCAGTTAGTAATTTATCCATCAGCTATGATTAAGTCACTTTTAGGCCAAGATCAGGTAAAATTCCTAGTGAAGCATTGGAGGAAAAGTAACCTAAAGGGAGGCTTACAGTGAACTCCTATGACAAGCCTCTGAAGTGGGTATTGTTGTATCCATTTCACGGATGAGGAAACTGAGGCTCAAGAGGGAATTACTACACTGTCCAAAGTCCCATGGGGAATGGCAGAGTCAGGGCTTGAATCCAGGTTGGCCTGGCCTGGCCTGGCTCTTCTCTATACTACACTCTCCAGCCTTAACTGCCTTCTTGCTGAATATGTTATAGAGGAATTTCAGATTTCCTCTGTGGAAACTTGCTCTTTGTTGCCCACTACATTTCTTATGCTAAGTTACCAGACATCCTCTCTGTGTTGCCTGGACATTATCCTTTATTTCCCCCACAGATATCTTTACCCCTTAATTAGATCACACACTCTGAGAGGCAACGTTGGCTCCTTCTGAATTCCGCTCAGTGCCTGGAGCCTGCTGTAGGGGCTCACCAAATTCCTCCTGGAAGAAAGAATGAAATCTGCCAGGAGAGCAGGAGAAACCCCTTCCTCTGTATTCTTTTTCTTTCTTTCTTTCTTTCTTTCTTTCTTTCTTTCTTTCTTTCTTTCTTTCTTTCTTTCTTTCTTTCTTTCTTTCTTTCTTTCTTTCTTTCTTTCTTTTCTTTCTTTCTTTCCTTCTTCTTCTTCTTCTTCTTCTTCTTCTTCTTCTTCTTCTTCTTCTTCTTCTTCTTCTTCTTCTTCTTCTTCTTCTTCTTCTTCTTCTTCTTCTTCTTCTTCTTCTTCTTCTTCTTCTTCTTCCTTCTTCCTTCTTCTTCTTCTTCTTTCTTCTTCTTCTTCTTCAAGATTTGTTTATTCCAGAGAGAGAGAGATTGAGAGAGAGCATGAGCAGGGAGGGGCAGAGGGAGAGAGAGAATCCCAAGCAGGCTCCACACCCAGCACAGAGCCCAATGCCAGGCCCGATCTCAGAACCCTGAGATCATGACCTGAGCCAAAACCAAGAGTCTGATGCTTAATTGACTGAGCTACCCAGGTGCCCCACCCCGTCCTCTATTTTCAATCTGTGGGGAATTCCCATCCCATTTCCCTGAAATCCTAAACCCATTTTTGCAGTCAGTCGTCACTAGATATTATAGCGAAGGAATGTGTGTATTAGCCTAGAAATTCTTTTAGTAGAAGGGTTTTTTTTTTTTTTAAGATTTTATGTATTTGTCAGAGAGAGAGAGAGCACAAGCAGGGGGAGCGGCAGACAGAGGGAGAAGCAGGCTCCCCACCGAGCAGGGAACTTGACGTGGGACTTGATCCCAGGACCCTGGGATCATGACCTGAGCTGAAGGCAGACACTTAACCAATTGAGCCACCCAGGTGCCCCATTAGTAGAAGTTCTAAAAACTCAACATTAAAGGTGCAAAATGCTTGGCAGTCTTTGATGTGCATGAGGGAAGTCCACTACACTTTTGTCAGAGGGTATCTCTCTCTCTTTCTCTTACACACACACACACACACACACACACACACCCGTCTTTATCAAATATGAAAGATTCTCTCTGCTTCCTCCATCCTCAAATAATGGTTGGTTTTAATTCATGGGAGCCTCTCTGTTGCTGTCCTGGGTGGATTGGAGAGGTCTTTTGCTTTACTTTGCTCAGTAAAATCCTTTGAGTAGGATTCCTGTATCCCTTCATTGCACAGTGCTACAAAAAGGGCCGGGGAGTTTGGACAGCAATGTGGGGCAGGAGAAAATATACTGGGTCTGAAGCCAGGGGACTAGGATTTCTCCAAGGTCAGGCGCCTAAATCCGTGGCCCTGAATACTCCTACCCCCTGTTTCCATGAAAGTTACACATGTGAGTGCTCAAAATCTACTTAATTGACAAGTTGATGTGTGTCTCTGGAATTGTTTGTGCAACCAACTGCATGTGAATCTGAGAGAGGCGAGGGCGTCAGAAGGGCGAGCTGGGATATTTTAATATTCAGTATTTCCAGACTCAGCAGGCAGCAGGCTAAATCTGTCCGCTGATGGGCAGACATAAATTATGAAACCACTCACGTAGGTTGAGAGGTTGCCTGGAGCTGGGGAAGGATCGCCATCAGTGTCTTCGCAGGTTGGCTGGGGGTGGGGTGGCTCCCCAGTCGGCAGGGATGGTCTGCAGGCAGGTGCATGATCACAGCGGGCCCCGCAGGAGCCCTGAGACAAGGTGGGCAGCGGGATCAGAAAACTGGCCAGCACCCAGGGGATGACCCCAGCTTTCTGAGTGGCTGGAGGGTGAGGCTGCCCCCTAGTGGCAAAGGTCCACAGGGGCTGAAGTTCAAGGGGTCTCAGGGACTTTGACCTGCTTCCTGCCCTGGGTTCTGATGCCTCCTTCCGCGACGGGGGCAGTGCGGGCTGGGGGTGCCCCAGAGTGAGGCTGGAGGCTGGGAGGCCAGTCTAATCACCAAGGAGAGAAAACTGAAGGCTAGGGGTACGGTAGTTGTTGGTGGTGGATTGTGTCCAAGGGCCAGGGAAGAGAATGAAGAAGCCAATCCTTGGCAATAACATTTAACAAGTCATTAATAACCATTTATTGCTGATCTGTGTCTGCAATGGTGCTGAGCACATGCCACATATTTTCTCAATTCCTCACAGCAACCCTATTCATTAGATACCATTATTTCCCCATTTACAGACAAGAGACAAAGAATCCAGTATCATCATTCCCATGGCTGTGGTAGTTAACAGTTGGGTAATACTTAATGTAACATAGGCACTTTACAAGCATTATCTCACGTAATCTTCATGCTTATTTTAGGACGTAGGTTTTATTATTCCTTATTTCCATTATATCATTGAAGAAGCAGAGGCTTAGAGAGGGTGTGTATCAGTTAGCATTTACAATGTAGCAAACCACCTCCCAATTTAGTGGCTTGAGACAGCAATCCCTCACTTAGTTTTTAATGCAGTGAGTTGACAATTTGTGCTGAGTTCCCTTGGGCAGGTCTTCTAGTCTCAGCCGGTCCAGGGAGAGCATCATGCCTCTATGGTCCGAGGCTGGTCAGCGAGGCAGCTCTGCTTCAGGGGGCTGGTTGGTTGTAGGCTGGGGTAAGGGTGGAGGCTGGTGCCTGTATGGCTCATCACTCAGCCAGCTAGCCTGGCCTTGTGGCTGGGCAGGGGTCCGAGAGGGAGCTTGGAAACATGCAAGGTCTCTTGAGTCCCTGGGCTCAAAAGTGGTACAAGCTCACTTCTACTGAATTCTATTGGCCAAAGCAAGCCTAGGATCAACGGACAGGGAATATCTCCTGATGGGAAGGGTTCAGTGAGTGTAGATACAGGGAGGGGTGGAGAACTGGTCCCATTTTTGCAATATATGTCTAGGTGGCTACGGGGAACAGGTTTGGGAAGAGATCTGGGTGGAGTGGGATTCGTGGGTAGGAAAAACAGTATGTGCAAAGCCCCCCTAAGACTTCTAGGTGGGAAAGAGCCTGCATTTCTGGAAAGTAGACTAGGGTGCCTGGAATAAAACAGGAGGAGAAATTTGGAGAAGTTAAGGATGGGGTGTTATTCTGAGCACTTCTTCTGGGTTAACCCAGTCCTCACAAGAACCCCCTGAGGTAAGTGCTGTGGTTACCTCCCCTCTTTCTAGATGGGGAAACTGAGGGAGAGGTCAAACACTAGTCTAGGTCACACTGCTAGAAGCAGCAGGGTCAGGGTCCCAATTCAGTGGGTCCAGCTACAAAGCCCCCACCCTGAACCACTTGCCACATTGCTGGTGCCCCAAGAGGTAGGAGAAAGGACCTAGGAAAGAGGGGTTCCGCTGTTACGGTAGGAGGGCAGATGTCCGGACTACTTTCCCGAGAGGCCTGGAGACACTAAGGTAGAGACTCCCTGTCACCTCCTATTTGCCCAAGACTAAGATGGCTTATTTCTGTTTGGATGTGGGAAGGAGCTGGTCTTTCTGACTCTGTGACCCTACAAATAAATAAGTGCACAAGAGTGTCAAGTATATTCACTAAGATACTTTTTCCTTAAGCAACAGAAACTGTTTCCATCTAGCTCAAGTTTAAAATGAAGTATTTCTTTCTTTTTTTAAAAAATTTTCATTTTATTTATTTTTTAAGTAGGCTGCACACCTGCGATGGGGCTCAAACTCATGACCCTGAGACCAAGAGTCCCATGCTCCACCAATGGAGCCAGCCAGGCACCCCTAAAATAAAGTACTTCTTTTACAGATTTATTTATTTATTTATTTGACAGAGAGAGAGAGAGAGAGAGAGAGAGAGAGAGAGAGAGAGAGCACAAGCAAGGGGAGCAGCAGACAGAAGGAGAGGGAGAAGCAGTTTTCCCGCTGAGAGAGGAGCCCGACGTGGGGCTCGATTCCAGGACCTTGGGATCATGACCTGAGCTGAAGGCAGACTCTTAACTGACTGAGCCACCCAGGCGCCCCTAAAATGAAGTATTTCTAAGGAAAGCACTGGGAGAGCTTACAGAATCAGACCATCCCAGGAAGGGTAAGAACTAGACAAACCCCTGGGGCCTCAGGGGCAGCATTCGGTGGGCTCACTTTCTCATTTGCTGCCAGCTCCATCACTATGACTTACTGTCTACGTCTTGACTTCCCATGAGAGAGAATCTGGCACAGTTTGGGCGGGTGTTTTTATGCTGGACAACCTGGATCTGTCCTGGGAAACAGGGACATGAGCACAGCCAAGGCCACTGAAGGCGTGGGGGAGCGGATCACTGTGAAGCCATCCTGCTTGGTGGCTATGCTTGGCGGCAGAATTAGCTCTAAGCACCACTACCTACATCCATCTGGACAGTTCTAAGGACATACTTTTCCCAAGGAAAGGAGAAAGCTTTCCTCTCCCAGGGATCTAAAAGTTCCAGAGCTCCTGACCAAGCTCACACCCTTCAGCTTTACTGTAGATGTAAATTCTCAACAAGAGTGTTTGAATATGATTTTATTAATTGAGTTTTTCAAGGTTAGCAAATAGTTTTCATTAAATTATAACAATCCAGGGCGGATGATATCCTTAAGCTCAATTTTGCTGTGCAAAGATTGTATTTGAGTGCTTTTCAATCCTGACTTCCTAAGTGATCAGGTTATAAAACATTTATTAGTGGTTCAAAAGCATTGCTTTTTGCAAATTCAGTATCTTCTCTAGGAAAGATTTTAGGGCAGATGGCTCTTTTTGGTAGAGTTCACGGTGTGATGTGCAAAGGTGCTTCCTTACATTTACTGAGGGGTGAAGCCGGGCTCTGTAGATGGTGAGCTTCTCCTCTGAGCTTCATGTGTGATTTGCCCCAAGACCGAAAAGGCCACTTGCACAGATTAAATGAAATTCATGGTTTTCAAAAATAAGTTTGGCTACTTAAATTTCTAGATGGGAGGTTCTTAGAGATGGGCACAACTGGTTTCCATATAAATATTTTATAACTGCTCATTCCGATTCTTGACATAAATGGGATTTTCATGGGCATGGAGTCTATTAGGAGAGTATTTAGGGTGGGAATTTAAGACTCAACATACTCATCAGGCCTGGATTCACCACCAATCAATTCATGATATGACCTTGAGCAAACGTGCTCACATCTCTCTCTATATTTTGTTTATTTCAATATATCAGACTGGAATTGGTAGGTATCAGTTAGGAATGTGTTTAGCTACAGATAATGGAAAACCTGAAAGGGGTTTGTTTTTCTAACGTGACAGACCAAGAGGCAGGGAGTCAAGCATTGGGATGTTATTGAGGACCCAGGCTCCTTCTCTGTTTCTCTGATCAGCCCGTGGTTTTTGTCCTGATGGTGGAAACTTGGCTGCTTCATCTTCAGAAGAAGAGGGAAGGGCAAAGGGAAATGCTAGCTGAGCTCGTTCCCCCTGTTTTTTGGGGAGTAACTAAGGTCCTGGAAGCCACCTCCACCCAAATAGTCTTCTCCTTACATCTCATTTGCCAGAACTGAAGACCACCTCTACTCACAAAGGAACCTGGGAAGGCGATTCTTGTATTTGGGCATATTGAAGCCTTCAGTGAAAACAGGGGACTGTCGGTAAGGAAAAATAATGAGCATGGGGTAGGAATTTAACTGTGTCCTTTTTATCCCAAAGGGGCAGAAGCAAACCATCACGTGTTGGTTCACTTGGTCTTTTAGCAGGTGGTAAGCACTGTGTTAACTGGTCAACTCAGGTACATTAATGTATGTGTGGCAGGCAGGAACTCTAGTGGAGAGACAAGAAACTGAGTCTCCGAAGCACTGAGGAAATTGCTCAAGGTAGCAGAGAGGAAAAAATTAAAAAGTATCTCCTCTCTCTATTGACTTCAGGAGGGCTGGACGAGTCTCAAGTTACTCTGAATCCTTTCTGTTGGCCTCCAGGGGAGGGGCTAAAGCGTTTTCTCCCTTCTTTCATTCCTCACCCTGAAGAAGGTTGGGCTTGGGGGTAAGGGAGGAGTCCCAGCGGCTCTCATGTGGATATTTGCGGGTGCTGGGACTCCTGTCCAGACCTGTGCCTCCCTGAGGACATCATCATTCCTCTGGAGCAGAGCGCTGACAGGCTCCTTCCTGGTATAGGGAGCAGGATGGCTTCCTCACCGTCCCCGCCCCCCCCCAAACTTCCCGCTAGGCACCTGCAGTAGCTGGAGAGAAACAGGGCAGGAGGCAATTGCCCCCAGCTCTCCATAGCAGGTCACATTGATTAGCTGACCCCTACAAAGGGGCGACGTTGTAAACAGTCAAGCACGCAGTGTCGGGGTGCCTTTGAATCACAGCTTCCTGGCTATGTGACTGGCAAGTTGATCGCTGTACGTCTCAGTTTCCCCATCCGTGAAATGGGAGATGGTAACAGTACCTATGTCGTAGGGTTGTTGTGAGACTTTCCATACATAAAGCACTGAGAACAATGCTGACCAGAGCCACTGTGGGTGCGGGCTTAAGTCGGCTCCTTCTGAGTGTCCTCTCCTTCAGACATCTTTATGATTAACTTGCTTTTATAGATTCATTCTCTGGAATCTTGAAAGCCAAGTCTCCCGAGGTTGTTCTTAAGTTACTATTTGTTTTTAATGAATCCTGTAGTTATCAATTAATGCCTCGGTTCCTGCTGTTAATGGAGAGCGAGAAAAATAATAGCTGATATTTCAGCTCTTACTCTTCCGCCTTTGGAAAATACAGATTAACAGTACGACATGAATTATACCCCCTGGAGTGGTGTCGTATGGTGGCCCTCCGCTTAGTCGACTTGGGAGGGATGGGTTGGTAAATAGTGAAGATCACTTTGTTTTCTTCACAGTTGGGGCTCAGCCTGCATATTTTTCATCCAGTATTTTCCTTGGCACCCGCTCTACTTCCTATACACACATCTCAGTCCTGAGTGTATATGCGCGTATGTTGGTGAATTATATTTCTCAGCATGGATCATGGTGGGCCCGAAGGAGACCACATTCTGTGTGCTGCTTTTCTGTGTGTCCTCTGTCGCTGCCAGTAAAATGCCATCTGGGGACAAGAGGCCAAAGCCCCGAGTCCCAGTCCCTGGTCTGCTATCGCCTCAGGCCATGATACCGGAGCAAGGGCTCTCTCTCCTGTGTGGGCCTTCAGCTTCCCCTTCTGCGAGATGATCTGTAGGTCCCTTCCAGCTCTGCAATTTTCCAGGATTTTCTGAAAGATGCTTTTGGACTTTGGAAGCGCAGCGAGCTAGGGAGATCTTGGTTTTGAAGTTTTCCTTTTGAGGATTGCCTTCATTTATTGGGCATCTTGTTGCTGAAACATACCATCAAGAAAGAACAGACTGAAGTTCCCTTTCCTTCTGAAAATGTGATGCTTAAAAACAATTCAGTTTCCTGGAGCAGACACAGAGGAGTAGAAGTGGATAGGGTTTCTCCTGTCTTTGAGCAGTCCCAGAGGAGGCTGTAAATAGCAGGACATCCCTTCAACCAGATGGGTCTCTGAGCCTGGAGAGCCAGGCAGCCACAGAGAATAGAGAAATCAGTGACAGAAATGAGGAAAAGCTGTCTGCTGTGATGTTGGTTTATTCTCGCAGCTGAACATAGTCGGCCTGGAAGCCAGGGAGAAGAGGGAGATTAACCCCGGGCTGGCTGGCTGTGATGTTCCAAGTCACAGTCCGATCTGATGAGAAAATGGCCCAGGGAGCTAACTTTGGACGCAATACCTTCTTGAGAGCAGAGCCAGGCTCAGGGGACATTGGAACAGGGCAGGCTTAGCTGGTACTCAACAACCCCCCCCCCCCAGCTTTGGTGGCTTTGCCTCATTTTTCCTGGTGCTACGAACAGCTTCAGGTACCCATGTTTCTCGCTGCCCCCCAGAGCCCTTCCCACATGCCTGCCTACCTTGGCTGGTCTTGATTTATCCAGTGACACTCTTGATCTCAAATGTTTTCCCTCTCCCTTCCTTTTACCATTAATCTTATTAAAATTTTACGGGGGGATAGCATGGTGAGGTAAAAGGAGTCATGGCCTTTGGACTCAGCCTTGGATGGTGCTCTATCATGAGCTTTTGCTCATAACACTGGGGACTTGGGTGAGTTACTTGATTTCCCGCAGCCTCAGTTTTCACACCTGTGAAATGGGTACAGTCATACATGACATAAAGAGTAGTTTCCTCTCATCTTTGGTTTTGTTTTATGCACTTTCAGTTACCTGCAGCCAACTGTGGTTTGGAAGTAGGTGATCCTCCTGACGAATTGACAGAAAGTCAAAAATAGTCTACCACTGGGTCGAAATGCCTGTGTCATGCCCTCACTTCATCTCATCACAGGCATTTCATCATCTGACATCATCACAAGGCAGGTGGGTACAGGACAATAAGATATTTGAGAGAGAGCCCACATTCACATAACTTTTACTACAGTGTATTGTTATAGCTGTTCTATTATATTATTGTTAATCTTTTACTGTGACTAATTTATTTTTTATTTTTTTAAAGATTTATTTATTTGAAAGAGAGAGAGAGCACGAGCACATGGGGAGCGGGAGTGGCAGAGGGAGAGAGAGAATCTCAAAGCAGACTCCCTGCTGAGCCCAGTGCAGGGCTCAATCTCACGACCCTGAGATCATGGCCTGAGCTGAAATCAAGAGTCTGACGCTTAACCGACTAAGTCACCGAGGCGCCCCTACTGTGCCTAATTTATAAATTAACCTTTATCATGGCTATGTATATATAGAAAAAAACATAGTACATATAGAGTTTGGTACTAACTGGTTTCAGGCACCTGCTGGGGGTCTTGGAACGTATCCCTCGCAGATAAGGTGGGGGGGCTGTTGTGGCATTATTGAGAGAATTAGATGAGATGTAAAGGTTACCTCAAAAAGAAAGCCACCACAAGAAATGTTATTTCTTCCTTCTTGTCCCGTCTTATACTTCCTGTGTTAGAATCTGGGGAATTTAAAAAATATTCGGATGCTTCAGATCCACCCCATCTCCCGGTGGGAATCAGTGCTCTTTAAAAGCTCCTCAGGTGACTGTTGCAACCTGAGTTAAGACCCACTGCCCTCAGGCATTGCTGATTAAGAGTTTGCGGCCCTGTGCCCAGTGCTGCTTCTATTCCCATCCCATTGGACCTGACTCCCAAAGTCAGTTTATCTTTTAATCTGACAAACAGCAGGTGATTAATCAAGGTTTGTGCGCTGGATCCCTCCCTGAGTCTTGGATATTTGTTTTCATTGGCACCTTGATAGGAGTAGGGCATATTCTCTTCTGGCACTGAGGGGAGGGCAAGGGTGGATATTTACTGAAATGCTGTAGCAGAGATGGTAGGCTGAAACGAGACATTCTCTGGGACGTTGGCTGAGAATCCGAGGCGCCAGGTAGGACCAGTGAACCAGCTGGGCAGACTTCCTGTCTTCCTTCAGCAATGCTGAAGCAGGAAGCAGGCAGCCAGCCCAGGACATACTTGGTGAATTTAGAAATCAGGGGGTTGGGTCAGCATGTGCCTGACTGTGTGGTGTGGCCTGGGAAGGGAGGCAGGTGTTTATGACTGACAATGGCTTTCTGAGTTAGCCCTTCCTCCCAGTTACATCTTGCAGGAGGACTTCAACCTGTATACTCTTTTTTTTTTTAAAGATTTTATTTATTTATTTATTTGAGAGAGAGAGAGAATGAGAGCCAGAGAGCACGAGAGGGAAGAAGGTCAGAAGGAGAAGCAGACTCCCTGCTGAGCAGGGAGCCCCGATGTGGGACTCGATCCCGGGACTCCAGGTTCATGACCTGAGCCGAAGGCGGTTGCTTAACCAACTGAGCCACCAGGCACCCAACCTGTACACTCTTGACCCACCCAGAGGTCATCTAAGATAATTTCCATGCAGCCCAAAGCTTCCTGCATCTCTCTGCTTGGGGGGTTCTCTGGCCATGGGAGCTCGGCCCTCACTTGGTGGCAGGCTGGTATATGGGAAATTAATGGTTTGGGTGCTGCCTTCACATGGAGGAATGTCAGTGGGTGGATGAACCCTCCAGCTTCCCTGCCCTTTGGTGGGACAGCCCTGAGGCATGTTCTGCACAGTTTCTCAGAGGGTCTCCTGTGGCACAGAGCCCCAGATGCCACAGTGACAGCACCCTCATCGCGAACCATTTGCTGGCTTTCCTCCCTTCCCTGTCTCACTTCTCTTCTGGAGTCTTCATGGGTGGAGAGAGGAAGGAAATCATGGTAAGAGTGGTGCTTCCAGTCTGCAGGTTTTGACCTGTGAGGGAGTTGTGACATCCATTTCTACATATTGAGTGTGCTACACATTGTAAGGGGACACACTGTTATATGAAAATTTCATTTCAATTGTGTGTGAATATATTCGTGTTCCGGTGAAATATATTTCTCAACATGGATCACGGTTAAAAATTGTGAAACATTGCCAATGTGGGCCTGCCAATGTGGTTTTTTATCTTCCCAGGATCCATTCTTCCTTTCTCCTGCAGTAATAGCCCTGCTATTCATGTAACCACCTCTCAACAAGGAAAGGACTGTGCCCCTAAATTGGACATAGTCTTGGTGGACCATCAATCAAGGTGTTGCATCATTCCTTGGGCAAAAGATGGTGTCATGACCCATGACAGGTCAGTGAGATGATTGTTCCAGGGAATTTGAATCTAGAGAGGACACACAAAGGGCTAAATAGTAGTTAAAGATGCTTCATTCGAAGGGGATGGATGTCTGGACATTAACATCTATATGTTTCCTGCTACCTAGATCTTTGAACTTCCTTAATTTTTTTTTCCCTTGTAAGATTCGGTGGTTGAGCTGTTGGGTTGGTTCTGTGAAATACCTGTGGATTACTCCCTCCCCTTTCTTCCTTCCTTCCTTCCTTCCTTCCTTCCTCCATCCTTCCTTCCTTCCTTCCCTTCCTTCCTTCCTCCTTCCTTCTTTCCCTTCTTTCCTTTCCTTTCTTTCTTTCTTCTTCTTTCTTTCTTTCTTTCTTTCTTTCTTTTCCTCTTTTTCTTTCTTTCATTTCTTTCTTTCTTTTCTTTCTTTCTTTCTTCTTTCTTTCTTTTCTTCCTTCCTTTCTTCTTTCTTTCTTTTTTCCTTTTTTTTCTTTCTTTCTTTCTTTTCTTTTTCTTTTCTTTCTTTTCTTTTTTCTTTTTCTTTCTTTCTCTTTTCTTTCTTTTTTTTTCTTTCTTCTTTCTTTCTTTCTCTTTCTCTCTCTCTTTCCTTCCTTCCTTCCTTCTTCTTTTCTTTCTCTCTCTCCCCCTCCACCCCCCCCCCCCCCGCCCCCTTAGGTAAGTAGAGCTATCTTCTATTGCTAGAAAGCAAAGAACCCTCCCACACCTGAGGACTTTGGAATTAGCTGAGCCTAACTCTACTGTCACTTGCCTGTGTGGCTGGAAAATTACTTCTCTAAGTTTCAGGTTCCTCTCTTGTAAAATGAGGATAGTAACGCCAGATTGGAGGATATAGAGGATGTTTATATGGCCATTGGCCCTAGACCTTCAATTAATGGCAGCCACTATTGTGAATCAAATTTTAATCATCTCTCCTTTACTAGTCATGACTTTCCACTCATTAAATATCTGCAGAGTGGATGAATGAATCCATATGACAAGGTAGATTTTCACAACTAAAACCAATAGCTGAATTTCTTTAAGGAGTTACAACCCCTTGGGTATTAAACATGTGATTTATTGTTCAAAAACTTAATATGAGGAAAACCTCTAAGACCTGGGGTTAGGTCTAACTAAGGACAACAAAAGCAAAGTCCATAAAAGAAAAATTGATAAATTGAACATTATAAAAATTGAAAACTTCTGCTCTGTGAAAGACAATGTTAATAGAGTAAAAAGACAACCTAGAGACTAGGAGAAAATATTTTACAAATCGCATATCCAACAAAGGACTTGTATTTAGGATATATAAGACCTTAAAAACACACACCTAATTTAAAAATGGGTGAAACACTTGAACAGACATATCACCAAAGAGGACATATGGAGGGCAGAGAAGCACATTAAAAGATATTCAACATCATTAGGCATTAGGGAAAAGCAAATTAAAGCCATAATGAGACACAATTACATACCTATCATAATGGCTAAAATAAAAATACTGACAATATCAAGTGCTGAAAAGGATGCAGAGCAACTGGAACTCTCCCACATTGCTGATGGGAATAAAACATGGTTCAACTACTCTGGAAGACAATTTGGTGTTTCTTATAAAATTAAACATACAGTTACCACATGGCCTAGCAATCCCACTCCTGAGAAATGAAATGAAAATTTATGTTCACACAAAACCTGTCTGCATATTTACAGCAGCTCTGATCATAATCATCCCAATCTGGAAGCAATTCCAATGTCATTCAGCAGCTAAATGCCTACACAAACTGTGGTCTATCTGTACAGTGTGCTAAAACTCGGTAATAAAAAGAAAGAACCTCAGAGGGATCATGCTGAGTGAAAAAAACCCATCTCAAAAGGTTACCTAGTGTATGATTCCATTTGTACAGGGGATTAGGGGAGGATGGAAGGTTTGGCAGTAAAGAGAGAGCACCAAGGAGTTTTTGGGGGTGATGGAACTTGTCCATATCCTGACTATGGTGGTGGTTACATGTGATTACATGAATCTATATGTGTGTTAAAATGCATAGAACTGTAAATCAAAAAAGATCAACCTTCTGGTATGGTAGTTAAAAAGCCCTTTGCATCATGTAGAGTGAGGTTGTATTCATTTGGCTATTTTCGTATCCTGTAGATCTACCCCATCCAATACAGTAGCCACTAGTCACATATGCTAGTCCCAGTTGAGGTGTGGATAAGTATCAAGTGCACATCGGATTTTGAAGACTTAGTACCAAAAAAAAAAAAAAAGGACATGCATAAAAAATAAATTTTTATGTTGATTACATGTGGAAATAGTACTATTTTGGAAAGATTTGGTTAAAACATATTATTCATTAATTTCACCACTTTCTTTTTACCTTTAAAAATGTGGTTACTCAACAGTTATAATTACAATATGTAGCTTGGGTTATATTTTTACTAGGCAGCGCTGCTCTGGATGACATAATCAGGGAGGAATGGGGAGGTCTGGATTTTTCTCTCTTCATCTGGATTGGCAGGTGTAGGATTGCCCTACTCAGGGCTGAACAAGACGCACCCAGGCTCCTGCGTTTGGGGTCCCGCTCACTCCCTCCCAGTCTGTCTGAGAGGTGAATGCCTCTCTCCACATCCCCTTCATTTCCTGTCTGTCTGGCTTCTGCTAAGCTTTGGAGGAGACGCAGGTGAGGCTGGGGTGAGACGGGGTTTATCAGAGGTGGGGGTCAAGTGATGGGTCAGATGCTGGAGAACATCCAGCTTTTGTTAGACTTGAGTTTGAATTCCATTTTAGCCACTAGTTAGCTGCGCAGCCCTTGATCTTTCTTAGCCTTGGTTTCCTCCTGTGCAGGAGAGAAAAATCGTTCCCGGAGGGGTTTCCCCTCCCACAAGGGCTGTGGTGAGGGCGGACAGGTGAGAGTGTGGAATGCATCCAGAAGGCCTTCCTTTGGATGGTGGTCACTTTGCTCCTTCTTCTCTCCCACCTCGGGCTCTGGTCTTCCTCCCTCCCTCTTCCCCTCCCCCTCAGTGGAACCCCGCAGCACTCTGCCCAACTTTTCTCCCTGATTCAGCACTGAGAAATGCCAAGGCAAGCGTTCCCATGAAGCTGCTTGTCAGCAAACACCCACTCCTGCCTCCGCTCTCCCTATGTGTCAGTGACGGGTTTGGACTCCACGCGAGGCCCGGGGCCCTGCCAGCTCCAGGGCTGACTCACACCCACCCCGCTGCACAGAGACTTCAGGGCTGACTCCCAACCTGTGAGATTAGAAATTGGAGCCTCCTGAACACTGCAGCAATCCAGGGGAGGGAGAAGCCCTTCAACTGTCTATAGGGGTTCCTGCCATATCCCTGGATTCAGTTTCAAAGGCATAAAAGCCTTGGTTTCGAACATTTGTGCATGGTCTGTCTTTTTCAGTTTTTCTCCTTTGCCTTGCCTTTTTCACTTTTTCTCCTTTGCCTCCTAACTAGCTGCTACTAGTTAGTCTTGTTGCATGTATCCTACTGCTCAGTGTTGGCATCAAATGGTAGGTAGGTACGGTGGAGCCTTATCGGCTGCATGGATTTTTTTTTATCAAAGGAGATTTATTAAGCACCTGTTTGGGCTGGCACTATATGAGGCTCTGTGGAAGGGAAGTCAGACGGACAGGAGGTCTCTTGGGGCTCGCACACACAGTGCTCGTGGTTGCTACCTGGTAAGGCCATCCTGATCACCGGGACTTTAAGAGCTGCAAGGTGGTTCTGTCGGATCCCAAGGTCAGAGGGCCGTGTGGCTTGAGGTCCTCAGAATTACACCATCAAAAGAGAGGCCCTGTTTGGTGTTAGGGGGAGTATGGTATGGTGGTCTAACACTTGGCATCTGGCAGCCAGGGGTTGACATCTGGACTCTTCCACTGAGGAGCCCCCTGGCTGCAGAGCCTGATCTACTTAGGCCTTGGTGTCTTGGCTGATCCCTGGGGTCACAGTACCAGTCTCACAGCTCATGGTGAGAATGGGACACCTGCCCTTTATTGAGAGGCTGCTGTGTGCTATGTAGTGCGCTAAATACTTTCCAGGGGTTGGCCCTCTGACTGTGTGCAAGACACTATGTTAGATTTGGGGATAAAAATGAGTAAGAGGCTTTTTCCCCTGCACTTTTGAAGAAATTACTGTGGGTCAGTGTGGCTAGCGCAGGCTTGCAGGAGGATGCTGACCTTAAGGTAATGTATTTGTCAGGATAAATCAGGTGATGGTGCAGAAATAGCAAGAACAAATTTCTGTGGCTTAAAAAAATGAAGATTTCTTTCTCATTCATGCTGTTGGTCCATCATGGGTCAGCTAGTGGCTCTGCTCCCCCTAATTTCACTCTGAACCGGACAGATGGAACAGCCGCAGGTTGGAACATTGCTGGTTGTTGTGGCAGAGGAAGCAGATCTGAAATTGGGAGGGTCTCACACCAGCAGTCAGATTCTCCACTCATGGGCCAGACTTTTAATAGGGTCGCACCCAACCACAGGGGCAGGGCAGGAAGTAAAATTCCACTAGGTGCCCAGAAGGCAAAGAGCTGGAATCATTTGGTGAGCAGATGAATAACTACTCCAGCTGGGCAGGCTCTGAAGGATGGGGAGAAATCAGGTGAATATTGGCCGGGTGGGTTTGGTGGGGAGAGTAGAAGGATGAAAAAGATGAATTGGGGCCTTTAAGAGATGGAGGCTGGTAGGAGGAGTGGGGGGATGGGAAACCACGGGAGAGACAGGAGGCAGAAATGTGCCAGGTACCGGGGGGAGGAATAGAGAGTCTGCCACTCTGGCTGGAAGAATTTAATACAACAGTTTATTTATTGAATACTGACTCAGCTCCTATTGTGTATTACGCGCTGGGGATGCAAAGAAGGCAAAGCAAGGTGCCCACCTTTGAAGAGCCTATAGTCCGGCAGGAGAGCTAGATTTTGTACATAGAACAAAGGGAATCAAAACATAAGAATAGCCAATGCTTATGCTTGTGAGGTACTCTTCCAGGATCTGTAACCTATTTGAACTCACATAATCATCATTGTAGCTTAATGAGGTAGATGCTATGATGATTCCCATTTTATGGGTGACAAAACTGAGGCATGGGATGGCTAATGGATAGCAGAGGTGGGCTTCAAATCCAGGCGCTCTCTCAGTCCAGTTTCCGTGCCCTTAATCCTAAAGCTTCACTCTCCTGTTTTTTGTTTGATAACTTGTGAGTTGGGGCTGTGCCTGTAATCTTGGATGGCAAGTAGTTTTGCCTGGAGATCCAGAATGATAGAGTGTTATTGGCTGCCTGGAGCTCTGTGTTGGGAAGGTTTCCAAGACCAAGCTGGGACTCAGGGAGGAGAGAATGATGTGATTAATTAGTAATGCCTGCCATGGCATGAGAGGTGGTTTTGTCAGCACAATATACTTGGTAACCCTGGTCTATTTAATGCCTAGAGCAAAGTGGATTTCATCAATTTATTAACAAATAAAGTCAAACCAAACAACTAATTCATTGACTGTTTGCCTCACTTTTCAATCTGTTTTCTTACTTCAAGGCTCCATCACGTTTATGGCAGCCTAGGTATTCCTTGTTGAAACAGGGAGCTTTCCTTCCTGGAGATTAATGTTTAAAATATCAAAACTGTAACCCCTCAGGCAAATGTAACACCTTAATTGTCAAAACAACAAAAATATCAGCCATGGCCCATGTTCAGTGCATCGCTCCCCTGGTGGGGTCATCGGCTGGGACGGCATGGCCATGATGATAATTAAAAAAGGATTCTAATTGCTGAACCTGATTACTGTGCAAGGAAGAATCCATCAGCTAACTTGGGGAATTCAGCCATGAGAAAACCCAGCTGTAGCATGCACCATTAGTGGAATTTCCTGCCTGGAAGGCTGTCTCCCTGCACCCCCAGGCCCTGTCTCTTTTCTTGACTTTTCTTTCCTGGGTACTACTTCTATCTATGCCCAGACTTTCATTTCTTTCATATTATTTCCCGTACATTCCTAGGAATGGATCCCCAAACCAGTTGCATGGAGATATAGATAGAACTTGGAGCTCAGAGCTCAGATGATAAATAGGTTTCTTCTCTTGGGTCAGTTCTGATCAATTGCTTGTGGCTACCGAAATGCTGAGTTGAGAGGGTTTGCAATAGATGCAGCCTGAAAGCCTACAGGGATTTATTAGTGATGTCTGCTACGAGCATGGGCTAGGGACAATAATTTGTGTAGGCTTCCACTGGCTCTGCCAAGATGGAAAGCCTGCACTCTTCCTACAGCTGTGATGTTAGTGAATGAGCTTGTGGTTTGGTCCGAGGAGGTGTTAGTTCAAGTTCTATCTCTTCTCTTTCAGGGTGAATCTTAGATATGTCACTTACCTTCTCTCAGTCTTAATAAAACTCGAGTAAAAATAATCCTTATGGAGTGGTTGTAAGTACTGTAGGGATGATGTACATTCATTCAACACATATTTGTTAAGCATCGTGGGAGGTGCTGGAGGTACAATGGGGGATACCCTATGGATTGGTTCCTGCCCACATAGAGCTTATTGTCTAGTGGGGTATATTTGCTTTCTGTTGCTGTAACAGATTACAACGAATTTAGAGGCTTTAAACAATATACATTTTTCTATCACACTTTCTGTGGGTCAGGGGTCTGGGCACAGCTTAGCTGGCTCCTCTGCTCAGGGTCTTATAAGGTTGGACTCAAGATGTCCACTGAGTGGTGTTCTGATTTGGAAGCTTGACTGGGGAAAAATCTGCTTCCAAGCTCATTGAGCTTGCTGGAAGAGCTTGATTTCTTACCATGGTGAGACTGTAGGCCTTGGTTTTGGTTGGCTGTCAGCTGGATTCCATCAGGCTATAGAACATTGTCTCCCTGTACCCCCAGCCCCCATCTCTTTTCTTGACTTTTCTTTCCCAGGTACCACTTGTAGAAGCTACCTGTAGAAGCTACCCATGGCAACTAGAGGCCTCTTGTAGGTTCCCTTGCCATATGGGCTTCTTCAACACAGCCAGTTACTTCATCAAGTCAGAAAGCAGAGTCTCCTGCTCCAGTCTGCTGAAACGGAGTATTATGTAACCCAACATAACCATGGGGGTGACATCTGTTCACCTTGCTGTGTTCTATTGATTAGGAGAAAGTCACAGGTCCTACCTATATTCAAGGGGAGGGGATTATACCAAGGCCTGGGCAACAGGAAGTGGGAGTCATTGGGGGTCGCTTTGGGGTCTCTCCACTGCAGAGACATGCAAACAAGAGCTTGTTTATAAGAGAGCATCTATATCTATATCTATATCTATAAGGGAGACATATACACAAGAATAACAATGGTGTTGTAATTGCTACGACAAGGGAGATTCAGAGTATAAGAAAGCACATATGGGGGCACTCAAACAGTTTCAGGGTCATTAGGACTTCCTGGAGGAAGGATTTTTTAAGCTAAGACCCAAAGGATGACTAGGATTAGCCATATCATAGGATACTATCCAGATGCTACTTCTTTTCATGACCGCGTGCCACCCAAAATTGGAACACGTCTTCAGATAAGGTCTTTCCAGTGCTTACAGTGAGACCCTTTCCATACTTGCTCTGGGATCTTTTCTTTGTTAATGTACCCTACAGAAAATCAGTTCCTGGGATCAGATTTTACAAGATGACAAGGAGATGAGTACCAGGCTGACAGCGTGATGGTGGGACAGGAATGGGATTCTAGGGGTTCTCTGTCCAGCTAGTGTCAGTTCCCACTGATTCTCCCTCGGAAGGAAGGGAAGCTGATGAAGGTTCTAAGACAGAATGAGTAAACCACTATCTATTTCAGATTGGGCCAATGGTACAGATTGAACCTATGGCCTCACCAAAGCTTTTCCCATTCTGTATAGATCTGTTTAGAAATAACGAGAGCATTAACAGTTGCCATCCAAAGTCATGTCCCAATTTATTAAGCTTTTAATAGGCCTTACTTGCTGTTATTGAGAATAATGCATCATAGTTTTGAATACTTGCTATGTGACAGGCACTGGCTAAGCCCTAAGTGCTTGAGCTGCATTATCTATCTCAAGAAGAAGCTTCCAGGATGCCTGGGTGGCTCAGTCAGTTAAGAGTCTGCCTTCAGCTCAGCTCATGAGCCCAGGGTCCTAGGATCGAGCCCCGCATTGGGCTCCTTGATCAGGGTGGACGCTACTTCTGCCCCTCCCTTCCCCTGCCCCTCCCCCCTCATGTACATGGGCTCTCTCCCTCTCATAAATAAATAAAATCTTTATTAAAAAAAAAGAAGCTTCCTCCATGTCTTCTAACACATGAAATGCTGGTGGAAAGATTGTCTTCCCTTTCCCTTGCTGCCTATTAAAGCTCTCCTCATCCTGCACGCTCCATCTCAAGTCCTACCTCTTCTAAGAAACTGGCCGTGAGCACTCCAGTGCCTATCATCCCTCACCAAGCTGATCACCCCATCAGCCTCTGTCTTCCATCACTTGGAACAAGAAGCATAGCATTTTGGTGCTCTGACTCACTTGTCCCTTTCTAGCTGCACTTCAACCTTATGATCTGTCCCCCAGATAGTCTGACCACAATCAGCCTGGTCTCTCTGCCTGCAATTCTTGCTGCTTCTGCTCCATCCTGGGCAGTGCAGACAGACTGGATCTTCTCAAGTTCAGACTTGCATGTGTCACTTTATCACTCAAAAACTTGCAGTACCAGACTGTGCACACCACTCCCGGGGAGTAGGGCTCAGTGCAGTGCGGTGCAGCTCAGCAGATGCGATCTGAGAGGGGAAGGGTGGGGTCCTTGAGAGGGTGGCAGCGGCAGCACCATGGAGAACGAATTTACGTATGATGATGATCAGAACACTAGTGAATGGCTTCTGCGCCACACCGAGCACAGACCTCAAGTGGCAGTCATCTGTGGTTCTGGGTTAAGGAAATCTGACCGATAAATTAACTGAGGCCCAGAGCTTTGACTACAGTGAGATACCAAACTTTCCCCAAAATACATTGGCAGGTCATGCAGGTCATCTGGTGTCTGGGTTCCTGAATGGCAGAGCCTGTGTGATGGTGCACAGCAGGTTCCCCATGCATGAAGGCTACTCGCTCTCGGAGGTGACATTCCCAGTGAGGATTCTCTTCCTTATGGGTGTGGACAACCTAGTGGTCACCAATGCAGCTGGAGGACTCAACCCCGAGTTTGAGGTTGGAGATAATCATGCTGATCCATGGTCACATCAGCCTACTTGGCTTCAGTGGTTTGAATCCTCTTAGAGGGTCCGATGCTGAAAGGTTTGGAGTTCGTGTCCCTGCCACGTCCAGTGCCTCTGACTGGGATATGAGGCAGAGGCTCACAGTGCCTGGAAACAGATGGGGGAGCAGAGAGAGCGAAAAGAAGGCACCTGTGTGATGGGGGCAGGCCCCCCCTTTGAGGCTGGGGGCAGATGCTGTTGGCATGAGCACAGTACCAGAAGTTGTAGTTGGCAAGGCACTGTGGATGTCGAGTCTTTGGGTTCTCTCTCATCACTAAAAAAGTCGTCCTGGATTATGACACCAAGGAGAAGGTCAATCATAAGGAAGTACTAGAGGCTGGGAAACAAGCTGCGCAGAAATTAGAACAGTTTGTCTGTCTTCTTATGATCAGTATTCCACTGCTTGCCAAAGCCAGCTAACCAGCCCTGGAGTGGTCTGGCTTCTTCCTAATGGGATCCAGGTAGCTACTACCTACCTTGGCCCTTTGCTGGGGTCACGTGCTTCTGCCCTTAAGTCGTAGGAGAAAGGAAAGGAAGATCTCTCTCCTTCACCTTCCCTATTTCTCCCACCAGACCCTCTGCGCTGCCTCTTCTTGTGCTCAGTTGTCTCAAAGCAATTATCACCCCCTGTTCTTCCCCCAGAGCTAGAGCCCAAGCCCTGCTGTGTATATGCCCTGGGTATGACTTGGGCTGTTGAACTTGGCACAGTAACTACTGCTATCCTTTTGATATAACACTTAGACATCCCTGGGGACTCAGTTCTGCCTCCTCCAAAGCACTAGAGCCCACACAAGGGCCAGCCCAGTCCAATACCTCTTGGACTTTAGTATTACCATATTTTGAGAATAAAAAGAAAGATGGAAGGAAAAAAAAACCCAAAACAAAAAACTTCCAGAGCCTAATCTTTAATTCACACCAATTTCTTTTTTTCTTCACCCCTCCCACCTTATTTTAGTAATCTCTACACCCAGTTGTGGGGCTTGAACTCATGATCCTGAGATCAAGAGTCACATGCTCTACCGACTGAGCCAGCCCAGGTATCCTTAATCTACACCAATTTTACTCCCAGCAATTTATCCCAGACATATTGACCCACGTGTGAAATGATGGTCGCCACGCATACTGAGGGCTGGCTCACTGGCTGTAGCAGCGGATCGGAAGCAGCCTGCACACTCATCAATAAGAGCTTGGTTAATAAGATCTGGTACATTTGTAACTGTGGTTTTTAAGCCTGGTTGCACATTCAGGTCACCTGGGTGTGGTATATTAGGATGATCTCAAATTTTCTGCCACTTCTCCTATTGAGAGGTAGAGTCTAATTCCCCTTCTCTTAAATAGGAATAGTCTCTTGTTTCGGGACTTGCTTGACCAATAGAAGGAGATCAAATAGAGAGTCTGAGACCTCCAAGGCTGAGTTATAAGAAGCTTTGTAGCTTCTGTATTGGCCTCTCGGAACTTAAGCTCTGGGATGAGCCCGCTGCTACGTAAGAAGTCTGACGATCCTGAGACCACCATACTGTGAGGAGACCCAAGTTAGCTTCATGAAGAGGGGTAGGTTGGAGGGAAAGAGAGAGAGAAAGAGAGAGTGCTTTATTCAAACCCAGCCCAGGCCCTAGGCATGTGAGTCGGGAAGCATTTTTGCATATTTCAGGCTCTGCAAATATGATGTGGACAGTAACCAAGGATTCCAGCTGATGTCCGAATCAAAGCCCCTGATCCATGGCTCCAATCAAACCATTCCTGCCATCTCCCAGCCATCCAGACCACCCCACCGAGGCCCCCCCGCCCCAGTCACTGTGGAGCAGAGACAAGCTGTCCCCACGGTGTTCTGCCAGAATTCTTGGTCCTCCAAATTGTGAGCATAATAAAATGGTCATTGTTTTATGCTTCTTAACTTCTGAGGCAGTTTATTGCAGAGAGTGGATAACTGGAACTCCTGGGGATCTTTCAAAATCTCCCCAGGCCATTCTAATGAACAAGCATGTTGAGAATCACTGGTCTATACAATTAAATGCTATCTATCCATTTGAAATGAATAAAGAAACTCTCTTTGGGGTCACCTGGCTGGCTCAGTCGGTGGAGCATGTGACTCTTGATCGTGGGGTTGTGCATTTGAGATTACTAAAAAAATTAATAAATAAACTTAAAAAAAAGAAGCTCTTTTTGTTCTGCTCTGGTATGATATCCAACTTATATTGTCAAAGGGCAATTAGAAAGTTACTGGGACAATTTTTATACCATGCTACCATTTGTGTAGAAGAATTATGTAGGTACGGATCGCTTCTGGAATAATATATAAGAAAGTGGTAATTAACATTTTTGGTACCAGAGAGGGAGACTGGATGGCTGGGGATCTGAAAAAAGTTTTTTTATACCTATGATAGCTTTCATATTTTAAAACATGTGTATGTATCAATTTAATGGTAAAGAAATTCTGCCTGTTGCTTACCAAATCCTTTAGCCTGACCTGGCCTCAAACTTCATTTACAGGCTTATTGTTCACTCCTCCGATTTTACACTAAAAACTGGCTGTGTTAAGCAAAATAATGTCTACCCACCTCCCCACCCCCGCCCCGAGATGTCCTAATGCCGGGAACCTGTGAGGAAAACTTTGCAGATGTGACCCAATTAAGTAGTTTGAGTTGAAGACATAATCCTGGATGATGTGAGGAGCTCAGGGTAATCATAAGAGTCCTTGTGAGTTAGAGAGGGAGACAGAAGTCAGAGAAGGAGAGCTGGGGAAGTGAGAGGTTGGAGTGATGTGGTTGCTGACTTTGAAGATGAAGCTAAGAGGAGCCCTGAGGCAGGGAATGCAGGAGCCTCTGGAAGCTGGAAAAGGCAAGGAAACCTATCCTTCCCTCCCCAGAGCCTCCAGAACCAACACAGCACTGGGAACACCGCAATTTTAGTCCAGTGAGACCCATTTCAGACTTGTGACCTCTAGAACTGCAAGATAATCAATTTATGTTGTTTTAAACCACCAAGTTTGTGGTAATTTGTAACATCAGCCATAGGAAACTAACACACTGGTGTTTCTCCAGATGGCGTTCAAAGAAACAGGCCTTTTTTTTTTTATTCTTAAGAAACATTGCATTTATTTTGAAACCTTCTAAGACCTAAAACAATAAATCCCCTAAAATGCAGTATCAGTTTGTTCTTTTTTTTAAAAATTTTTTATTGTTATGTTAATCACCATACATTACATCATTAGTTCTTGATGTAGTGTTCCATGATTCGTTGTTTGTGCGTAACACCCAGTGCTCCACACAGAACATGCCCTCCTTAATACCCATCACCAGGCTAACCCATCCCCCCACCCTCCTCCCCTCTAGAACCCTCAGTTTGTTTTTCAGAGTCCATCCTCTCTCATGGTTCGTCTCCCCCTCCGACTTACTCCCCTTCATTCTTCCCCTCCTGCTATCTTCTTCTTTTTCTTTTTTCCTAACATAGCTTGCATTATTTGTTTCAGAAGTACAGATCTGTGATTCAACAGTGTTGCACAATTCCCAGCGCTCACCATAGCACATACCCTACCCAATGTCTATCACCCAGCCACCCCATCCCTCCCACCCCCCACCACTCAGCAACACTCAGTTTGTTTCCTGAGATTAAGAATTCCTCATATCAGTGAGGTCATATGATACATGTCTTTCTCTGATTGACTTATTTCACTCAGCATAACACCCTCCAGTTCCATCCACGTCACTGCAAATGGCAAGATCTCATTCCTTTTGATGGCTGCATAATATTCCATTGTGTATATATGCCACATCTTCTTTATCCTTTCATCTGTCGATGGACATCTTGGCTCTTTCCACAGTTTGGCTATTGTGCACATTGCTGCTATAAACATTGGGGTGCACCTACCCCTTCGGATCCCTACATTTGTATCTTTGTGGTAAATACCCAGTAGTGCAATTGCTGGATCGTATGGTAGCTCTATTTTCAACTGTTTGAGGAACCTCCATACTGTTTTCCAGAGTGGCTGCACCAGCTTGCATTCCCACCAACAGTGTAGGAGGGTTCCCCTTTCTCCACATCCCCGCCAGCATCTGTCGAAGAAACAGGCCTTTTGAGGGCATATTAATGAAAACAATTAAAAAGTTCTCGAAAGTAAAAAAAAAAACACAAAACAAAACAAACTCAACAGATTATTATAGTTTTTAATCAAGTTAAATGAGATATAATTTACACACAAAATGTACAGCAAAATATATGCATTTTTAAAAGATTTTATTTATTTATTTGACAGAGGGAGAGAGAGAGCACAAGTAGGCAGACAGGCAGGCAGTGGGAGAGGGAGAAGCAGGCTCCCCACCGAGCACAGAGCCTGATGCAGGGCTTGATCCCAGGATGCCGGGATCATGACCCGCGCCAAAGGCAGACGTTTAACTGACTGAACCACCCAGGCGCCCCCAAATATATGCATTTTATGTGTACAGGTCAATGAGTTTGACATATATATACATCCATGTAATCTGCCATCCCAATCAAGATATAGAACATGTCCATTACCTGACAAATGTTTCCTTGTGCCCTTTCCTCTCCCTGCAGCATGTCTCGTAACCACTGACTTGCTTTTTTCACTAGACAAATAATTTTTTTTAAGATTTTATTTATTTATCTGATAGAGAGAGACACAGCGAGAGAGGGAACATAAGCAGAGGGAGTGGGAGAGGGAGAAGCAGGCTTCCCACTGAGCAGGGAGCCTGATGCTGGACTCGATCCTAGCAACCTGGGATCATGACCTGAGCCGAAGGCAGACGCTCAACGACTGAGCCACCCAGGCGCCTGACAAATAATATTTTTAAGATTTTATTTATTTTTAGAGAGAGAGAGAGAGAGAGAGTGTGTGTGTGTAGGGGGAGGAGCAGAGCGGGAGGGAACAAGAATCTCAAGCAGGCTTGGCACTGAGCACGGAACCCAAATGGGGGCTCGATCCCATGACCGCGAGATCATGACCTGAGCTGAAAACAAAGAGTCGAACGCTTAACCAACTGAGCCACCCAGGCTCCCCTAGACAAATTATTTTTAACTGTGGCGTTTTGCAGGATCTTTAATATGTTGAGAGGGTTGTGAATGTCCAAGGAGACGTGCTGTGATGGGAGGTTGCATCTCTATGTTGTTTTTGACCGTGGGTCCTTTTGTTCTGGAGCATCTCACAGGATGCTTGAGAAATGCTTTCCTGCTCACCTGCTCAGCTCAGGCATTTCCTCCCTCTTGGAGTGTCCATCTCTCTCCTTCGAAAATGTACTCATGGATGAGCGCCTCCGTGAAGTAGATCTTTCCCTCAGCTAAGTCTTAAATTCTTTGTTTCTCATCTCCTGCAGCACACACATTGCATAATGGTTAATATTATAGCAATATTATATTTGCATTATAGGTACATGGTTCATAGTCTTTTCTGAGGGCAGTGCATGCTATTTGCTTTACTGTTACATGATTACCAAGAAATGCTCAAGTGTTCATCAGAGTCAAAGGAGCTATGCTCCAAGATAACTGTTGAGCTGCCCTGGACTTGGAGGCCTCACTTGTTAAAACATTTTTGAACTCTGCTTCAGCAACCCATAAGTGCGTGAGTTTAATAGGCTGATGGTGAATGACTCCCTCATCTTCTTACCCATTATCCAGCCCAACACATTCCTGAGTCCTATGGCTTTTTCTTCGGAGTGGTCTCTCCCATCCTTAGCTTCCTTTCTATGCCCTCTGCCAGTGTCCTTGTTCAGGTTCTTACCCTGTCTCACCTGCATTATTACAACTGCCTCCTAGATGCTCTTTCCACCCTCAGTCTTGCTCCTCCTCTCATCTATGTTCCATTCTAATGCCAAGAGCCTGACCTTGTTCTTCTGCCTAAAAACCTCAACACAGTTGCCCGTTGCTTATAAGATCACATTGGAACGGCAAACTTGGTCCTCCCCGCATGGGACCCTTTACCTCTTAAGCTTCACCTCCTGTTCTCCTTTTCCATGTCCCCTCTGTTCCAATGACTGTGGCTCCTCACAGCTTCCTGGGCACACTGTGTCCTTCCGAGGGGTCATGTTGTTCCTTCAACTTGGGATGCCCTTCTCCTTCTCCATCTGGCAAACATCTGGTCATTGGAAGACTGTTCCAAATATCACCCCAGGAAGACTTCTCTTCTTCCCAAGGTGCAATGAAATCTTTTGCTTCATTACCTGTCAGTAGTAACTGACATGTAGTAACTGACATGTAATGTCATTGGCCTAGCTCTTACCTAATTGCGTCTCAATTATAATGTATTGGTTTAGATGCTGTCTCCCTTGCTACAGTGTGAGATGTGTGAAACACAAGTGACCCACTTTATGTTTGTATCCCCAGCACTACCAGAATGTACTTGTGACTAATGATGACCAACACTTACTGAGTTTTTACCATGTGCCAGGCATTGCTCTAAGTATCTTTGTTAGCTTGATTGTTTCACTTTCTCACAGCCCTATGAGGAAGATTCTGTTAATGTTTCTGTTTTGCAGAAGAGAAAACTGAGCCTTGGAGCAGTCAGAGACTTTCTGGTACAACTATTTCTGTCTATTTCACGTAACTGGTAAGTGGTAGAACTTGTATTTGAAAATGGGTTTATCCGTTTGTTCTCCTAATACTAGCTATTAGTATTTCTTGAATGAATGATTGAATAAGTGAATGAATACGTGAACACAGTCAGTTGTTTGAGTATTTAAAGTGTGTATCTTTAGGGCGCCTGGGTGGCTCAGTCGTTAAGCGCCTGCCTTTGGCTCGGGTCGTGATCCCAGAGTCCTGGGATTGAGTCCAGCGTGGGGCTCCTGCTCGGCGGGAAGCCTGCTTCTCCCTCTCCCACTCCCCCTGCTTGTGTTCCTGCTCTTGCTGTCTCTGTCTCTGTCAAATAAATAAAATCTTTAAAAAAAAAATAAAGTGTGTATCTTTAAGCAGCAGACCAGGACCATTTCCTTGGCTTGGAAAAGGGAGAGGAAGTGTCCGGGCAGAGGGGATAGCATGAGTGAAGCTTGAAGATAAGGGGGTGCAGACTCAGAGAAGTGAGAAGACGTGCCCCAGGATGCAGAGTAGTAAGTGGTAGAGTCAGGATTTGAACTCAGGTGGGTTTCCAGGACGGGGGCCCTGAAGCTTGGCTCCTGCAACAAGGAGCCCCCTTCCCCAGGGAAATTCCAATGCTAAGCATTTCCGGTTGCAGGTTCAAAGAGTCAAGAGGGTGCTTGCCACCCCTTCCTTCACTGCCAACTGCCCACTCCTCCTCGACTCCAGACTTGAAGGCGAACGTGGCTGGAGAAAGACAAGAGGATGCTAATGTGTCACCAGGAGGAATCAGTGCTGCTGAACGAGCCCACACTTCCCTGGTAGGTTCACTTTGTCTTCTACACCATTCCAAGCCTTATTCTTACACTTCCAGTATCCTCCTTCTCTCTGTCAACTCATAAACTTGATTCCTAGTTCAAGGAAAAATCGTAAACAGTAGAGGAAACCTGTGGGAGCTCTGTCACTTTATTTACCAGCTTACTCATGTTGGGCACATATGTTCTACCTTCCCCGGGATTACTGGGCCAACTCTCCATGCTCCTCTGTGGGGCTGGCCTCTCTTGTGTGCTCCATTTCCTCTTCTTCCGCCTATGAGAGCTTCATCAGCAATTCTTCCCTCTCCCTCAGGCAGTCATCTATGGATCACTCTCATCCACATATGCACATGCTGTAATTTCTCCTTCCTGGGGCTTTGCCTGTGCTGTTCCCTTTACCTGCCATGCTATTCCAGGAAATATTTGCAAAACTTGCCTCTTTGTTTCCTTTGGATCTTTGCACAAGTATCCATACTGTGTAAAAGGGCAAAAATTGCGGGGTTATGCTCTCCTTTCCTTTTGGAAGCAAAAGAGAAAAATGTGAAAACAAAGATTAAAAAAAGTGTTTTAGAGTGCAAAAATTTCACCCTCCCTATCCCATTTTCATTTTGCTTCATAGTGTTTATCACCACTTGACATGTATAGACTATTCATTTGATCCTTCAGCACTGGGATTTTTTTTCTTTCTTTCTTTTTTAATTGTTATATCTGGGCACCTAGGATAGTATCTGGTACACAACAGGCCCTAATGAATGTTTGTAGAAAAAATGATTCCGAGACTTCCTTTCCCTGACATCCCTGCTGGTTTGTAGCAGTGCTGTGATTTTTCCTTACAAAGAGGGATAGCTATTCAGAAGGGTATTACCACCCACCACTTTCACTCAGAAGTTCCTAGTGCAGAGCTTCTCAAGCTTGGATGTGCATTTGAATTGCCTGGGGCTCTTGTGAAAATGCAGCTTCTGAGGCAGCAGGTCTGGGGGTCCTGAGACTCTGCATTTCTAACCAGCGACCCGGTCATCTAAATGCAGCACATCGAGTGGGCCGGCTGCTTTGCTCAGCTTAAGCACCGTTAGTTATTTTTTTCTTTTTCAAGGACTAGAGTGAGGATACATATTTACATAGTAGACTTACGTACTGACGGTGGAAACATGACCCTGAGTGCAAGCGGCTCTGTGGCCCGTGTGTCTGTAGCTGTAGGTTACTAAGTTTGGGCGGAGAGTTTCATCCATCATTTTCTTTTTAAAGATTTTATTTATTTATTTGAGAGAGAGAATGAGAGAGAGAGAACATGAGAGGGGGGAGGGTCAGAGGGAGAAGCAGACTCCCTGATGAGCAGGGAGCCCGATGTGGGACTCGATCCTGGGACTCCAGAATCATGACCTGAGCCGAAGGCAGCTGCCCAACCAACTGAGCCACCCAGGCGCCCTTCGTTTTATATGCCAAAGGAGGAAATGTTGGTAGTCTGTTGAATGAGGACTGCCCATTGTTCTGGGCAAATGTAGTTTAGTTTAGTTTAGTTTTGATGTGTGTGTGTACATGTGCAAGAATAGTAGTATTGATGCTAATAAGTTTCCTAGCAATCGCCTGATGCAGTTCGCCAGGTTTTGGCATGAAATCAATACGAAGACAAGTCCTGCCTTTCTGCTCAGAGGATTATTGCATCACTCGGCTTCTGTCTAGAGAGCAATGGTGAGTGCTTCCTATGATCATCACCAGGATCAATCAGTTTTAAAATCATAGAGACTCCCCACGCGGTGTGCACAGTTTGTGTGTGTGGCAGAAGGACCCAGCTGGAGAAGGGCAAGCGGAGACTGAAAACCAGCCGGCACCCCTTTGCCAAGCCAGGTGTTCTGGCTGGAGTTGCATTGCCTTTTTCACCTCGAGAGGGTGCCTTTTTGCAAACTGAATAACAGTACCTCATGCTTGATGACTCTACGGGGAGTGCTGAGCATGGCACTTGAGTTTTAGGGAAGTGGAGATACAGAGCGCCAGAGCACTCCTCTTGGTTCTTATCAGCATCTAACATTTATTGAGGTCTTACGATGCATGAGGCACTGAACCCATTGCTTTTCATACATTATCTCCTTTGTTCCCTACTGCAGCAATCCCCAAAGTTAAGTAATATTATTATTTATGTCATCCTTGCTTACAGGGATGTAAAATTGGAGAGGTTGAGTGACTGGCCTAGGGTCACAGAGCTCTGCTGAGTCTAATTTTCAAAACTGTGCCTCATGACCCTCCGGTAAGTATTAAATTAATTAAGTTAAATTCAAGTACAAATTGCATCATGTCAAAATTTTATTTGTCGTTAATTAGTGAGAGAACCAGTACGATGTTAAAGTTTACCCAAAGAGCATTCGAGAATTTAGGTCAATGCAGGTGATTTAACCAAGAAATCTAAGAAAGGTGTGGTAGCCTGGATGATGCCCCTCCACCCTCCAGAGATGTCCACGTCCCGATGCTGGAATTTATGAATATGTAAAAGGGACTTTGCAGATGTAATTAAGTTGTGGATTTTGAGATGGGGAGATTATTCTGGATTATCTGGGTAGTCCGGTACCCTCACAAGTGTCCTCATACAAAGGAGGCAGGAGTATTGGCGTGAGAGACAGAAGAGGGAAATGCAGGCAAGAGCAGTGTGCTTTGCAGAAGGAGGAAGAAGCCACAAGCTACAGAATTTGGGGGACCCTCGAGGCTGGACAAGGCAAGGAAACACATCTTCTTCTAGAGCCCCCAGGAGAACCCGGCTGGCACTTGATTTTAGCCCAGTGAGACTGATTTTGGACTTCTGACTTCTAGAACTAAGATAAATTTATGTTGTTTTAAGCCCTAAGATGTGGTACATTGTTACAGCAGCAGGACATTAATACAGAAAGATTACTGGATTAGATAGAAAGCTGGTTAATGTCCAACAGGGCCATAAACCGTAACCCGTGGAACTAATTCTTCCCCCAGAGTTAAATTATTTGCATCTTTCCTGGACCAAAATTTACAAGTTAACCTCTGTCCCTACAGAGATGAAAATTGCCTGGTCAGTAGAAAGTCAAGTCCAACACTGCACCAAAAGAACACCCAGTACTCTCTCCTGGATATTCCCGAGTTTAGGACACTCTCCCGGATAGCTAGGAAGTGAAGGAGCTGGGATTTGAACTGGGTTCTTCCAAGTGCAGAGTTTGGGCTCTTCACTCTTAAGGGTCAGTCCTTCTCAATGACATTAGTTGGTAGAGTAGCAGGGCAATCTGGGACAAAGAAAATTGGGCAAAAGAACTGAGAACATAGCTCAAAGATTGCCAAGGGGAATTTCCCAACTCTTTCATGGTGCTAATCCTGAACGGAGGACTTGCTCCCTTCCTCTCCCATGGTGGAAATTCCTACTCTAGGGACACCTGGCTGGCTCAGTCGGTAGAGCATGTGACTCTTGATCTCAGGGTTGTAAATTCAAGCCCCACATTGGGGGTAAGAGTACTTAAAAATAAAATCTTTAGGGGCACCTGGGTGGCTTGGTTGGTCAAGCATCTGATCTGACTCTTGGTTACAGCTCAGGTCATGATCTCAGGGTCCTGGGATTGGGCTCCATGCTCAGCACGGAGTCTGCTTGTCCCCCTCCCCCCCCCCCCGCCGCTCGCATTCTCTCTCTCAAATAAGTAAGTAAATGAAATCTTTAAAAATAAACAAAATCTTAAAAAAAAAGAGAAATTCCTGCTTTACCTCTCTGAGAACTTAGGGTCAAGCTTTTAATAGGTGGTGGTTTAGATAGGTTCCCGGTTGGTGTAACTTGAGAGGTGTGGTGGTGAAGCTGAAATCCCCCCTCTCCTCTCCTCCCCACCTTGTTTAGGAGCAAAGGCCCCAGAAAGTCCCTTCTTTAAAAATATGTTACTTGGTTAAGCATCATAACACCTTGCCTAGTAAATGCTTGATGAAAGTTTGAATTGCATGTGGTTTGGGGGGAAAGGAGGGGTGAAGACTTTGGGGTTGGGGAATAGCTAGCAGGAGCAAGTGAGTGGTGCCAAGAACTAGCATGGCCTTCTTAAGAGATGGTGCAGTGAAGGTCCTGACTGAGGTGGGGGACTTTTATAGGGAAGTTGGATCTGTGGTTGGACAGGTAAGGTGTGGGCCAATGTCTTGAATGAGGGCTGGGGAGTGTAAGTTTACCTTATAAGGCAATTTTTCTTGACAGTGACTGTTAGAATAAACTGGGGAGAATTAAGAAATACTAATGCACCGACCCTATATTAGTTTCCTAGGGTTGCCACAAAGTACCACAGACTAAGCAAACACAAATTTATTTATTATGGTTTTGGAGGCTAGAAGTTCAAGATCAAATTGTCAATAGGGTTGGTTCCTTCTGGGACCTCTCCTTGGTTTGTAGTTAGCCATCTTTCCTTGTGTCTTCACATGGTCTTCTCTTTGTAACCGTGTCCAAATTTCCTCTTCTTATAAGGACACCAGTCAGATTGGATTAGGGTCCATCCTAAAGACCTCATTTTAACTTAATTACCTCTTTAAAGATCCATCTCCAAATATAGTCACATTCTGAGACACTGAGGGTTAGGACTTCAACATAGGAATATTGGGGGGACCCAGTTCAGCTTATAACAGACCCCATCCCCAGAGGCTGATTCAGGCAAACAGGAATGGGGCTGAGGCTTTGATATGGAAAGCTCCATTTTACTTAATGTTCAGGAATGAGAACCATTGCTGTGGGGTCTACACTGCAGGTAGTTGGGAATGAAAGCTGGGGATGAAGTGGGCAGATCTGTCTGCCGGTGCAAGCCGTGTACCACGCTCACCAGGAGGGCTTTGGGAAAATCATTCAAAGATGCTGAGCGTTAGTGGTTTCATCTGGAAAGTGAAGACAATAACTTTGCCTGCCTTCAAGCAGGAGGCCTGAATGAGAACCATTGCTGTGGGGTCTACACTGCAGGTAGTTGGGAATGAAAGCTGGGGATGAGGGCTGGGGAGTGTAAGTTTACCGCCCCCCTCCCCCGGTCAGGCTCCCTGCTCAGCAGGGAGTCACCTTGGGGATTCTCTCTCTCCATCTCCCTCTCACCTTCCTTCCCCTCACACACTGTCTCTCTCAAGTAAATAAATCTTAAAAAAAAATATTTATTGAGGGTTCACTACATGTCACAGGCTCTTCTACATGCTATGGATATAGAGAGAAAGAGAAGAGCTTCCTTCCCCTTGGGCTCTCTGATTAGATGTCTTTGGACCCATCTGTGAGCCAATCACTGTAGCCAGGAGTATGGGATGTGCTGATTGGCTTGGACTGGGTCACGTGCCCCACTTAGGAAATGCTGCAGTCATTTTGACTGTAGGGACTACGTCGTAGTTCTATTTGTGGTGTGCCCCCAGGGCATCACTCAGGGACTTGCCGGTAATAAGCAAATGAGAAATGACATGAGAGGAGTGGACAACTCAGTAAGCAGAAGAGAGAAAGTGTGTGATAGACAAATGTATAAAAACACTTTAAAAGCGGGCAGGTCTAAACAAATCAAACCATAAAATGATGGCTTTCAGTTGCCAATCAGAAAGCAGATACAGTATCCACTGTAGATTATTTGCTAAAAATATTTGCCCTGTGCGTTTCTTATCAGGATGAGAAAATCCTGCTCATTATTCTGGGGGAGCATTAGAAACAAAAGAAAAACTGTAGTTCCTTTCAGAGTTGTCCTTGGGGCCAACAAACCCAGGGGTCGCTCTGGGTCTCACACTTTGAGGAACACGTGAAAGAAGAAATGAAGACAGGCTCATGGCTGGCAGCTAAAATACGTTGCTGTCATTATGTAAATGTCTGCTACCTTCCTCTTTCCTCTTCCCTGTTTCTGCCTGCTATGGGCACCTTGGAAACATTTCTCCCCAGTGCCTGTTGTTCTTGGGCACAGTTTCTCAGTTCCTTTGATAGAGGCTGCCCTCGTGTTTCTTTTATGCATATTTCAATTGGTTAAAAAGTACAAGACAAGAAAAAGTCTAGAAGAAAAATTTATACTTCTAAAACTTAGCATGTAAAAGAGCCTTTCATTGGTTCTGGATACAAAAAGTTCGGTTTCATCTATCTTGTACAACACGGAGATGGGTCAGCACTTGCAGGAATGTGTGTGATTTCATCCCACCACTTACGGAAGGACATATGAAGGACACATCAGAAAAGGCAAACTAAATTATTAAGAGGAACCTACATTTGAGCACAAGTGCAAAGGGTATGGATTCAAGTATGGAAAGAGCAAAGCTTTGAAGAAATAAGCAAATACTATGAACTCATGAAAGACATAGAAAATATGTCTGTAAATAAACTTGTTCACCAAATTTCAATAGACTCAAGTAAGAGGGGCACCCATGAAGTTTCAAAAGGCTAAAAGAATTCCAAACATTGAGTGTAAGTGTTTTCAAACAAGGGGGATAAACACATGGAATTCAGTGACTGTAGAAGGTGCAATGTTTGAAAAGATAAAGTCCTTTAAGAATGTGGATAAATTCTTGGATTACAGACCAAGAGTGGGTCTTCAGATCCTGGAGGATGCTCCAGATGCAGCCCCACCCACAAAGGACAATCCCATCCACCCGCAACGCTTCTGTCAGAGATGGAGTGTAAGGCAAATGTCCACATGGATCACGAGCAGGCTGAGGACAGCACTCAGCAATGCTTTGAGAATAAACAAGGAGATCTGCTCTATATTTGAGGGTGTGGTTTTTTTGGTTTTGGTTTTTTTTTTTTTTTTTGACATGGATGGTTATCATTGAATTAATACCATGAGTAAATGATTAAGCAAATAAATAAAGGAAAATGATGAATAGAGGGCTTTTTGTAACTTTTTAATTTTGAAATAATTATAGACTCCTAGGAAGTTGCAAAAATAGCACAGAGTCACGTGTACCCTTCACCCAGCTTCCCCCAATGTGATATCAAGCTGTAGTACAATATCAAAAACCAGGAAATTGACATTGGTATTTTACCGTGAACTAGACTACAGACTTCATTTTGTTCTCATCATTTTTGAAGTGTGTGTGTTTGCATCTGCGTAATTGTATTCATGTATAGATTCATGTAACTTCCATCATAATCAAGATCCAGAACCCTTCCATCACCACGGAAGAACTCTTTCACACTACTCTTGAATTCCCTCTTCCCTACCCTCTCCCTTCCCTGGCAACCATGAACCTATTCTCCACGTCTATGGTTTTGTCATTTCTTATAATGTTACAGAAGTAGAATCATACTTCAAAAGGCATGCAACCTTGAGAGACTGACTTCTTTCATTAAGCATGATGCCCTTGAGGACCATTCAGGTTGTTGTGTGTGCCAATAATTCATTTTTGTTGCTGACCCGTGTCCCATCATGGGTATACCAGACTTTGCTCCACCACTCACTTATTAAAGGACATTGAAGCTGTTTTCAGTATTTTGCTATTATAAGTAAAGCTGCTGTGAACACTTGTGTACATGTTTTTGTGTGAATATAAGTTTCCATTGCTCTGGGATAAATGCCCAAGGAGTGCAGTTGCTGGGTTCTATGGTAAGTGCATGTTTAGTGTTATAGGAAACTGCCAAACTGTTTCCCATGGTGATTGTACCATTTACACTGCCACTAGCAATGTCTGAGAGACCCAGTTTCTCTGTGTTCTCACAAGCATTCGATATTATCCCTATTTTTTAAAGATTTATTTTTATTTATTTGAGAGAGGGGGAGGTAGAGATTGAGTGGGGGGAGGGGCAGAGGGAGAGGTAGAGAGAATCTTAAGCAGACTCTGCACTGAGCTTGGAGCCCCATGTGGGGATCACTCTCACAACTGTGAGATCAGGACGTGAGCTGAAACCAAGAGTCAGACACTTAGCTGACTGTGCCGCCAGGTACCCTTGATATTATCCCTAATTTTTATTTGAGCTATTTGAATAGGTGTGTAGGGATACACCATTGTGGCTTTAATTTGCATTTTCTTAATGGCTACTGATGTTCACTAACTTTTCTTGTGCTTCCTTGCCATCTGTAACTCCTCTTTTCTGAAATAGTTGTTCATGTCTTTGGGCGATTTTCCAATTGGATTCTTTTTTTTTTTTAAAGTAAACTCTACACCCAACGTGGGGCTTGAACTCACAACCCTGAGATTAAGAGCCACATGCTCCACCCACTGAGCCAGCCAGGTGCCCCCTATTTGGATTCTTTATTTGCTTTTGTACTGTTTGTTGAGTTTTGAAAGGTCCTTAGATAGTCTTCATACAAGGTGTTTGTCAGATACTTGACTTGCCAGTATTTTCTCCTAATCTGTATGTAGCTTGCTTGTTCATCCTTTAAACAGGGTCTTTCCCAGCACAAAACAAGTGGAGGTTTTAAATTCTCATTTAGAAAAGCCTGACCCATGCTTGAGAGCGCTGGACATGGTCACTCCATTGGTTGCTGCTCATCAGGGCAGATCATGGGTCGAATTCCCATTTGGGTGCACTCAGTCAACTTTAAAATAGCTCACCCCCCAGGGGTTAATGCTATTCAGTGGCCACAGGTCAGTGTTTTTCAGAACATCACAAGAAGATGAGCTGACTAAGAGTGGTCCACCACTGAGAGAACAATTTGAAGGGCATGTCCTCACTGATCCAGGAGGTGAGTCTGGAGCATCATCCCTTCTTAGAAAACTGGAAAGTGCACCATCATCAGGATGGAGTGAAAGCCAGCAGTCCAAATGCCAGGAAGGTTCTTGGGCCATTTCACCACTGCATCAAGTAACAAATAGACTTGAATTCATCGGGTGAATTTAGCCAAAAAAGGGGGCCAAGACACACATGGAATTCAAAACCAGAAATAATCTCAAGTTTGAGTCATCCAACGCATTTGTCTACATTGATTGCATTCACCAGATAAAAGTCAAATCCATTGTATGAGGCAAATGCAGCCTTGGCTCAGGTTAAGGGTTGCTGCCGTGGGGACTACAAGATTTCCTGACACACTGCAGGCATGAAAGGAATGGATTACATCTCCATCTTATGTAAATTTCCACTGGGGGAAAAAGATTGAAAGGAAAATAATCATGCTTTAGTCATTTTCATTTAGGGTAATAAGATCCTTTAATTCCTTCCTGGGAAATGAGACAACAGCTGTCCTGTCATAAATGGTAAGACACTTTCCTTGACATTTTGCAGGAAACCAATCATCAGCCGAAATTTTGACCTAATGGTGGCACCAAGTTATGTTTTTAAGAGAAAGATAGATTTTCTTTAAATATATGACCTAAGCCAGTTGGCCCCAGAATGAAGAATTAAGTACAAATTATACCAACCACGATGTCTGAGGTAGACACAGAAATCTTATCCTTCCTGCTTCTCTCATCCAGGCTGAGTGGGTCCGAAGGAGGGTGAGCGATCAGGTAAAGACTATTTTGCAGTGTTGGTAAGTGAATGTTGGATGTTTGCTTCTGCTACATTCATTGTCTTTCCATTTTGGCTGCAGCACCCAACTTTGATGTGACGGTGCACCTCACCCAGCCCTTAGCCCGTGTGGTCTCCTGAACGAACTACCGCATCACCCTTGCACAGCTCTTTGATATATCATTATGACCGTTTGCCAATGGGATGACTTCTCAGGCAGGGTAACTTGCTCAAGGTGTCAAAGATGATAAGCAGGAGCACCAGGATTGGAACCCAGTTGGTCTTACTCTGGAGTCCATATACTCAAGTCTTTCCACTCTCTGCCTCCATCAGACTGGATGTCCATCTTTAATCTCCACCTGTAGCCCGGAATAATAGCTACTCTTGGTTGTTTTTCTCAGGGACACAGAAATGTGGAGTGTTTTTTAGGTGAGTCATCTGGAGAAGTTTATCTTATTTTGAGAATTCGACTGGCAGCTGAGGATGGGGAAATTTTGTTTTTCCCTGTTCCCCTCTGGGTTCTACGAGGAAGAGAAAAATGTTTGTGAGGGGATAATATAGAAATGACTGTATTCTCTCTTTGCTCAGGTAATGGGTAAGCCGCTGCCAGCTGTGAAGTTTAGGGAAGCAACCTCTTAGCTGCCAGAGATGGGATGTGGTGTCTGGGAGCACCTGCCTGTGGGCCCAGAAGGAACTAGGAGTCAAGTGCATAGCTCAGATTCCCCAGGAGAGCCCAACACATGTATCAGAGGCATCTAACACCCACGACAGCAGGGATTTTGTCAATTTTGTTTGCTGCTGGATCACCGGTACCTTAGACTGTGCCTGGCCAGGTCGTGGCTTCATAAACATTTGTTGAATGAATAAATGAATGAAAGAAAGAATGAATGTGTCAGATGCTGGCAGGACTTCCTATGTCTTCAGTCTCCATGAAGGTGAAGGACGTCATAAATAGGGAGATATAGACACCCTTCAGGAATTTTTAACTGCCATACCATCTGAGTTGATACTTTCAATATTTATTTCTTTTGTAATTCAATCTCTCTTTTAAACAAAGTAACTCCCTTTTCTTTCCTTTTCTTCCCTTTTCTTCAGACTTCCCTCCCACCTGCTAACTCAAGTCCTTTAGAGCCTAAAATATCTTACCTGGATCCTGCATCTTTCTTTGTAACCTCTTTGTTTCTACTTCTTTCAGCCAATTTCTTAGATCATCTACAATTTTGTTTCTACGTTCTTTCCTCAGCCCTTGCCAGATACCTCCTTCTCTAGCCCCACAACCTTACCAAAGTCTTGCCATCAATCACCAATGCCTATTTTACCAATCCAACGAACACATCACAAATCTTTATTTTAATGTAATATATTTTAGTTGTATTTGAAAGAGCTGATCATCCAATGTTAAAATTTTCTTTCCTTAGTGTTTGTGACGTCAATTGTATCCTGATTCTACTCCTAATTCTCTGACCACTCTTCCTCTGTAGATTTCTCTTTCTTTGTTCACTTTTACATGGGAATCCATCCTCAGCCACTCTTTATCTTGCTCCACACATTCTCCTTATGGGAACCCTGTGTTTTAGCTCATGAATAATTACATGATCCAGCCAGGCCAATCAAAGTCTTCCCTGGGAATTTTGTTAGAATTATGGAGAAGGAGAGTTCTTTTTGGAGACAGTTGGCTTTAAGTATTACATTAGTCTGGAGCTGTGAGAGACTGTCTTGTCTAGGAGCAGAGAGCCTGCCTGAGAATAAAGTCAGAATGTGGAAAAGCAGAATAGAGAGACATGTTGTTATCATGGTACCCCTGGATTTAGCCATATCTGAGACAAATTAATCTTGACTCTAAAGTTGTGTGAACTGGTAATTTCATGTCTGTGTGGATTCCCTGTATGTATACCTATTAAATTTGATTTTCTCCTGTGTGTGTGTGTGTGTGTGTGTGTGTGTGTGTGTATATGTGTGTGTTTAATTAAGTAAGCTCTATGCCCAACGTGGGGCTTGAACTCACAACCCCAAGATCAAGAATCACATGCTCTACTGACTGAGTCAGCCAGGCACCCCTGATTTTTCTCCTGTTAATCTGCCTCGTGCCAATTTGATTCTAAGTCCAGCTAGAAGGACCATAGCGCAGAGGAAGGTCTTCTTCCCCAACAGTTGGCGGAGTCATCAGGATCACTTTAACTTGCTGGACACTGCTCACTCTGGACTCTGCTGCAGCTGAGAGATGCTTGGGACATCTGACAAGCAGCCATCAGACAGTGAGATTTCTTACCATGTTAGCCTCTTGGACTCTCTATCTGCAGAGTCTGAAGGAGCAGGAATGGTGAGAGTCCTTTTCTCTCTTCCAAATTTAGGTTAGCAGGAGAAAATATTTGTGGAACTAGCTCCTTGGGCCTAGCAACTCTTTGGTTAAATTTGGTAGGGTATTCTTTGGTGACTGATTGGTTTCCTCCCAGATATGGTCTTTGTATGTGTCATGCAATGTGCACACGAGGTAAATTAATCTTGACTCTAAAGTTGTGTGAACTGGTAATTTCATGTCTGTGTGGATTCCCTGTATATATACCTATTAAATTTGATTTTCTCCTGTGTGTGTGTGTGTGTGTGTGTGTGTGTGTGTGTGTGTGTGTGTGTGTGTTTAATTAAGTAAGCTCTATGCCCAACGTGGGGCTTGAACTCACAACCCCAAGATCAAGAGTCACATGCTCTACTGACTGAGTCAGCCAGGCACCCCTGATTTTTCTCCTGTTAATCTGTCTCATGCCAATTTGATTCTAAGTCCTATGGCTAGGGGCCATCCTGGAAGCCTAAGCCACAAAATTGGTGGGCACAGGTCAAGTACTTAAAAGCTGTTAGAGTGCTCGCCACCTTAAGAAGACTCCCCTGATAGGGAAGGTTGGTCACAGAATGGGTTATATTGACACTAGGTCCCCTGCCAACCTCAAGAAAACTTCTGTGTGGGTATCTGGCTGGTTCATTTGGAGTTGATCATGAGATCAACTCCTGATCTTGGGGTCATGAGTTTGAGCCCCACGTTGTGGAGTAGATTGTATTTAAAGTTAAAAAAATTAAAAAAATTTAAACACCCCAAAATATCATGTAAAAAAGAAAACTTCGGTGCATCAAGGTATACTGTAAGACACCACACAGTCTCCAACCCCCTGGCACATCCCTCTTAGGCATTAGTGTGGTTCCAAGAACCTAAGGCTCAGTGAAGACTGTTGATGTGCATATATTTTCCCTTCATCTCCTTCTATGTCTTAGAGCTTGGCTTTGTGACCAATGAGAATATTCTCTTTGGTTTTCACCGTTGGAGGATGCACTTACCGGGGTGCACTTTGGTGGCCAAACAGATTAGGGAACTGACTCTGACTGTCCCCCCCACCTCTCTTTCCGTCTAGCTGTGCCAGCTCTCATGAGAGGTTCCAGCTCATAGGAACCTTTGTTGTCTAAACCTTTGTTGCTTGTTAGTGCTGGAAAGTCCTATTCCAGTATTGTCTACCCGTGTCACAGACTGGCAGGTCTGTAACTAAAGGCATCTTGCAATTTTTTGGGAGACTGGACATCCCGTTTTCACCACACCATTCTTTCCACCTGTGCAGTGGAGGTCTTTGCTTTCTTAGACTAATTTTGGGAGTAAACTTCTGGATCATGGGTTGTATCAACTATGCCTTCTTTGGATGCATCTTGCATCTTTGGCTAAGCTATTAAGGCTTATTGGTTTGAGTTGCTATTAGATTCTACTTGTCAATGGCCAGACGGTAGATCCTTTCAATTGACTATATTTAAAAGAAAATATTCTTTATAGAGAGCTCTCAATTTTCTTAGTAGTATAATGGCTAGCCTCAGGGACTCCCTTAACAAGATAAAATTGCAGAAATTAGGCTTAAGACTCAGAAACAAATGTCTACTTCCAATGTAAATTTCTCTTAAAATTCTGTCTCATCTACCTATAGGGCCTCATTTGCCCTATAAGATTTACAGGAAATACTCAGCCCTAATCTCTAGGTTCAAAGTATACGGGTTTGCTCATGTAAACGATGAAAGCCAGGAAATAAATTTAACAAAAACACCTGAGACTGGCAATAAAGCTTGTCTTGCTCCTACCTTCCAGGAATAGAGAATCAGGCTCTGCCAGCTTCAGGCATTCATATGCAATGTCCTTTGCATGTGTATCCTAGACAGCCTCTCCCCCCCCCCCCCCCCCCCCCCCCCCCCCCCCCCCCCCCCGCCATTGCAAAAGAATTTGTGTCTCCTGGATAGCGGCAAAATCTTTTAAATCTTTTATTTATTTATTTGAGAGAGACAGAGAGCGCGAGCATGGGGAGGAGCAGAGGGGGAGGGAGAGGGACAAGCAGACTCTGCACTGAGCCTGGAGCCTGATGCAGGGCTCAATCCCAGGACCCTGAGATCATCACCTGAGCCAAAACCCAGAGTCTGACAACCCACTGAGCCACCCAGGCTCCCCTAGTTTCGAAATCTTTTAAAGTACAAGCCCTTTTACTTCCACTTTGACAAGATCCTACAAAATTCAGAGAGAAATTTAAAAAGTTAATGACTTATTTGCTACCTTCCCTTCAGAGGAAAAGGGGACCAAAATTTCTCCTAGTGCCTCCTAAAAATGATCTGCGAAAAAAACCAGTATTCAGGGACGAACAGAATTAGAAGGCTTTTATTGAAATGCTTTATACAGACAAAAATCTTTTGATTCCAATTTTAGTTAAAAATCTCCCTAATATAAAGAAGTAAATTTAGTTAAAAAGGTAGGCCAGTCACTTAATATTCAGGCTGTAATCTAGTTCTTTGGGGAATTAAAAACAACTCATTGTCTTACCAATTTCCATGAAACCAGAAATGGAACTCCAGTAAGGAGTCAAGGCCCACCTATCTACCAATCCCCAACCTCACCTATTCCTCCTAAATTTTTGTGGGTATTGTAAAACATCAAGACTGGGAACAAAATTGTCCCATATTTAGGAGAAAGGAATGTGAATGTTAAATCACAATTACTCTGAAACTGTGAAAAGGAAAAACAACCCAAAAAACTGTTTTGCGCTCTTTCTGTACCATGAAATATAAATCTTATGTCTTTACAATGTAAACACAGCCGACAATTGCCTGAGACTGAAGAAATAAACGGGAAAAAGAGTTAAATACAAACTGATAGAATGGCTTTTGTGCCCAGACTCTAGCACCTCTTAGACAGAAATGTTCCAAATCTTCACCTTGGACAAAATGTAGGTGCTTTCTCTCTGCTTTGGTGAAGTAAATTTTCTGCCCCCATCTTTTCGAGGACCTAAAAGCAATTCTTTGAAATAGAAAGAATTAGAAACTTTAGGGAAATGTTTTTCATTAAAAAAAAAAAGAGAGAGAGAAAGGGAGATAATTTGTAAATGGGGCTTTTAATATCTTTCTCACAAATATTAGTAAGAAGAACAAAAGCTAGAAGATTGTTTACATCCTGTCTGTATGTGTCTATATGTTACACTTTTCTACCTCCAGATGGTATTGCTGAAATTCATTTGTATAAGAGCTCTATTTAGTTGGTTTGAAGGCAAACACTTGTAAGAATTGGGCGTTCCAAAACTCAGAAACTAACCCAAGTGTTTTTTCAAGTTCATGTGAATCTGGGATACTATTCAGTACTAAAGCTAATTTAAGGCTGTTGGTTTAATTAAAATAAAATTGTCTTTAGAGTTCTGTATTAAATGCAAGACTTCTATTTTACCTATGCTTAATGAGGTCATGTGGGTTCTTGTCTCTGTTGCAAATTTGTCCAAAAAAATTAGAATAATGGTTGACTTTGTCTAATGCCTCATGAAATTCTGTAAATAATCTAAACATAATTGTTATGAACAAGTAAATTAAATAGATGTAAATAAGATTAAAAGGTTTATATTCATGGGTAAACTTTTGAGTGGTTTCCATAGTGTTTGGTAACCTGAAATTTTGGAGTTTTGCTAAGTTAGATGATGAACTGAATTTGAATATCTAGATTATTTCCAAATAAGATAAAATAACAAAATATTAAGTACTAAACATAGGTTTGTCTACTATGGTCTTATTGCAGAGAAACTAAATATGAATACAGTTCTATTAATAAACTTGGTTTGTGCTTTATTTAAAAACTGTACTATGAGGCTTCCCCTTTCTCCACATCCTCGCCAACATCTGTCATTTCCTGACTTGTTAATTTTAGCCATTCTGACTGGTGTGAGGTGGTATCTCATTGAGGTTTTGATTTGGATTTCCCTGATGCCGAGCGATGTTGAGCACTTTTTCATGTGTCTGTTGGCCATTTGTAGGTCTTCTTTGGAAAAATGTCTGTTCATGTCTTCTGCCCATTTCTTGATTAGATCATTTGTTCTTTGGGTGTTGAGTTTGATAAGTTCTTTATAGATTTTAGATACTAGCCCTTTATCTGATATGTCATTTGCAAATATCTTCTCCCATTCTATCGGTTGTCTTTTGGTTTTGTTGACTGTTTCCTTTGCTGGGCAAAAGCTTTTTATCTTGATGAAGTCCCAATAGTTCATTTTTGCCTTTGCTTCCCTTGCCTTTGGTGATGTTTCTAGGAAGAAGTTGCTGTGGCTGAGGTCGAAGAGGTTGCTGCCTGTGTTCTCTAGGATTTTGATGGACTCCTGTCTCATGTTTAGGTCTTTCAACCATTTGGAGTCTATTTTTGTGTGTGGTGTAAGGAAATGGTCCAGTTTCATTCTTCTGCATGTGGCTGTCCAATTTTCCCAACACCATTTGTTGAAGAGACTGTCTCTTTTCCATTGGACATTCTTTCCTGCTTTGTCGAAGATTAGTTGACCAGAGAGTTGAGGGTCCATTTCTGGGCTCTCTATTTTGTTCCATTGATCTATGTGTCTATTTTTGTGCTACTACCATACTGTCTTGGTGATGACAGCTTTGTAATAGAGCTTGAAGTCCGGAATTGTGATGCCACCGGCTATGCTTTTCTTTTTCAACATTCCTCTGGCTATTCGGAGTCTTTTCTGGTTCCATACAAATTTTAGGATTATTTGTTCCATTTCTTTGGAAAAAGTGGATGGTATTTTGGTAGGGATTGCATTAAAGGTGTAGATTGCTCTAGGTAGCATTGACATCTTCACAATATTTATTCTTCCAATCCATGAGCATGGCACGTTTTTCCACTTCTTTGTGTCTTCCTCAATTTCTTTCATGAGTATTCTATAGTTTTCTGAGTATGGATTCTTTGCCTCTTTGGTTAGATTTATTCCTAGTAATCTTATGGTTTTGGGTGCAATTGTAAGTGGGATCGACTCCTTGATTTCTCTTTCTTCTGTCTTGTTTTTGGTATATAGAAATGCAACTGATTTCTGTATCTTGATTTTGGATCCTGCAAATTTACTGAACTTGTTTATCAGTTCTAGGGTTTTTGATAGAGTCTTTTGTGTTTTCTATATATAGTCTCATGTCATCTGCAAATAGTGAAAGTTTTACTTCTTCTTTGCCAATTTGGATGCCTTTTACTTCTTTTTGTTGTCTGATTGCTGTGGCAAGGACTTCCAGTACTATACTGAGCAGTGGTTAAAGTGGATATCCCTGCTTATTCTTGACCATAGAAGTAAAGCTCTCAGTTTTTCCCCATTTAGAATGATGTTAGCTGTGGGTTTTTCATATATGGCCTTGATGATGTTGAGGTATGTTCCCTCTGGACCTACTTTGTTGATAGTTTTTATCATGAATGGATGTTGTACTTTGTCAAATGATTTTTCTGCATCTATCAAAATGATCATATGGTTCTTATCCTTTCTTTTATTAATGCGGTGTATCATGTTGATTGATTTGTGAATATTGGAACCACCCTTGAAACCCAGGAATAAATTCCACTTGATTGTAGTGAATGATTGTTTTTTTTTTTAATGTACTGTTGGATTCGGTTTGCTAGTATTTTATTGACAATTTTTGCATCTATGTTCATCAGGTTTATTGACCTGCAGTTCTCTTTTTTTATGATGCCTTTATCTGGTTTTGGTATCAGGGTAATGCTGGCCTCATAAAATGAATTTGGAAGTTTTCCTTCCTTCTCTATAAAACAAAATCTTTTGACTGCAATCTAACTGAGATGTACCAGAGAGCTCCTGGAACATCTCAAAGATTTTATGAACAATTAAACTTATTTGGTACCCTAAATTAAATAGGAAGCATTGTCAAATAATGATACTAAACCTTGTTAAGATTATATTTGTGTACATATACAATTAAAACAAATGTTCTAAAAAATGTATAAAATTCCTAGGAATCTGATATCCTGATTTGTTATTATCTTGAGTGTTGTCTACCACAGAAATAGCCAAATTTCCTTGCCAATTGCATCATAATGAACTCTAATCAAATATTTAACCATGTCCCTTTTTAAGTCTTGTCCTTTGCATTAGGGTTTACACCGGTACTATTACAAATGTGTTTCTTCTTCAGTGAGACTCATAGAAAAAAAACCTCTTGAGTGAAGTTTTCTGATAACCTTAAGATCATAAAACTGAAGTTGGTAAGAATTTCCAAAACTAATGGGAAAACTGGATTCAGGCAAAACAACAATTAATAACATGGACTGAATAAACTCAAGAGGAGAATAGTAATTTTTATGACTTTTTGTTTAAAACATTGCTGGCTTTTTAAAATGTCTTCTTCCAGATCTAAGTAAATCTTTTCTCTTGAGCTAACTGACCTATAGTGATTTGATAAATTATATCATTATAAGCAGAATTGAAATATTTATCCTTTCTTTCTACTTGAACCTTCTAGAATTAAAAAACTCAGTGTGTGTGTGTATGTATATACGTATATATATATATTTAGTATTTTTATATTTTTATGGCAATATATTTATTTAATAAGTTCAATAAGAATCTGTTCTCCTTATAACAGGGCACCATTGGAAACACTGGTTATATTATCAAGGCTTTGACTGGAATGTTCTATTTGAGACATGTATAGACTCAGATATGACCAGACAGATTTAAGGAACTAAGCTTGACTTTATGGAGATGTTGGCCTGACACCTTGCTTACAGTTTCTAGCAACCTTACCAGGTAAGTAAAGAAGGTCACTTCCTAGCAGATGCAGGAATCTCAGGATATGTTGGGGAGCTAGAGAAGAGAGGAATTCACCCAAATCTATAGGTTGCAGGTAAAGTCTGGCAAGTATTTGGTGCAAGTTTTGGTTGGGCTTCTGGCCTTGAGAGGCTATTAAAGTTTCAATCTAGGGGTGCTTGGGTGGCTCAGTCAGTTAAGAGACTGACTCTTGATTTTAGTTCAGATAATCTGAGTCCAGGGATTAAGTTCCACATCTGGCTCTGCACTCAGCAGGGAGTCTGCTTCAGGATTCTCTCTCTCTCTCTCTCTCTGTCTCTCGTGCACTCTCCCTCTCTCTCTGTCTCTAAAATAAATAAATAAATCTTAGGGAAAAAAAAGTTCAATCTAAAAATTCTTTATGAAAAGTTGTAGCAAAATAGATTTAAAGGAACTTATATGGCCAGGGGCACCTGGGTGGCTCAGCTGGTTTAAGGTCCAACTCTTGATTTTGGCTCAGGTCATGATCTTAGGGTCTTGAGATTGAGCCCCTCGTTGGGCTCTGCACTCAGTGTCAGTCTGCTTGAGACTCTCTCTGTCTGCCTCTCCCCCAGCTCACTTGTTTGCACACTCTCTCTCTCAAATCCATCAATCAATAAAACCTTTTTTTAAAAATATTTTTTATTTATTTATTTTAGAGAGGGAGAGAGCACAGAGGTAAGGACAGAGGCAGAGGGAGAGAGTGATAATCTCAAGCAGACTCTGTACCCGGCATGGAGCCCTGTGTGGGGCTCAATCTCACGACCCTAAGATCATGACCTGAGCTGAAATCAAGAGTAGGATGCTCAACTGACTTAGCCACCCAGGCGCCCCAGTAAATAAAATCTTAAAAAAAAAAGTAAAGGATCCTATATGATCAATCACTATTCTTGCTGTGCTTATGTAAATATTTAGGCCAAGCTATTAAAAACTAGACTTATTTTGCAAACACATGTAAATTTGGCTATCTTTGGTACAAATGAGGGTGATTATAGAAGGAAAAAAATGTTTTGATAACATACCGAGTAAATACTAGATCCGAATACTGTTTATTATAAGCTAGACCGGATCCTGATTTCTTCTAGTGCCTGATGACCACTCTCCAAACTAACATGTCTTATTTTTCTCCCACCTCTGAGTTGGATTCATTTGAGAACGAAAACTGCCCTTTGCCCTGCAAACTGAATAGGAACGACTTGCTGTAAACTTCAGAGAAATCACCACACCAGCTCATGTGTAGACAGTCTCGTGCCTGCTGTTGTGTGGGATCTTCAATGATCTTGAGACATTTGACCCACAAACCAGGAAAATCTATTGACTGTCATGTCTGTTCTTGTTGTATCTGAAGATGCTTTGGGCTTGACATCTAGAAATCTCCACTGGCTATTGTCAGGACTCTAAAGCTGATTTATATTATGACCTAATCATTAGCAGTTTTTTTTCCTTTTGTTTCCATAGAAATGCCTCCTGTTTAATCCCTGATTTCTTGAACCATAGGCTTACCTTTGAAAACACATCTGTATCATCACCTGAAATGAGTTTAACTGAACTGACCTATGGTCAGGACTAAGCCTGGCTCAATGAGGTGGAACAACTTACCAGCTCAACTTTTAATATGGAGAACTTCTAGGGACGTTCCAGACAGGGGCCTAGTTCTGTAGGGGCCCAGGGCAGGTTGCCCCCAAATGTGCCGCTTTGGCCTGATTATTTGGGGTTAAAAGTAATAAAAACCCAGCAGAATCAAGAGAGGTGCTCTGCCTCCTCCATAACTGCCTAAATTTACACTGGAAAGGAGAGCCTGCAACAGGAAGACAAATATTAAAGTAACCCACCCCCCCTCCTTTATCGAAGGAACTCATCTGCGTGATAGAACAATCTTGTTTTTCCAAACATCTCCTTTTACCTTCTTGCTAATGAGTTTTCTCCTTTTGTGTCCTCAGGCCTCTACCTTTTTCCTTAGCTCTTGCAAGCTTCATATTGCCTCATTGTCTTTGGAATTCCTTGGCGGTGTGGATTCTCTTTCTGTACACCTATTAAATTTGATTTTCTATTTATTTATTTATTTATTTATTTATTTAAATTAATTAATTAACTTTTTTTTTTTTAGGTGGCACCTTTTTTTTGTTGGGTGCTGGGGGCACCTGGCTGGCTCAGTGGATAGAGTGGAGGACTCTTGATCTTGGGTGTCATGAGTTCAAACCCCACACTGGACAAAGAGCTTACTTTAAAAAAAAAAGTTGTGTGAATGAATATATCCTTTTTAAAAATTTACACTGGTTTGGGTTGTCTTTTTGACACTTGCAACCAAGAGTCCTGAAAAATATACCTTCTACTGTCTTCTTATCTCCAGTCTGGTTCTTGTAACTTCAACTTCCCCATTGAGTTCAGAGGGGTTAATATAAGATGTAGAAATGACAGTACCATTTCTCAGTATAAGATCCTTTGATGGCTCCCCAGAGCCTGCCTACTCAGGGGAGGCAAGCTCAAAAGTCTTAAGGGAACAGGGAGGTAATGTAAATGAAGGAAGGAGGCCAGGTGGAAGACAATAGAAAAGGGTTCAGTGGGAGAGAAGTGTCTTGCCTCCAGCCATTACATTCAGAATGCAAACACTGTGTGCTTGCCAAACAGAACACATCTGGAGGTTAGGTTTGGCCTCTTGGCTCTGGAACCTGCAATTTCTGGCCTATACTGCAGGTTCAAGCTCCTGCACACAGCCTAGGAGGCCTTTAGCACAGGCCTCTGACACGTGCTAAGGCTCATTTCTTGTTGCTAGATGCTCTAGTATTACTAAATTGGTGCAGACATCTTGCTCTTTCACCATTCCATGCTTTTGCTTATGTCGTTCCTTTCCCTGGAACCTCATCCACCCATCCTTTTTACCATCATCTTCATTTTCATCTCACGAAATCCTACTTATTCTTTAATATTCACCTGAGATGTTATCAGCTCCAGGGATTCTCCTCTTGGTGGGACTGATGTGCTTCCTCCATGCTCTCATAGTTGGCCTTACACCTCCATGTCATTGTGCCTGTCAGACCCTGTTGATTCCTCACTCACAATGGTTCCTTCTGTTTACTTGCTGGCAGAATCTGCCTCTCCGTACAAAGGCTGAGAAAACCTGACATTTTCTTCCCTAGCCTGCCTTGCAGCTAAGGTCTGGGATGTGATCCATTCCTGCTCAAAGGGATTGGATAGGAAATCCCCAAAGGATTCTTGGGAAGATTTTCCTCCATGACAACAGAGGAGTAATGGAGAGAACACCCTGCCTTTCCATTTGTGCTGTTGAATGTAGTTCTGTGAGAAGTGATGTTTGGAGCTGCAGCAACCATCTTGCAAATACGAGGGGAAAGCCAAGAGAATCAGAGAGAGAGTGAAGCAAATCCCTTCCATCCCAGATCTGCTGAACCACATTAGGAGCTTTCTCCCTCACCCTTTTTGATATGTGAGATACAGTAATAATCCCCTGTTGCCTATGTCACATTTTGGGCAATATTCTGTTACTTTCAGGTGAGTACGTTGCCTTTGTGCCTCCTCTATTCGGTAAGTTATTTGTGGGGACAGATGATCTTATACTCCCCTCTGTATCCCTGATGTCTAGCACAGGGTCAGAACTCAATATTCATTGAAGTAGTATTTATTTTTTCTTGAATAACTTTTCCACTAAGAGCTACAGTAAACAGTGTGTGCCAGGCAGTGTCTGGTCTATTTAGGAGATAGGCCCTCAGTGTTGGGGAGTAAGAAATATGTCAGTGGATCTTATATGGGTAACCCCCTGGGGATTTATAGGAAGGATCTGATATAAATGTTATGTCATCTCAGTGACTAGTGCTATTCACATTGTTGATTCAGACCATATGAAAGCTTACTACAAAGCTCCAGCATGTATGTCAGATGAAAGAGTGGTGCATTGATTGGAGAAGGAAAGGAGTAGTGGGTGCTTACAGCCCCTTCCTTCATGCTATGCCTTTTCATCTCCTGCTGTGGTCCCTGAGGCCCCTTTCTGACCCCATCCCTGGGTCAATGGGACAAAAATGATAGCTGCTTTCATAAACTCAAATCCATCAAACACTGTGGACTTCTCTTGGTCCTTAGTGCCTGCCTAAACTCTGTTATTAAAATTTGGAGGTTGCCCTTATCTTCTTGGAGGTTTGTGAGATTCCATTTTTATTGAAGTGTTCAGAGCATTATACCAGCTTTAGCTAAAAATGGTGCAGCGAATCAAAAAAGGCACAGTTACTTTGGAGAATCCATTTGGCAGCCCCAGTCCCCTAAGTACATACATTTAATTTTATGGTTTGTTACACAAATCGGTTGAACTTGTCATATCAGAGAAAGCCCATGTATTTTGGAAAGCCCTGTAAATTAAGAGCAGACATTTATATGGGGCTTGTGCTATTTTGTTTTTAGTAATAAGGGAGGAAAATTACTTTAGGTTTCAGTATTGACTCACAGAGAAGCCATTCCCCTTGTCACATGTTCACACCCATGCTACCTTAAGCCTAATCTCCTCAGATCTTGCTGACTGAAATTTAGATAATAGAGTTAGACTCTCATGTGATCTGGAGTCTCCGAGTTTGGAGCCTCTGTAGCGAGGAAAGTGACTTATACAACAGTGCTGTTATGGTGGCGGGTTTGTGTGTGGGGTGGAGTGGAGAGTACTATAGTGGTAACATTATGCCTAAGTCTTAATGATCATACACAGGAAAAGCCCAGTGTCTGAGTATATGTGGGGTGTGTGTCTTCTAAGTAGAGGAGGTTAGATTACATTCTCATTTTTTCATGGCCATGCTTCCCTTTAGTTTCAGAAAAGTAAATACAAGTCTCTCAGCCTGGATGAATTGCAACTCATGGCCAACAAACTGCTCCATGTCCTCAAACTCTTGGCTGAGTTCCCCTCACTTGTATGGCTTCCCTGAATCCTATGTCTTCTCCACGGAAACGACATTCTTGGAGGCCCCTCAATTTCATTCTCTTCTCCCATACCACTGGTAACCCATGATAGAAACAAACTTTTTGTTTTTTCTTTGATCAACAACACAACTTTGAGATCTTTACACTGTTCCTTTCATGTTATACCTCCTTTGTGGCCCATGCTATCCATTTATCCATCCATCCACTTATCCATCCACCCACCCACAGACCCATCCACCTACCCATATACCCATTCTCTCCCCAAGTACCCATCTACCCAACTTCCATTCATCCATTCATCCAACTATCCACCCATCCATCCATCCATCCAACAAATATTTGTTTTTGTTTTAAAGATTTTATTTATTTATTTGTCAGAGAGAGCACAAGCAGGGGAGCAGTAGGCAGAGGGAGAAGCAGGTTCCCTGCTGAGCAAGGAGCCTGATCCTGGACTCTATCCCAGGACCCTGGGATCATGACCTGAGCCAAAGGCAGTTGCTTAACTGACTGAGCCACCCAGGCATCCCCCAACAAATATTTGTTGAGCATATCGTATCTTCCAGGAATTTTCTAGGAGCTGAGGATACTGTGGTGAACAAGCCAGGCATGTCTCTATTGTCATAAAGTTTACATTTTATCTGGGGGACAACAATAAACAAACACTAAATGTAGTGTCAGATGGTGAAAGTGCTGTGAAGAAAAATGTGGCAGCCATGAGAGTGGGCCTCTTTGATATCATACTGCAGGGCGTGTAAGTGACCGAGAAGAGCCTCAGCCACTGTATTCTGAAATCCATCGGTGTTTGACTGAGACCATGCTTCTCAGGGGCTGCTCCTCACCAATAACTGAGCATGGCAGAGACACTAACAGATGCAGGACTCGGTGAAGGGACCCTTGAGCTTGGGATACTCTCTGATGGTCTTGCTCAAATTTTCTTAGAAATGTACTGTGGTCTAAGACTTCTTGCCCTCTCTGCCTCCTGCCTCCCCTCACCCCACCCACTCTCCTTCCTTCAGGCACAGCCCTTCACTGTAGCCTGCCAACCCTCCCCAGCCCATCACACGTCCCTTCCTTTACTTTCTCGTATGTTCCCTCTGATAAAAGTTTGCATTTTTTCTCCCAACTTGGCATCTCTTTCTCGGAGGACCTGGGCTAATGCAAGACTGATGTAGCCTGAAAGAAGAGGCTGTGACTTGGGGTTGGAGTTACTTTGGATAAGTGGCAGGAAAAACCTCTGAGGAGAGGTGACATTTATTTAGGAATTTGACTGGAGGGGCACTATGATTCATGCAAACAGCTGGGGGAAGCACACTTGGGCAGAAGGAAGAAGAGCACACGTTGAGGCATAAAGACCACGGTTTTTGAGGGGAGGGGCCCTACAACTGCTAGGTGGGGAGGGAGAGCAAACAGGTCTCTGGGTTCCCTTCAAATTCCCTCCCATTTCTAGTGGCTCTAACTGTGTCTGCTTTGCATGTTTGGCTTCCCCTAAGATTTCAGATGAACAAAGACTTCCAGGTTTAAAATATAAATACTCTGAAAATACCTGCTCTGGGTGAACTCTGTGATCTCTGCCCTTTTTTATACCTCTATCTATCAGTCCATTGTCCATGGAGAGACTAGGTAGGAGAAAAAAATTACCTCTATTTGGAAGGCTAATTGTTCCGCGGAGATACTGGATTAGTACAGGGCAGGTGTGCATAAGGGGAGTTAGAGTCAGTGATTAAAGGGCTGGATGCACGGAGGCTGGTGCAGAGAGTAGGGAGGCCCTGCAGTTGGGCAGCTGCCAGAGGAGACCAGCCATGTATCAAGTAGGCAGAGGCGGGCAAAGGACCACCATGTGTGCTAGCCTGTGGAGGGTGTGGGATGTAAAGGGTTGTCCTCCATGTGAGATGGAGATGGTTTAGAGAAGCTGTGGAGGATAACAGCTGTACTCAAGGACTTTGGTTTCATATGTAAAATATTAATATTGCCCAGGAGAAAGGTGACAGACTTTACCTGTTGCCAGAGGGGTTAGTAACTGAATTTATAAAAATCTCCTGGCACTACCTTAGTGGTAAAGCTTTACTTTCCCCCCACTGAGTTTTCAGTTGAAAGAGAGACCAATAGCAGCAATGCCAAGACTGAGCTGCATAGGAGAGGATTTCTTTCTTTCTTTCTTTCTTTTTTTATCAGTCCTTTGCGACTGTGTAGAGAAGCCAGAACCACCGATAGGAAAGTGAGTGTATATTGGGCTGAGATGAAATGTGTTCACCCAGTGAAGATGCAGCAATCTTTGAAGGGTGCTTTTGAATTAATTTTATTTATTAATAAGAGGCTCAACTACAGTAGCTAAAACATACAAGAGTGTATTGTCTCATATAAAAGAATTTTGGAGGTAAGTACTGGGGGCTGCTAGGATAGCTCCATGAATTGTCAGACACCCATATACCTTCTATCTTTCTGCTCTGCCACATGTACCTTCCATCCTTATGGTCCAAGGTCACTGCTGAAGCTCCTGCCATTATGTCTGAATTCTAGGCAGCAGGAAGGAGGACTGGAAAAAGGCTTGCCGTTTTCCTGTTAAGCAGCCATTCAGGATGTCAGATACAACATTTCTGCTTATGTATCACAGGCTAGAACTTAGTTTCATAGGCACACCTCAGGGCCAGGGAGGTTGAGAAATGAATGATAATGTTCTCAGTTTAAAATCTGGGTTTTGGTTCATAAAAGGAGAAGGGGAAAATGGCTTTTGGGAGGCATTTTGCTGTCTGAGTAAATTAATGAGAAGTATACATACCTGAAATGGGATATAGCATTCATTCATTCACTCATTCATTCATTCTTTCATTCATTCACTGAATCATTTGTTTGCTTTCTCACTCGTTACTTGAACAAATATTGAGTACTTAGGTGCTAGGGACCTGAGAATGAACAGGGCACTGTTATTGCCTGCAGAGTGCTCCCTAAGTGTGCAGAAATAAGGGCAATGACATGTGAGAAAGGCCCTGACAGATGAGTCTATGTCCAGTGATAGCCAAAGCAAAAACATTTAGTTCTGGTTGGGCAGGGTGCTTAGCAGAAAAGGAGACATGTGGACTGGGACTTGGAGAATGAGGAATTCTCCAAGTGCAGATGGAGAAAAAGCACTCTGGGTGGGCGGGCTGGGAAGATTGGCAGCATCTGCAAAGTTCTGTTGGTGTGAAATAGTATGACAGACCCTTTTGGGAACTGCATGCATAGCCAGAGAGAGCTAAAGGGATGGACAATGAAGCCCTTTTGTGTTCTGCTGAAGACTTTTGAAAAATGCTTTTCCACTATAGTCTGATGTCAAAAAAGAATTGAAGGCAGTCTAAGACATTTGCACTTTATTTTGTAGGTAACAGGGAGCCACCAGTGGGTTTTGGCCAGTGGAATGTGGGCTGAAGTATGTGTGCCAGTTCTGAGACTCAGGAGACACCATTGTTTCTGCTCGCCCTTCTGGGACCTTCCACCATGGGAAGAACATGCCCCAGTTCTTGGGGTTCCTTCAGCTTGGGCTCCAGAATGAGATGCACGAGGAAGACTTGAACTTGATCCACAGGTTGACGAAGAACTAACCCAGCCACCTCTCAAAGCTGTGAGAAATAAGCAAATGCTTGTTTTGTTTGCCTCACAGATTGGTGATTGTTAGGCAGGAGCAACAGCAGTAGAAGCTTGCTAATTATACCTGGTAATTAGATTCCTCTCTGTTGTGTCACACTATGCGTGCTAGACTGGGAGGGGGGGTGAGTAAGGCCACGCCTACCTCCTTGGTAGACCAGATGGCTTCAGAGCTCATGTGAGGGAGATGCCACACAAAAGTGCTATTCCCCAAACCAGGGATGTGAGGTTCATCTGGATGGAAGAGCTGGTACCCAGGTGAATGCCAGGGTTGGTTTAGCTCAGGACTTCTCAACCTCAGTGATGCTGACATTTTGTTGGGGGTCCTGTCCCATACATAGAGGTTTAGAAGCCTCTTTGGTGTTTACCCACTAGATGCTGGTGACACTCCTCTCCCCAGTTTGCAACAACCAGAAATGTCTCCAGCCATTGCCAAAAATCACTTCTTGTTGAGAACCACTAATTTAGCTGATCTGGATCCAGTTTTTCATTAAGGTAAGAACAGAAAATGTTAAGTAATGACATTATTTATTGAGCACTTACTGAATTTGAGGCTTCTTGTTAAGTACTTTTAGTAATTGATCTAATTTGGAAAGTGTATTCGTTTGTATTAGTATTGCCATTATGAAGTACCACAGACTGGGTGACTTAAATAACAGAAATTTATTGTCTCATTGTTCTGGAACCTGAAAGTGTGAGATCATGGTGTCAGCAGGGTTGGTTTCTTCTGAAACCTCTCTCCTTGGCTTAGAGATGGCTGTCTCCTCCGATGGTCTTTCCTCTGTGTGTTGTCTGCACCCTAAGCTCCTCTTTAAGGACTCTGGTCATATTGGATTACCCTAATGACCTGATTTTAACTTAATTACCTCTTTAAAAACCAATTCTCTAAATACAGTCACATTTTGAGATGCTAGCAGTCAGGAGCTCAACATATGAATTTGGGGGGAACACCGTTCAGCCATAATAGAAAGTCTACAACAGAGGAGACACAGAGGTGGGGTAACACTTGCTTAAGTAACACATTTACTATGTAGGAGAGCCAAGTCCAATTCTAGAATCTGTGCTTTTGATCATACTCCATACCACCTCCCCAAGAAATTAATCCTGTGAAAGAATCAGGAAGGGAGACACTATACAAATGTATGCAATGGATTCTGTGTGTGTGTGTGTGTGTGTGTGTGTGTGTGTGTGTCTGTGTCTGTGTGTGTTACAGTAGGGAAAAAAAAAAGAATAGGCTTGTTCAGAAGTGATGCTCACTCCCCATACATACCTGTGCGTGAGAGGAACTTCCTCCAATAGTCACATTGTTTTCCCGGTCACGTGAGAGGAGCTATGCAGATTGTAGGAAGTACTCAGCCTCTGCCGGCCTGGTCTGGACCACTCAATCTTACTCAGTGACAATGCATTTTCGGACCCTGTGCTCTTTGACGATTGAGATAAAAAGCCTTAAACATTTCTACGTGCTAGTCTAACAATTCCATTCCTTGGAATTTATCTTTAGGAATGAAGCAAATATGTGTACGAAGACTTATGCATAAGATATTTGATTTTCACGTGATTTGCAAGAGCAAACATTGGATAGATATTGGATAAATAAATTACAGCATGTCCATATGGTGGAATGTTTAACTCATAGATGAATATTTTCTTCCAAGGGAAAAACCTTCATGATATATTACTCTCTGAAGGAAAAATATTTGGATACCATATAGAGTATGATCCGAATTTTTGCAATTGTATAGAAATATGTCATCATCCCACTGAACAAGGAGGTACTTGTAGGATCTAGCAGAAATGCGTTGTATTCTTGGCTTCCTGCTGTCCTACCAAACCTATCCTGCAGTTTTTATCCTGTGCCCTGATGAAACTGGAGCAAGTCCCAGGGCTTTTGTCACTCTTATCTAAGAAAAAGTCATCACTCTCACAAAAACCCAGTCTCTGCTAATTAATATGTCCACTCCAATGTCAGGGCTTAAACTCTCCAATCTTTACTGAAAATGAACATTTCTCCCCTTTCCTTCCTCAGCTATGTCAGATTGGCCCCTGTAGTGAGAAGGGGTGTGGGGCTGTTGTGTCTCTTTCTCTTCATTGGGTGCTTCGATTCTCCCCCCACACCCTCTTCAGGGCTTCCTCTGGTTCCTCCAGAATTGGGAAGAGGGAGAGGCAAAGAAAGAGGCAGAAAAAGACTCACCAGACTGGCGTTATTCTAGCCACCTGGGTTTTCTCGTGCCTTTCTTCCTGGATCCTTGGCAGCCGGTCCCTTCCTGTTCCTGGTGGGCACCTGAGGTTTGCTTGACAGGGAGATTGTATCTCTTCTGGTTGTTCCCGCACGACTTCTCCCTCCCCTGCTGCCCCATCATCTGGCCAGTTCTGGCTCACGGAGACCTTTACACATGCTTTGCCTTGACAACTTGGGGGAAATGAGCCACCTTCAACACAACCTCTCCTCACTCCACCCCCAGTGCCACTAGTCGGCCACAGTCACTGGCCCTTTGGGTTCCTCAGTGTGATCGGACTACTGATCACAGCGGATCAGTCTACTGATTTGCACATGTTTCAGGGAACAAACATCAAGCCTTCTAAGAGGTCTCACTGAAGCCCCTTTGCCTTGGATGGAACCCCCACAGGGAGGGTGGGAGTCTAGATACCGACGGCTCTCTTTCCAAATCCTTACCTAACACCAACTCCTATCTCTGCCTTTCTGACTTCTTTAAGTTTCCAGAGGTGGGTAGATTGAGCTTTTTTTTTTTTTTAAGTAAACTCTATCCTGAACATGGGGCTCAAACTCAAAACCCCAAGATCAAGAGTCACATGCTCTACAAAGTGAGCCAGCCAGGTGCCCCTAGATTGGGCTTTTAAAACCTGAATAAGTCAGATTGTCTTACCCTAATTCCTGGTGGTCTTACTCCTCACTTTGAAATGGGAAGCAGTCAGCTCTTGTCTTGGAGTATCAGCTGATGCGGAAATAGAAAGAACCTGTTTTCCACTGTCTGTTTTGCACAAACAGAATAAAGAGGCAGACGGTAGGCATGTCAGTCTTGCAGAGGCACGTTGGGGAGAGAGAAAGATGGGGGGTGGGTCTGGACAGAAATGTCTTCAGGGTCCCTTCCAATCCAGACAGTGTATGGCAAGCAGGCAGGGAATACGAGAAAGTATCGATTATATTCCCTGACTGTGATGTTGGAGGAGACAAGACACTCATGTAGCATGACAGCGGTAGACCATCGAAAATGTTCTTGGTGGTAATAAATGTGATAACATTAAGTGTGAATAATCAAGTGCTGAGTGTGTAGGCCCAGCTTTATGTCTCAGAGAATGGCAGTGAGTCAGCTCACTGCTGCAGAGGGTGTGAGAGGAGGTAGATGGAAACTGAACTTGGCCGTCCGCAAGGGGAGACATGCCTCACTTGAGCCTCCATGGCCTCTCCTCTCAGGCTTTGTCCATACTTGTTCTTCTAAATGCCACCCTGCCGGGAAGTCCTTCCCCATCCCTGAAGGTAAACAGGTCATCTCTCATCAGCATTGCATTTTATTTACACTCCTGTTTGTCCTAACACATGGCGGGTTACACACGCACGTGGCTGTTATTATGTCCCAAGGCACTGAGTTCGCTGTTGGCTGAGTCAGCATAAGGGTTGGGGTTCTGGGTTTTGACTACAGGGCTCTCTGCTGCCCGTCCTCCCAGGTGTCTCTAGAAGCCTGGAAAGCACTCTGCTGGTTATTCCAACCCTGCTGGCATTTGCGATCGGGGATGTGTGCCCAAATCCATCTTGTGTGTTTCCAACGCAGAGCCTCCTGGAAAGGAGGTGCTCCCCGGACACAAGGAAGGCAGCTGCAGAAAGCGGTCGTCCCAGCACTGGTCCTGCTCAGAGGGCTGGCCCCCGGGCCCTGCCACCTTCCCTTCTGTGTCTCTTCATTGAGCAGCTGGCCTGCATTTCAAGCAGACCTGGGCTTGGTGCTGGCCACAGAGATGGACTCCTGAGGTAGCTCTACGGGAGCCAGGTACAGGCCTGGCCTCACCCTGATTGAAGCCCCACTTCTCTGCCAACACTGTGTACAGAAACTGGCCGTTGTGTTGAATTACCCCATTTTGCAGTCAAGGCTGCTCAAGCCCTCTTGTTGGACGGGATGGAAACCAAGCCCCGGGGAGGGAGAGGGGTAATGACTGCCGTGTTCATGCATCTGGCTCAGCAGGGAGGTGTGGCCACTGCACAGGCTAGCTGGACAGACATCTGAATCTGCTCCAACTTTGCCCAACTGCCACCTCCTCTGGGGAGAGTTCCCTGCTCCTCAGGCTGAGTTAGACGCTCCTGCCTGTCCCTGTGCCACTGCGCGCAGCCCTCAACTGCGGGAGCCCTCCACCAAGCCCTGGCTCTGGAAGGCCAGGACTACGCTTGTATCATCATCCCCTTGTGGGGGCTGCACTGGCCTCAGAACTGGCTTTTCTTTTTAAAGATTTTATTTATTTATTTGACAGAGACAGACACAGCGAGAGAGGGAACACAGCAGGGGGAGTGGGAGAGGGAGAAGCAGGCTTCCCGCAGAGCAGGGAGCCCGATGCGGGCTCAATCCCAGGACCCTGGGATCATGACCTGAGCCAAAGGCAGCCGCTTAACGACTGAGCCACCCAGCCGCCCCCAGAACTGGCTTTTCTATAGGAAGTCAGACCAGACCCAGTTCTACCTGCGGACCATCCTTCTCTCCCCCTTTCATCACAGTGAAGCCTCAAAAGGCTGAGCAGTTTCTTCTGAAAACACCACCATCTTAACACCAGGAGGGCAGCCCTGCCAGGGGGCAACCAGGAATTTCTGGCCAGTGTCCCAGTGCAAAGGAAAACTGGAAGAGAGTCTAGAACTGTGCTGACCGATAGAAAAATAATGTGAAAAAAGGACAAAGAAACAATAAAATTTAATAATATATTTTATTGAACCCAAGATATCCAAAATATCATTTTTCACATGTAATCAATACAAACCATTATGAATGAGATAGTTGGCATTCTTTCTTTTTTTGTGCTAAGCACTCAAAATTTGATACGTATTTTATACTCACAGTACATCTCAATCTGGACACTCAGTTTTCATCAAAAATACTTGATGTGTATTTCAATTTTATAAAATTTGCAGTTAAAAAAACAGATTCACCCACCCACATAGTTCCAAACATACTTAGAGTTTTCCAATAACTGAATTAAGTATCTGTTTTTAAATTTAGCTTAGTTTAAATAAAATAAAAATTCAGTTCCTCAGTCACGCTAATCACTTCTCAAGTGTACTTTTCAAGTCCCATGCAAGCTCTAGAAGGTGGGCTGGGAGGTAAGGGAAGAACTGATTGAATCAGGGAAGAAAGCCCAATGGCTCTTGAGGATGGTGGCAGCTTCAGGTCATCATCTTGGCTTCTACAAATGTACACGGCACTCATTTTCCCTAAGACTTTAGGGGCTGAAGGCAGAAGGCACTCCTGGTGGGAGGCTCAGCTAACTTCCACGACAGTCTTCGGTGGGATTTCACTTCTTTGCGTTTTCAGCAACATCAGGAAGCTTGGACGGTGGTGTATTGCTGGGGGCACTTGGAGGACTGAAACTCTGGGGAGAGACTCCTAGGTCCTCTGACCATAGAGGAGAGCTGGGGGCTGAGGAGGCCTCTGGAGCCGACGGAGGGAACAGCTGCTCCCCCTACCGGGAGCCAAAGGAACAACAGGCCTGCCAGGCTGCAGGGTTCAGGCTGCCTTTTGTAGACTTGCCCTTCAGGTGCTGGAGGTATTGACCTGGTCCAATGGAGCAAGGTGGGCAGGGGACAAAGACTGGATCTTTTTTGGGTTATCAAGTCTCGGAATACAGAGGCCTTGGCTTTGGAAGCATAGAAATGCTAGTGCAGAAATGAATCTTAGAATGCAAGGATAAGAGGGGCATCTGGCTGGCTCAGTTGATAGAGCGTACAACTCTTGATCTCAGGGTCCTGAGTTCAAGCCCCAGGTAGGATTTAGAGCTTACTTAAAAAGAAAAATAGAAAAGAACAGGAGGGTAAGATTGTTTAATAAAATTCTGTGATTTCCAAACTCAAAACAAAAAATTTTTCTCTAGGCTTAGTTAGCCAACAATTACTTGTTCAGAACCCTCAATCATCGTATTCAGAAAGACCTCACATGTGAAATATACATTTAAAAAATGACATAACCATCCCTTCAGTGGTTTCTTCCAAAATATTTATAAACTGAAAGCAGTAATGTACATAGTAAAAAATTCAAGCTGTACCATAGGTTCTACAATGGAAAGTAAAAGTTTTTTCTTCCTTTGAATGTCGTTTTAAAATGCTCAAAGCACCTGGCATTTAGTAGCTGTTCTGTAAATGTTAGTGTGCTACTGATGAAGGTTCAAAGTGGACAAGAAAACTAACAGCAACAAAAACAGTATTATTATTGTTTTTTAAAAAGATTTTATTTATTTTTGAGAGAGAGAGAGAGAACGTGGGCATGAGCTGGGTGGAGAGGCAGAGGGAGAAGCAGGCTCCCCACTGAGCAAGGAGCCTGATGTGGAACTTGAGTCTAGGACCCCGGGATCGGGACCTGAGCCAAAGGCAGATGCTTAGTCGACTGAGCCACCCAGGCATTCCGGAAACAGTATTTTTAAACCACAAACCAAGTGGGCAATGTGTGAGGGATGGGGTCAGTGGGCCGTCAGGTGTGGCCTCCACATTCAACAGTGCTGCTTTTTTTGAATTTGATAGCTTTGAATGTTATTTAATCCAGACACTCGACCAGACATTGGGAGAAGGGGCTCTGACTGGGTTATTCTGGGAGCCACTGTAAGCAGAGAACTCGGGGTAGTGGGGTAGACAGTGACATTGTTATTGGGGGCCTCTGGACAGCGATTGGGGTACAAGGGCTGGTGTCAGGTGTGACAGACATGGCCCTGGGACAGTCAGCTATGAGCTGGGTTCTGTCCTTGGCAGATGGCTTGAGTGACTTTGGGCCAATTCAGTGGATATCCAGGCTAGTGGATGGGCATTAAAAGGGATGAAAAAAGTCTTCATTCGCAAGGAATCTGTATCTGGGGGAGGACAGATGGGTAAAAGGCTAACCAAAAACGTAGTGCAGAGCATGTCTAGTTGATGGCATATTTCCTTGGGGTCCAAAGAAGGGGTCAGCAAAGAACAGCCTGCAGGCCAAATCCAGCACACAGCCCGTTTTTGTAAGTGAAATTGTGTTGGCCCCACTGCAGGCTGGTTTGTGTGTTGTCTGAGGCTGCTTTCGCCCCCTACTGGCAGAGTTGAGTACTTGCAGAGAGCGAATGGCCCTTAACCAACTGAGCCACCCAGGCGCCCCTAGCGAATGGCCCTTGAAGCCTAAAATACTATCTAGCCCTTTAGAGAAAGTTTTCAGGCCCCTGGTCTAAAGGAAGGAACAGGAATTTTCAATAGAGAAGTGTGTTGGAGCGGCTTCTGGGAATAAAGAGCCGAAGAAAGGGAATTCTGGACACAGGCCTAGTGGCCTGATTCCAGGACAGTAGAGTCGGCCAGGCTCTGTGGGCCCTTCAAGCCTCTCCTCCCTTCTGAGCAGAAAGGAATTCAATTAATTTTTCTACACCTTGTAGAAGAGAGAGAGAGGATGAGTGAGCCCAAGTTTATAAATGCTTTGAAAGTAACATGAAAAAAGCATCCATTAATCAAAAGACATTATTTCTATTTTATTGTTAAGTGGATGCTAATTTTCTTTTTTTCTTTGCAGCCCTGGCGGCCAGTTTCCTCCTTCCTGTTGTTCTGCCTTGGAAAAACAAACCACACCAAACCAAAAACTAGGCATTACCACCACAGACCACACATGTGTTTACTTCAGGAAATGTATTTTCATTTTTTTTTCCAGACCCAAATAGGTGTAAATAGGTTTAGATAGACTCCACAAGGTCGAGACTTCAAAAGGTTTAGAGGGTGTGAAAGAGATGCCTCCCTTCTATTTTTAGGCTCCCTGTTCCTCACTTTGGAGGCAGCGAATGGCACCAGTCTCTTGCACTGTATATCCTTCTTGAGATTTATTTTAGGCAGGAAGAAATATTTACACACACATGTCTTTTTTTCATCCTTTCAACACAAATGATTATCTCCTCTACATACCATTTTGCAATTGGCTTTTCCCCCTAGTAATGCCTTCTGGCAAGTGTTTCACATTGATACACACAGAACTGCCCCATTCTCTTCTTGGTGGTGTAGTGTTCCATCCCATAGAGGTACCATATTGTATTTAAATGTTTTAGAGGTAAATAGGTCTGTTGCTGTCCCCTCTTTGTTATCAGCAGTGCACTGGCTAGCACTGCTGGGCTCAGGGGACGGGGTCAATAACAGCGTCTAGGTAGAAGTTCATCGTACTGATGGCTTTAAAGATGGCCCCTTCTTGGTCCTCCACAGGCCAGGCCAGGGGGAGAGGGGCATTACGTCCCAGCAGTCATGCTCACAGTGTCCTTCTGCCTGCTTTGAACCCTGTCCCTGTGGTTGCCCTGCCTTGGGCTGCTGTGGGAAAAGCACATATTCTAACTGGAAATGGAAGGCAAGATTATTCTGATGTCGTGGGATCAGGTGGTGGTGATGGCATTTGGCAGGCACATTAGTCATGGCCTTTTGTTGAACGTTATAAATACCTACCTCAAACTAGCTTAAGCAAAAAGGAGGATTGTGGACTTATAGAGGCAAACAAGGCGACTGGGGAGTTGTGGCGGACACCCAGTTGCCTACCCAACGTACATCTCTTGATGTGCCCAACTGGAAACATTCAACTCTTGAGGCTCTCTTGCAGCTAGGGGTGGTCGTGTGACCCTTTTCTGATGTAAGTGGGCATATCCAGGCGGCACGTCTGGGGATCCTCACACTTAGCTGGCATATGGCATCCTTTTTGCCTGTCATGTGGATATGAGACCTAGAGACGCAGGAATCATCCTGAGAGATGAGGAGGAGAGCCGGGTGATGAGGACAGTGGAGCAAAATGGCAGGAGAGAGCCAGGTCTCTGCTGTCACCACGGAGGCTGCATGCCAGATCTCTCCTGCTAGCCTTTCAATCAGATGCCACCTGAGAAAAATGAACTCCTCTTTGGGTAAGTCCTGGGGTTGGGCTCTTATTACACGCAGTTCAACGCAATTCAACACAGGCCAGCTCTGATTCTGTGCAGCGGGATCCTGGGATTTCAGGGTCAGGTTTCTTGGTCTTTCTCTCTAGTTCGTTCTCCCAGGATCCTTGATGGGGCAAGGGACCTGGCACCAGCAGGTCTGGAAAGCACTCCTGTAGCTTCCAATCCAGGGGAAAGAGGGAGCTACCCCTCTGATCCCAAAAGGGAAGAAAAAAATTCCAGAGAAGAGGGGTGCCTGGGTGGCTCAGTCGTTAAGCGTCTGCCTTCGGCTCGGGTCATGATCCCGGGGTCCTGGGATCGAGCCCCGCATTGGGCTCCCTGCTCGGCAGGAAGCCTGCTTCTCCCTCTCCCATCTCCCTGCTTGTGTTCCCTCTCTTACTGTGTCTCTCTCTGTCAAATAAATAAATTAAATCTTTAAAAAAATTAAAAAAAAAATCCGGAGAAGAAATGCAATTGGTTTGGAGGATACTCATTAAACCAATGACAATGGACAATGGGAGGAGGTCATATGACTGACCAGGTCTGTGCCACCTAAGTTCACCTAAGTTCACCTAGAAAAGAGAATGAGAAGCAGTTTCCATAGGGGGTACTTTTACCAGGAGGGTGGGAAGGTGGGAGGACAGAAGGCTCTCTAGCAGGCACTGAAGGTTTAGCCTTGCGGAGAGGAGAGAGAAAGGCGTTTCGGGAAGATAGCCCCCTCCCCCCGGAAGCCTTTTCTGATGGCCTGATTTAGCCACTCCTCTCTCCACCCCATTAACTCCCTTGCTTATTCTCAGTGTAGCATCTGTCACTGTGTATCGCTGTCTGTCTCTTGGTGGCTCCTCCGAAGTGGGCACTTCATCTTACTGATCCTGTATGCCTCCCATCACTAGTGTGTACAGCCACTCACTGTGGATGAATGAATGAAGGGACAGCAGGAACAAAGACACAGAGGAAAGAAGTCACCTCTGGTTTGGTTGGAATCTTGGGTGTGTGATTAAAAAAAAACAAACAGTAAATCCTGGGGTGCCTGGAGGGCTTCGTCGGTTGAGCATCTGACTCTTGGTTTTGGCTCAGGTCATGATTTCATGGGTCGTGGGATCGAGCCCCTCATTGGGTTCCGCGCTCAGAGTCTGCTGTAGATTCTCTTTCTCTCCCTCTCCCCCTCCTCCTGCTTGCACACACGCTCTCTCTATATCTAAAATGAGTAAATCTTAAAAAAAAAACCAAAACCAAAAACGAAAAACCAAACCAGTAAATCCTAAGGTGGATTAGGGCTAGATTGTAAGGCAACCTAAGGGCTAAGGCGTTTGTGTTTGTGTTATGGAAGTAGGGAGCCATTGAAAGCTTCTGAGCCAGGGAGTGGCATGATCAGAGTTGCTGTGTCCTGAATCTAGATCATTTTGACCCCTGGCTGCTGTCTTTACTTTCCATTCTCTGGCTTCTCTGAGATTCTTCTTGGCCTGGCTCTTCATCTGTCTCAGCTGCCTTTGTCCATGTTACCCACCATTGCTTCTCCCTGCCCCATCTCTTTTACCAGTCAGTTCTGGGCTGATTCTGGTGTTCACTGTGCTGGTGGAGAGGCTGGTTTTCCCTGACTGGTACCAACTGGGTGTCCTTCGAGGCAAGATTCCACCTGAGCAGCTCTTGTCTGCCCTCTCCTGGGCACTAGTGGATACAGCTACCTGCTCTTTGGAACTGGATATAAACAGGTCACAGCCTCCCCATGTGGCTTGTCTTCTATCTGCCCCCAGGTCTCCCTTAATGACTTACAAATCAAAGCAGAAGTTATTGTTGTTGTAGTTTTTTGAGTGACAACCATATGTGTAGGATTGTTTGGTAAGAGCTACGTATAGAAAATACTTCTGAATTCCCACTGTTCTATTTACCTTTCATTGTGGGCTCCAAGGGCTATCATAAATGGTAGAATATTAATTTTTGCTAATTTACATGACTATTCTATTTATTTGTCTGAACGGAGGTCACTTGTTCATTTCACCATTGAAGAGGTAATACATTTGAACTTTATAAAAATGTAAGCCTTGCATTTTCATATTCCCTTGGAGAATAGTCTTCCCAATAAATCACACCCTAGTGCTTTCATCCAAGTACAGAAATCCATGAACATATTTTTATTGTTCACAATAGAATCGAGGCGATGTCCTAATTAATGATTTTTATAAGAGGTAATTTCTGTTTACAGGGAATCTGGGCCTGTAACATGAATCAGAAACCATCTCTGGGGTTTTTTGATCTCATAACATGATGGATACACATCCCAGCAGAACACCTGATTGGATTCTTGGCCTCACTGTGGGTGATGGAATTATTTTTTTTTCTGAATATGTGGGTTTTCTTAGGCCAAGGTTAAAGCTTTGCCTTCCCACTTTGGTTAGTGGACTCATTCAAATGCCTTCGCTCTAGATCTCACAATTTCTGCATGGTCCCAAGACCACATCTTGCTCTCCTGGGTCCACATTTTGAATTCCTCCTTTCCCTAGCCATTCAAGTACAGCCCTTCCCTCAAGACCTACTTTTAATATCTTTCCCCTGAGATTCCTTCCCTGCATCTTAATCTCTTCTAAACAATACACATCTATAGTTTCTTGTATATATTTAACAAAAGTCATGCATTATCTTGTGACAGCTTTTTACTTTTTAATGAATCATTATTTATAAATTTGTACTGCCATTTAAATTTACAGAAGTTTATGTCCTGTGTTTTTCCTTGAATAATAAAATCTTTAGTGCCAGAAACTCTATCTTACACTAGGTTGTTTGCCCCACAGAATGTTGACTATCTATTGCTACATATTCAATAGTTGAGCAGCAAGTGCTGTTGATTGATGGGTTGTTGTATCATTTGCCTATCCTAACTCTAATTAGTATACTTTCCTGAGAACTATTTACAACAGACAGATTGGCCCAGGCCATCATTAACACTTCCCTGAAATATTTTCATGCATTTAGATGCTTTGCAAAATGTATTGCCCAAATGGTGCTATGTGTCTGTGTGTGCACATAATAAAGGGAAGCCAAATTAAAACCATCCTTTTAATTCACTGTTGATGCATGATCATTTTAAAATGTAGCTTTCATTTTCATCAAAGTTATGCACTTGCATAATTTTAGGAGTTGTCTTAGTCTGCTTGGGCTACCATAACAAAATACCATAGACTGGGTGGTTTAAACAACAGACATTTATTTCTCACAGTTGTGGAGGCTGAGAAGTTCAAGATCGTGGTGCCAGCAGATTTGATTCCTGATGATGGCTCCTTTCTGGCTTCCCTTCTCTCTGTGTCCTCACATGGCAAAAAGAGAGAGAGAGAGAGAGAGAGAGATTGAGATCTGGGCTTTCTTCCTCTTTTTATGAGGATACTGATCCCATCATGGGGACCCCCACGCTCATGGCCTCATCTAAACCATTGCTTCCCAAAGCCTCCACCTCCAAATACTATCCCACTGGGGACTAGGGATTCAACACATTAATGTGGGGGGACACAGAGAGTGAGTCCATAACAGGGGTCAAATAATTTCACAAGGCACTCTAAAATACAGCAGCTTGTCCTTGCTCCACCATTCCCCCATTTTCTAGAATCAACATGTTGAACAATTTTAGATGCTTATTTTGATGTTATCTCCTTATCTCTATAATATGATTACACTACTCCTTTGTTTTTCTTCTTTCAGCTTCAGGCATTATCTACTAGCTTCCCACTGTGTCAGCTCTCTTTAACCACCCCCACCCTGCTCTATCATGTGCAATTCCTGACCTCCCACCTTCCCATTATCTCACTATTGTTATTTCATAATTTTGCTTAGGTTAAAATTTAGTGTGTATATTATCCTGTCTATATAAACACTATTCACAGCTGGACATGATTATTTTTGTTTTCTGGTATGACCATTAGGTTTTTCTGGAGTTAGCAGTTATATTGTTTTTCTTCCTCCTTTGCTTTGGTTTCTAACACCAATTCATCCCAAACTCTCTCCTCAATTGTTAAGTCTCCTCTCATACATTCACTCGCCTCAGGTATTCCTACAAGGCTATCTGTTTGGTCTTTTGTGCTCTTCTGAGCTGTTCCAATCTGGACTATTTTCTTTCTAGGCTCAGTGTGCAGCTGTTCTTGGGTCTCCCTTCATCTTCATCCCTGAGATTCCTTTGGCTCTTTCTTGGATTGGTGCTCATATCTCCCAGACCCCATATCTTCCTCTCTCTTGGTTTACCTTCTAATTTTGGATGCACTTCTCAATAGCTTCTTGAGAATGGGTGCATGGAAGGTAAATATTTTGAAACCTGTCATGTCTGAAATGTTTGCGTTCCACCCTAACATTGAATTGATAACTTTGTTGGGTATGAAATTCTAGGCTGGAAATGATTTTTCTATAGAACTCTGAAGTCATTGCTCCGTTATCTTTTTGTTTCTAGTGTGGCTACTGAGAAATCCATAGTCATCCTGATTTTTTGAGTGACATTTTTTTTTTTTTAACTTTTTTTGGAAACCTTTGATATTGTTCCTTTGTCCCCATTGTTCTGGAAATTCATGATGATAAATTTTAGTATGGACTTGTTTTTATCTCTTGTATTGGGTATTTAACATGCTCTTTCCATCTAGAAACTCATGCTCTCCAGTTTGGGGAAATTTCTTGAATTATATTTTTGCATTTTCCTTTCTTCTATTTTTCACATTCTCTTTGTTTCTGAAATTTTACTTATTCAGATGATGGACTCCTAGACTGATTTTTAAAGTTTCTTTTCTATCATATTTTCCATTTCTTTGACTTTTCACTCTACTTTCTAAGAAATTTTCCTAACTTTATTTTCTGATCCTTCTGTTGAAATTTTCATTCTATTTCATTGAATTTCTAAGAACTCTCTTTTGATCTAAAATTGTCTTATTTTTGATAGAATTGTTTTTATTAATAAATACAATAATGTCTCCTACTTCTCTGAGGATGTGACTGATAATTTCCTTTCAATTTGTTATCTTCCTGCATAGTTTTCTAAAAGTTGCTTTCCCCTCCCCTAATATTTTGACCTCTATTTTTCAAGATAGAGAATTTCCTTGGGGGTCTGGAGATCATTGGTTGATGCTCACATTTTAAAATGGAACACTTAAGAGCTAACTGGAAGCTCTGTGTGTGTGGGTAGAACTTGTTAATTGTGGACTTCATTAGAATGAATTGTAAAGGGTAAGGTGGTTCGGTTGGTTTGATTCTTCAGGAGAATTTTGCTGTCAGCACATCTGTGTTTTTTTTTTTTTTCCTGGAGTGGATAGATTTTTAGTATATTTAAGGAACCCCAAGAAAGGAAATGTACTAGTCAAGGTTCTACAGAGAAACAAAACCAACAGGATCTATCTATCTATCTATCTATCTATCTATCTATCTATCTATCTATCTATCATCTATCTAATCTATCATCTATCTATCTATCTATCATCTATCTCCTGTGTGTGTGTGATATATATGTATACATATATACATGTTTATATATTTATTATAAGGAATCAGTTCATGTGATTTTGGAGGCTGAGAAGTCTCACAATCTTCTCTCTGCAAATTGGAGACTGAGGAGAGACTGTGGTGTAATTTGTTTTGAGTCCAAAGGGCTGAGGCTCAAGAGAGCCAATGGTGTAAACCGCAGTTGAAGAGTAGAAGACCAGTGTTCCAGCTCAATAGGCAGAGAAGGGCAAATTCTCCTTTCTTCTACCTTTTTTGTTCTATTCAGCCTCTCAATCAATTGGATGAGGCCCACCCACACTGGGAAGGACAATCTGATTTACTCAGTCTGTTGATTCAAATGCTAATCCAGGAACACCTTCACAGACACACTTGGAATATGTTAGGCAAATATCCAGGCATCCTGTGATCTAGTCAAGTTGACACATAACATCAGTCATCTCAGCCAGTGTGAGGCTGAAAGGAGTGAGCAAGAGGAAGATGGGCAAGGGATGCTGTCAAACAGGTTAGGATTCAGCCACAAAGGGGCTTATAGAAAAAGACAAGAACAATAAACAATTTTGTTCTAAGTTAAATGGGAAGCCTTTGGAGGACTTTGAGTAAGGAAGCGACAAGATCTGATTTACCCTTTCAAAATGGCTTCTGTTTATATGTGGAGAATTTTATTGAGTGGATGGTGAGGAAGGGCAGTGATGTGGAACTAGGGAGTCAAGCTTGTAAGTGTATTAATCAGGATTGGCTGAGTAATGCTACATTAACAATGTTTTATGTTTTGCTGTTGTGCCACATCATCTCCAGTTTCTGGAACCTTGCTGGTCTTATGACTGAGACAGAAGAGATCACAGTGAATCACATGCTAATTGTGAACTCTTCTGCCTGAAAATGATACACATCACTTCCTTTAAATTTCATTGACCAAATCAAGTCAAGTGGCTAAGCCTGGCATCCGTGGAGTGGGGAAGAATAATCCTCCACCAAGAGGAGTGCGAAATGCTTGGAAACTCTGGAACAATCTACCACAGGAGGCTATTGCAATAATCAAGGCAAAAATGAGAACAGTAGCAGTTGAGGTGGTAAAAAGAATTCAGATTTGAGGCAGAGTTGGGAGGAATTGCTGGTTCAGTAAATGTGAAGCATGACATAAAGAAGAGTTAAATATTCCAGGGTTTTGGTCTGAACACAATGGTGAATCGTGGTGTCATTTACTGAGTTGGAGAAGACTAAAAGAGGGGTAACTTTAAGGGGAAAAATGAGGAATTCTATTTTGGACACACTGGGTTTGAGATTCCCAATAAGAGAAATGTTGGGGTTGAAGGTAAAATTTGGGAGTTACCAGCACATAGGCTGCCTTGGAAGCCATGGGACTGGATAATATCACACATAGGAAACCAGAAGGCTGGGATTGAGCTGTGGGGCATGCCAACATGCAAAGGTCAGGAAGAAGAGGAGAGCCCAACAAAAGAGAGGGAAGAGCCAGATTGGGAGGAGAGAAGCAAAGCATATGGGATGGCCCAGAAGCCAAGAGGAAGAAGCATTTCATAAGGAGAAGCATCCACAGTGTCACTGTTACTGAGACACTCAGATAAGAATTAAAATCCATTGTTGGATTTGGCCAGATGCAGGCACTCGTGACCTCGACATGCCATTGGTGACCTAGGGGTGAAAGTCTTATTGGAATGGGTTGAGAAGAACACACTTGTCCTTCTGATTCAAAGTCCAGTTCCTCCCTTGGTTTGCTACATAGAATGGAAGGTTCTCATGAACAGAATGGAGTTGTCGAAAATGTCAGGGAATTAAGTAACTTGTACCTTATTCTTTGAGTCACTTAGCATGGGGAAACAACCCACTAAAAATTTGAATCAAGCATCTGAACATGACTGGTTCACTGCCTTTTCTTCTGTGAGTGTATGGAATAAATGTTTGTAGAAATCTCTCTGTTTCTTTCCATCCAGGCTCCAGGCCAAGCCTTCGTAAATGATGGGGCATATTATAAATTTATTAGCCCCTTTAACCATGGAGACGTAGGATTGAGAAAAATAGAAGCATCTTGTTTACTGTCCAGCATCAAGTACAGGGTATAAAACCCGCTTCCAAGAGCAATACATTGAATTAAATGAGGTAATTTTACTCCTGAACAATACTCCAAGGGGCATTCCAAAGTAATAAACCCGACAGCAAAAACCATGAGACCAAGGGAGAAAAAGGCGGGATATGGACAGGAAAAGGAAATGTGCACCTGTTACCTTGTGCATTTTTGTTCAGCCTGTGGGGCATGCCTGCTGCAAATCATTTCCGGTTGTGCATGAGATTCACCATGGACACATGGGAGGACCAGATGTCACTTCTGTGCCTTGGCCTCAGGTACTGATATGTCCAAAGAAAGCCAGGTTGGTAAGGCCAGGAAAGCAAGGCCGGGGGCGGGGGGGTGTTTTCTATAAACTTGAAATACTTCCAACATTTTTCAAAGTTGGTTGTGATTCTTGCCTTTTCTGGTTGTGTACTCCCAGTCAAGGGCACTATTCCAAATATTTAATAACTAGTAAAGAATAGGCCTTGACTAATTGGAACAGACACCAGACCAATCAGAATGGAGGCTGTCTGTACCCAACATTTGAACTGAATACTAGGCTTGTTCTCTACATCTAGTGAGAAGAATAGGGGCCTTGTAGCCAGTAAAAGCTGAGTTCAATATTGGATATTTCTTAGAATGCCTTGTAGCTCCCTATCTTTGAGCAAGATCAAGCTTTGCTGAGCCTCATTTTCCTCAAATGTGGAAAAAAAAAGTATTTCCTTGTGTGATTATTTTGAAAACGAAAAGAAATGCATTTCAACTGTCTATTGCTATCTATCCCATCATCCAAAAACCTAGTGGCTTAAAGCAGCAATGACTTATTATTTCTCATGACTGGGGGTTCAAGAATCCAGGCATCTCTTGGCTTGGAGGTCCTTCTGCTCCACGTGGTGTGGGCTGGGAGTTGCTCACTCAGCCGCATCCATCTGGCCCCTGGGTTGGGCTGGAAGGTCCAGGAAGGCCTCACACACATGTCTGGCACCTCACTGCTCCTCCATCTGGCCTATTTCTTCCTACCAGGTTGTCTCCTCATTGAGGGAGCTGAGCTTCTTTAAAGGTGGTAACTGGCTTGTCAGAGCCAGAGAGGAAGCTGCCTGGTATCTTCAAACTGAACATGAGAACTGGAAGGCATCACTTCTGTCATATCCTACAGGAAAAGGCAAATCATGAGGCTGGGCAAGATACAAGGGGGAGGCAGGTAGACCCCACCTCTTGGTGGGGTGGAATGCTGTGCGTGCACAGAGAGGCAAGGAGTTACTGGTGATCATCACTGGAGGCTCTCAGCCTCAAAATGAATTACATGAAGGGACCTCCTGCAGTGTTTAGAGCTCCCTGCTTGAAATCCCTCATGACTCCCCATGGTTTCAGGCTATTCCCTAACATGACATTCAAGGCCTCCTCTGGCCTGCCCCTTCTGTCTAGCCTCATTTCTCAGAGCTCCATCCCTCACAGTTTCCACACTAGCCGCACAAACATACACTTTTGTGTCTGTATAGGCTGCTCTCTGAATGAACAGGCTTTCCCCCCAGCACTCCTGCCTAATTCTTGACTCTACTTCAAAACTCTGTTCAGTGGTGCCTCCTCTGGGATGCCGTCCCAACTCTGTCTCAGCCTCAGTGTAAGGAAGAAAGATGGGTGCAGAGGGACAGAGAAGAAGGCATGGGAGGGTTTGCTAGAAACTCCAGACAGCCTTTTAGTCTTCTCATAGCAGAAGCAACTCTTGTCCAGGCATCTTAGGATGGGCTCTTGGAGACCCCAGCCTTTCAGAGAAGCCCAGCCTCCTCATGGCACCTGGCATGGGTGAGAAACAGCTGGGGGAGGTGTCTCCAGAGACGCCTGGTTCTCTGTGACCTGTGAGCGGGGGCCAAGGGAGTAAGAGATTCCCTCATTCCCAGTAGCCCTCAGAAAGTATAATGGGTGGAATTGTGGCCTCCCAAAGATATGTCCAAGTCCTAACCTTTGTACCTGTGAGTGAGACCTTATTTGGAAACAGGGTGTCTGCAGATATAATCAAGTTAAGGATGTAGAGATGAGATCATATCAGATTTAGGGTGAGCCCAATACCCAGTGATTGGTGTTCTTATAAGAGAGAGCAGAGGGAGTTTTGAGACACAGAGACAGAGAAGAAGACCGTGTGAGGAGGGAGGGATGGAGGGCTTTGATCACAGGCCCAGGAGGCCATTGCTACCCAAAGCTGGAAGAGGCAAGGAGGGATTCTTCCCTTTGAGTCCAGAGCTTCGGGAGGAACATGGTCCTTCATTTCATTCTTCTGGCCGCCAGAATTATGAAGGTGTAAACTTCTCTTGTTTGAAGCCATCCAGTTTGTGATCATGTGGCAGCTCCAGGAAACTAACACAGCAGGAGAGATGTAGAACCTGAAATAACTGTGGGCCCAGCAGAAGCCTGGATTTGGGACCAATGATCTGGAGACTTCTCAACTGGAGGCCAAGGGCCATGACCACAGACTTCAGGACATGGTAGCAGTTTAATGCCTCAAAGATGGTAAGGGACCCCTGTGCTCGAGGACACATCCATGCTGGGCTCCGGGGTTCCAGCTTAGCCCAGTGGCACCCGCAGGGAAGACTTGCATGTTCCTCCCTGGTCACCATTGGATGAAAGTTGTTCTCAGTGTCTGCCGGAGGGGAGGGGAAGCCTGCAAGACCCAGCATTGTCCCCCCCCAGGGACTCAGCTTGAAAGTTGCTGTTTTCAACTGGAGGAGACTGAGAAGCCTTCAGCTCCTGAGTTCCTGCTCCCTTTTGGAATGGGGTTTATGAAGAAATTTGGATCACATTTTGGGAGCACAATTTAACTTATGTATATATGTAACATATATACATATAGTGATATAATAATGTGCATATATATTTATATGTATATAACTTACAATCTCAAACCCTTTATGTTTTTAATTTTGTTTTACTTTTTATTAAGTAGGCTCCACGCCCAGTGTGGAGCCCAACACAGGGCTTGAACTCACGACCCTGAGATCAAGACCTGAGCTGAGATCAAGACTCAGATGCTTAACTGACTGAGCCACCCAGGCGCCCCTCAAAACCTTTTAATATGGTGATAAGCAAAAGGAACTTTGTTTCGGAGCCATGTTGGAGTCTCCCAGCATGTGAAGAAAGCATCCTCAGTTGCCCAAAGGTTACGTGTGGGCTTGGTTCTAGGCTGTGGGATTACTTTCTGGGGCTTGCTAGGGAAAAGGGCGAAAGGAAAGAAGTGGAGAGTTATGTGGCATTTCTGTGCTGGGACTTAGGCAAATTATGTAATTGTCCTTTGCTTTAAAATCTGCTCCACTTTCATCTGATATTTTGCTGAGAGGACAAGTGAGATTCCAAAGCTCAGTTTGCTGGAGTGTGCAAAATGGTAATCAGCTTCATGGCCAGCAGAGTGGCGTGCCACTCTGAAGAAGTCAGGAGGGTGAGGGGCCCGGCTGGGAGGAGACGGGAGGAGTCTGGCTGACTCAGTGAGCCTCGTCAAATGCACCTCCTTCCTCACTCCTTTCCGCTGTGACCTCTTCCAGGGGGGAAGGGGAGGGCTCTGAACTGTATTCTTTTTTTTTTACCAAGAAAGGGAATGGCAAAAGGGTCATTAACCATAGGATCGAGGGGCTGGCTATGAGAGGGCTTGTGGATGCCACGTAGGAGATGCTAATTTGGGGAAATGCGTCCTTATCTCTATAGATGTGCCATTCCAAATCCCCAGTTAGATTTGAAAAAGACCTTGGAGGTTGTCTAATTCCCTTCTCCTCTCCTGCACAATGATGCCGAACCTGGCGCCTAGCAGATGCTTAGCAAATATTTGTTGAATGAGTGAATAAATGAATGAATGAATATAGTTCAAGTGCTCAGTTTACAGGCAAGGGAATCAAGACTCAGAGAAATCAAGAGATTGGTCGAGGTCATGCATCAAGTTAGTGGTAGCTTTAGGCCTCTGAGATCCAGTACTCTGACCACTCAGCTGAGAATTTTCTTTCTGTTCCATCTTGCTGTTAGGACAACTGTAGCCACAAGAAGGACGCTTCAATAATCTTGAAAGTTCTCTGGCTGAATGTTGCTATGATACAGTCTTGCAAAGAGCCGATTGCTCAGTCCCAAGGGCAAGTGCTATTTATGCTGGGGGAGTTAGAAGAGACCATTTGTTACCTGCCTCCTTAATATTCCTGAAGAGGATAACATTTTCTGTGTGCATATATTAACTGGGAAATATTATCTTTTATGGGCTCTGATATCCTTTTGCTATTTGATTTAAAAATCTTTCCCTTCCTTCCTATCTACCTATAGGAAGGGAAAAAAAAACAGCAGAGGGCAATATTTGCAGGATGACATTTCAACCTTGCCATGCATTATGATAATCATGGCTACTTGGCTTTTAATACTTCCACATTGCCTCTGTTTTTCAAGACTCAGTCATCCCCTTTGCTCTTAGGGGGTCTTTTACAGCATCAGTCATGGCCCGTAGAGGGTAACCCTACTACTGAGCTTCCCAGCAATGCTGGTGCCCTGGCCCGTGGGCATCCTTATTGCTTTGGAAAATGAGGTGTCTTCTGGGTCCTCCTATGGGACATCATTGGTTGTGGGTTTTCCAACCTTAAGTAGTGTATACCGCTGCATAACAACACCATGAACTGAGTAACTTAGAACAACCTACATTTATTATCTCACCATTTCTGAGGGTCAGGAGTCTGGATATGGCCTAACTGGGGCCTTGTTCCAGGTTTTCACGAGGCTGCAGTCGAGCTGTTGGCCAGGCTGCCTTCCTCTCTGGAGCTCGGGGTCCTCTTCGAAGTTTATTTGGTCGTTGGCAGAATTCAGTTCTTTGCCGCTGTAGGACTGGGGTCCTGATTCTCTTGCTGGCTGTCATCTGGGAGCTGCCTTCCATTCCTGGAGGTGGCCTGTAGTTCCTTGCTGCATGGGCCTTGCACAGCACGGCCACTCCCTTCTGCAAGCCAGCAGGAGGATCTTTCACTTTGAGAGGCTGAGGCAGTATTATCTAAGGTAACAGAATCCCCGGGGTGACTGTCCCATCACCTTTGCCATACACCCTTGGTGACAGGTTCTGCTTGTACTCTGGGGAGGGGATGATACAAGGGTGTGACTCATCGGGTTCACCCAGCAAGCCTCTTCTCTGAGCCTTTTTTTTTTTTTAAAGATGTATTTATTTATTTTAGAGGAAGAGAGAGAGCACGAGAGGGAGGGGCAGAGAGAGAGGGAGACAGATTCTTAAGCAGACTCTGCACTGAGCGTGGAGCCCATCGTGGGGCTCGATTATGACCCAGAGTCGGAACCAAGAGTTGGTTGCTTAACTGACTGTGCCGCCCAGGCGCCCCTTCTCTGAGCCTTTATCCCTTCCTCTGCTGTCTGCTGTGGTTGTTCTGGCATTTCTACCTCACTACCCCACTTTTCCCAAGTTTACGAGAGCCATCCAAGATGCATCCTTGCACTATCTCCTACTGTGCCTGCCAGGGTGTTAAATCATTTCCCCATGTCAATATATTCTTTCTTATCCCACTTTATATACTGTCCCCCTGGGACAAATTCAGTACTCCAGTCCTCTGCATACCTTCTTGGCTCCTGTTGGTGCATTTTGGCTCCTTCCCACATTTCCTTTGGCATGCACGCCCCTTTAGCAGGCTGAATGCTTTCCTGGGATAACCATGTGGTGACTTGATACCACTTATTGTGCTGGTGGCCGGGAGAGGAGCTGGGCTGAGATCCAGGGAGGGCATGTGTTGTCTTGGAAGGCAAAGGCCTCAGCATTCAGGCTGCCCTGAAGCAAGGATTGGGGAGCCCTGACACGTATGTAACAAGGAGGGCCGGGCTACTTCTTCAGGCCCAGAGGGTTCAGGAGGATCTGATGGTTCAAGGTTTCTGGGAGCACTGACCCAGTTGTCACCACCCAAGTGTCAAGGTCCCATTCCTTCCCAGGCAGAGCTCTAACCTGGACACAGCAGCCTTGCTGCAGGTGGGATTCCAACCTTCTCTGGGGCCCTGCTACCTTATATTTAAGTCCTGGGCCTGACGCTCAGTTTTTTCTGTCCTCTAGTTGCAGAAGATGAGATTCTCTTTACTTGCTGCCAAGAAGGCCCTGTGACCGGCCTTCCTTACATTTTCTTGGTGATGAATGACCTCAGCCTTTCATTGTCTCTCCCTAAAGCATCTGTAGCCCCTAGCAGCGGCCATCTGAGTTCACTGTACTTATAAAGACGACTTCTCTTGCCCTGTGCCTCCTGAATGCTTTATATAATCACCAGCCAGCACATTCCCTTCCAGAGCTTTCCCATCCACAGATGACACTCTTAAAAATTGCAATTCCAACATGCTGGGGCACCCAGTATGCCACTGCTGGTGATGGGGTACTTCTTGTCAGCTAGCTAGCAGGGAATCCAGCTACCCACATTCCATTTTAGAATCGACTTCCTAGGACACTCCTTTTTTCTTTTTTCTTTTTTTAAAGATTTTATTGATTTATTTGTCAGAGAGGGAGAGGGAGAGAAAGAGAGCACAAGCAGGGGGAGTGGCAGGCAGAGCGAGAGGGAGAAGCAAGTTCCCCACTAAGCAAGGGGCCTGACATGGGACTCGATCCTGGGACCCCATGACTTGAGCCGAAGGCAGACACTTAACTGACTGAGCCACCCAGGCGTCCCTCCTAGGACACCTCTTGGCAGCAAGTTTTAGCTCATGTTCCCCAGGAACAGACCCTGAGATGGAGATGTGCATGCAGAAGTTTTACTGGAGAATGCACTTGGGAACAGCACCTGTAGAAAAGCTAGGGAGCATAAGTGGGCACGGGGAGCGAGTCAGTGATGACATCATTGCACTAGAGTCACCTGCTGATCACACAGCAAGCTCTGGAGCTGGGGTGGTGTTTTATGACTGTCCTGTCTTGGAAAAAGGGAGCCAGGTCTCTGTGCCCTTGCACTGATCAGTCACAGGATATAGGCTACCCTTGGGGAGGAGACCTCATGGGAGGGGGGTGGGGCAGGTCTCTTTGACCAAGGGCAATCTCTAGAGGTGGGGGCCTTTGTGAGCAATCTGCATCCAACATTCCAAGCTGCTGGGGTAATGAGTCCTGAGGGAGGGATCTGGGCCATATGCCACAGTAGCTACTATACCAGTGGTCCTCAGCAGAGGGTGATTTGGTCTCCCAGGGGACATTTAGCATTATCAGGAGACATTTTGGTTATTACAACTGGAGGGGTGTTTGCTACTGGCATCTAGTGGGGAGAGACCAGGATGCTGCTAAATATTCTATAGGGCTCCATCAAGACTGTCCCCCACCATAAAGAATGATCTGGTCCCAAATATCAGTAGTGCCAAAATTGAGAAACTCACGCTATGCCATGCTTCCTTGGAATAGCTCCCAAATAAATTTCTTGTACCAACATCCTTGTTTAGGGTCTCTGTTTGGAGGACAATGGGGGGGTATTAAAGCTAAGACAAGCTCCAAGAGACAAAGTAATTTGAGGGAGTTGCCTAACGTGTGTGTGTGGGGGGAGGAAAGGATGGGAGCCCCAGACTTTCTGTGTCCTGAGCCCACATTCTTCTCTATGTACCATGATGCAGAGCTGGTGTGTGGACTAGTCTCTGGGTCTTACAGCATGTGTAGGACTTGGTGATGGGGGAGTTTTAGCATGTTCCTGGGCTTATCGGCAAATTCTGTTTCCTTGACCGATTTGTTGGCTATTCAACAATCACACAGCCTTTCTCAACTGGACTACAGAACACAGACAGTGATTTGAGTGACTATTTCCCCAATTCTTCCGAAGTTGGTACGTAGCTAGTACCGTTATAGTTGGACCGAGAAAGTTCATTCCCACAGTGGATGCCTTAGGACATTAAGACTTAATTCTCTTGCAGAAACCTAATTGAGACTGGCTATAAGGGCAGAGGTATTCTTCTCAAGTTACTGGGCTTCCATTTATTAAGGTATTTGTTCATTTAATCATTCTTTCTCTCACCTATTCGTCACTTCATTTAACAAGTAGTTATGCTAAGTGGTAGACACCCCCATCTCATAGGCATAATATTTTAGAATAGAAAAACTTGAGCTATCATTGTCAGAGATTCTACAAATGATGGAAATGAGAAATCCAGGAGAGGCTGAGCTATCTGCGCAAAGGTTTTGGAGCTAATTCAAGACAGAGTCCCGGAATAGAAACAAGTTCCAGAAGGGGACAAGTGTGCTGAGGGAAGACCTCAGTACAGTCTTTCACTGCAAGGACAGAAATATGTGACTCATGGTAATTTGCATTTTATTAATATGTATTTCATATTAATTCTCTCAGTCCACCGCCCAAAGGTACAAGGGTGCCGCCTTTCCCTCTGTCTATAATTCTCTAGAAAGCTGTGTACCCCTGGGAACTTTCGACCTAGTAGGTGTCATAGTCCTGGATTTGATTTGATGTGAGCCAAGGGAGCAATCTGGATCCTGGAAGTTCCCCTTCCAGCTGTGATTCAAAGTACTGGAATGCGAATGCTACCAAATCTCTGGGAAATGAAAGCTCTAGCTTGCCATGTGAGTGAACAATCTGGGAAACTACCTGCTTTCCCCAAACATCAAACCAGCCAACGTTAATTTTTGCCAGCCTTAATTGTAAGCAGGGAAGTCATTGTCAGGAGTCCATAATTTGAGATTCTCCTCAGGCTTGGAACCTTGCTGAGAAACTATGTTGCTTTCCCACCCTGCCCCAGTCCCTGTGCAAACTTAATTTTCTCATTCTTCTGGGACTGAGTTTTGTGCCTTTTGTTGCCAGTACAGTGCTGGGGAGAAATCTGATTTTGTTTTTCCTGACGCACAGACTGAATTCACTCTGTTTAATTCAGATTTGAGTATTGCCAATTCCCAATCTTGTAATCCTGCTATCATTTCCAGGAAGGTGGCTTTCCCTGGCATCTGGCTGCATGCCTCACACCAGAGATTCATGTTGGTTGCAAAGAAACTGTTCCTAGTATCCAGTACAGGAAGTTAGAGGAGAGCTATTTCCATAGTAACCACATAGACTGGGTCAGTCATTGACTCCAAATTCACTACCCATGGATTTAAGCCCGAACTAATCAACAATGCGAATTTCTATTACTAGTGTTTACATTTTTTTTTAAAAGTTCTTATCTTTATGAGAACTGAAGGTTGCAGGTGAGCCCTGTCAGCATTGGCTTAGCAGAAAGGGAGATTACTGGCTCAGGCAAATGGGAAGGTCATGGATGAAACTGGCTTTCATAATAACTGGAATCAGGGACGAGAAAGCCTTCAATGTATGGTCGGCTCAATACCTATATATTAGGGGGGTAAAATCTTCCCTAAGGAGGTGGTATCACCAGGCTAATACTCTGGCCTTTCCCTGTTCTTTCCTTGCAAGGAGGGTGACTTATTCCTCATCATAAGTTGTGGGAGAACTGACTGGGTGTTGTTCTCAGCTCAGCTTTTTCCACTTCTTTAAATCTCACTGAAGATCACCATTCTTTGTCCCTCCCATGTGCTTGGGGGCAGACCTGTGGTTTTCCAGTACTGCCCAGGACTACGTGGAAAAGTCTGCCGAACTCTGGGGTTTCTCTTTGCTTATTTCATATTTCTTGTATGTTCCCACATCTACATCCCCATTCTCCAATAGCACCTGTTGTTAGTAATAAAGGTAATATTTCGGCTTCCCTAGGTCTGATCTCATCCAGCTCTCAAATCATTTTGAACCTTGGTGGGGAAAGAAGTGTTATTTTCCCGACCTTCTTGAATCCCATTGTTACTCATTTATCCAGCAACCATTTATTGTGGGATCATTACATACAAGGCATAAGCCCCCTAGAGGCAGAGAGAAAAACGATGATTCCTGCTCTTGATGGACTGCCAGTCCAGTGAGAATTCCTGCCTCTCCAGGGCCTTGCATGCTTGATAAATATTTGTGGAATGAAAGGAAGAGTGAAGATGCTGCACGTTAACGTGGTGAGTGTGAGGTGGATGCAGTGCAGTTATGGAGCTCTCCCTCCAGGACCTGGGCATTCTTTCTTGGCTGCTGGTGGCTCTCATTTGAGACTCTCTCCAAGAATTGCCTTTGGTGAAAGAAAGGAGCTTCACTCAAGATCATGTTCTCTCTCCAAGGGCAGCCCATGACCGGACAATCCAAGCTACAAAGGCTTGGCCCCCATGTTTCAAAGTGGGACAACTCCGAATGGCCAGCTCAGCTCCAGAGCACTTGTAGGGTTGGGCTGAAGCTTTCATGTGACTGTATCATAGCTCAGCCTCTCAACCTGCCCAGTCCTGACTCCTGTAGATGTCGATGCTGGGAGCATCCCTCAATAAACTTCCTGCTTGTGAATTTCCATCTCAAAGTTTCCATCCAGGAACCTGATCAATACATAAATGCAAACTGTTGTGGGATTACAGTGGAGGGGTTCTTTGGTCAACCCTAGGCATTTGGAGAAGTAGAGACGGGACTGGGATTAGAGGAGAGGATGGAAAGACGGGGCAAAGGATGGAGGGGGTTTGCTAGAAAAAGGAGGGAAGGGTGTGCTTTGGGAGAAGAGATGGCTGGAGCACAGGTGGGAGCATGGAGCTCCCGAAACAGAGGGAGCTCATGCCTATTGCTGAGAAGAGACGCTTCCCATGGTTGTTGCTCTCAGTTTATACTCTCCTCTTCAAGAAGGCAGCCCAGCCAGCAAGATGGAAGGACAGATGCCTTGACCAGGCATTGCAGAGGTGGCAGCGTTTATCCATAGCAATGGGGGAAGAGCAGGTGTGCAGTCAGGGATCTGAGGGCACTGGAGGGGGCAGTGTGGTATGTGAGCGGGGATTCCTGGGTGGAGAAGACCAGAAGGTGCCAGAATGTCGTGACTGACTCTTTGGAGGACTGCCTATATCCGACTGACTTGGGAAGGGTTTGTTTCAGCTCCTGGGGTTCCCTGATGTAATGCCTGGGCATGCACTGGCTGCAGGGAGTGGAGAGAGGACCAGGATGCCTGCTGTGGCCAAGCATGACGGGCCAAGATGAGCGTCTGCTCCTTCTCTGGTAGGTGTCAGGGCAGAGGGATGAGGCCAGTGAGGAGCAAACTGCTCAGAGGGCAAGGGAGATGGGGCAGAGCAAAAGCTCAAGAGGTGGCCTGAGGAAAGGATCAGGCAGAAGCAAAAGCCTCTGACTCTATTTTCTTGGGTATTGATGTAAAAAATTAGTACCCCCCCCTTGCCCCCTGGAGCTGCAAAAGTGAAAAGCAGGTAATTTAGCTTTCTAGATGGCAAAAGGTTTTGATCATGCTTATTGCTTCTACCTAATATAAGATTTGTGAAATTAGAGTCCAATCCAAATAACACTGCATATCTAATATATGCCAGGAGCTATGCTAAGCAGCCTGGCTTCATTTGCTAGTGATTATAATCAAAGAAGCAGTTCCTAAAATAATTAAATTTAATGAGAAAAGGATAAACAGAAATACCATTCGGTTACCATTCTGTTGGTTGTTCTTACCTTGCTGTGGAAGTTAGCTAGGTTGGTTCTTTAGCAGTGGACTATTCACTTCGTAATTTTTTTTTTTTTTTTTTTTATGAAACAAAATGTTATTGAATGTCTTCACGGTGACAGATGCATGTCAGTGCTGGAAATATATGTGCCCTGTATAATAGAAAGCAAGATGAGGCTTTTCACATCCAAGGACAAAACAATTTGGTTTTGGATATTAATTCCTTTGGATTTGAACATTTTTCGAGTTAACTTTCAGGAGAATTTGCTTTTTTTTAAAGGAGGATTTGATTTTTGAATGTGTATTTTATTCTAAGAATTTGATAATGGGATGTCTCTAGGTTGTAATCATTCATTATGTGTCTTCATGCAGTTCATTATTGGTGCATTACAAGGTTGTCATCTAATCTCATTGTTGTATCTTGGATATGCTGTGTTGGACAGCATGACTGCACATATTGTGATTTGGAAAATGGAACAGAGAGGGAATTTTTAGCCTTGGGTCTGGCGTTGATTGAATTTTGGTTCTGTTCTGATACATTTCAGAGCCTTCTGGAAGCAGTGTCTAAACCACTCATCTGTGGTCCCAAGAGTGGCGTTCGGTACTGAAGGTACAGCCTCATGTTATGGTGATCTCCTTCTGAGGGCCATAGCTACACTATAGTTGACCGTGGTCTTAACAATGAAGGAGGTTGAGTTGAGAGCAAAAAGCTAAAGAAAGGTAGGGAAGAACATTTCTTCCCCACTTCTGATGTTTCCTTTTGTGTTAAAGAATTTCAATTTGATTTCTGTTCTCTCTCTGTTGCAGGGGAGGTAGGGTGACTTATCTGACTGGGAGCGGTGGAAAGAATGAACTGGGTGTGTCTGAATCATATTCACCTTTCTTCCCCTTGGGAATGAGCTTCCCTCAGGGAGCAGGTGTTCCTCTTGGTTCTCCTGTGGGAAGGTTTACCCTAACCACCTCAGCTGACTGGATTAGGATGGATAAGTCCGTTTAGTTCACTTAGTCCACCCATGTTTTTTTCTAACCCATTTCAGAAACTTCTGGAAGCAAAACCTAAAGTGTCTAGCAGTGGTCTCAGGAGATCCCAAAGGAGCAGAGTCCATCCAGCAGGTCCATTTGGCTCTCACAGGAAGTCTCATCCTCCCACCTTTTTAGTAATAGAGGGAATATTTTGAACCCCCACCTGGAACTCCTGTTTTCTAATTTAGAATTCAAAGTGGAAACATGGAGCTATTTATTCCTCTCTCAAAATGGCAGTGATGGTAGAGGAAATTTGTGGGTATATGGAACAAAGATTCAGACTCTTCATCTGTATGCTAAATTTGAGTGTAGGGTACTAGGAACAAAGAGGAGGCAAATGAAATCAACTTTACATCCTTCATGGTTCAGCCCGGTCTCATGTCCAAGTGTCCCCTGAAGTTCCCCTTCCCTGGATTTCGTTTGAGGTTTTCCTCCTCTGTGCTTCCATATCACTTTGTGCCTGCCTGCCTCACACAATATCCATCACTACAAGTTGAAAGGAGAGAGGGAGGGAAGGATGGGTAGAAAAAGCCAAAGACCATAGCATGGTTCTGAGAGAATTTTGGCCAGGTCAATGGAGAGCCGCTGAACCAAAGGTACCCATTAGGAGAACCCCACACTGGGTAGAAATGGGCTGGCTCTGGTACCCCAGCTATGCTCAGCCACTGGCTGGGAGCACCCATGGAGTGGGTTTCATGGTATCCATGGAGCAGGGCAGCTGGGGGCTGTCAACTATGCTCCTTGCAGCCAGTTCTCTCCAAGGGTATCTGAGAGGTGTGTTGCCATGGACACTATAGGCTCTTTAAGGGTAGGGACTAGTCTTGCTCCGTATCCTTGGGGCTTAGACAATGGGTGGGTCTGGCACAAGGTACTTGAAAAATATTTCCTGAAACATTGTCAGGAATAGATTGGGGAGGGAATTTGAGTTTGATGAGTTGTTTGAATTAATTTAGCAGGAGGTTGAAAATTATTAAAAGATTTTATAACAGAAGATCAAGGCTGCACTTAGAGAACAATGTAGAGCACACTAAAGTGAAACTCTTTCTTCTTTTTTTTTTAAAGATTTTATTTTTAAGTAATCTCTACACACAATGTGGGGTTCGAACTCACAACCCCAAGATTACAAGTTGCATGCCCCACTGACTCAGCCAGCCAGGCACTCCCAAGGGACTCTTTCTTTTTGGCAATAGTACAGAATGTGTCTGGTGGTAGGCATAGAAAGGCAGACACCCTCAGCAAAAGATTTTGGAGATGATGTTTTTAGGACTTGGGAAATTATTTGGACTTGGGATATGGAAAGCAAGAAATTAAACACGGCAATGCGTTTTCCAATCTCAAAGACTGGGTGTATGGAAACAGAGGAGGAAGAGGAGCTAGAATTTCAGGGCAAAATGCTGAGCTTGGTGTTAGATTACCTGAGCTAGAGATGATATTAAACATCCAGGTGGAAGTGTCAAACTGATAGGATTGCCTGCCTGAATCCTGCCAAAGAGGTCCAGGTTAAAGATACATATTGAGAAAAAGAAGAAATGAGATTAAGGTAAAAATAGAGAATGGATTTCAAGGATAATTGCATATTTTGCAGACAGCTGCTAGGTCATTTGTGCATCTTTTTGTAGGTTTGAATAAAACAGACAGAATGATACCATTCACTTCTACTCCTTTGATTCTTTGGTGGGAGAGAGGGATTCCTCTTGTCTTTTTTTATTCTGAGACCATGAGCTTACCAAGATTGTATTTTCACTTTTGATACTCAGAGAACAAGCACAGTGATTTACACAAAGATTGTGAATTCCTATAGTGTAGAGACCTCATTTATTTATCTCTGTTTGTCTAGAATGGTGTCTGCACAACAGGAGTGTTCAGTTAATTTATTTAATTTGTATAATGCTTAAGAGTTTAGTAAGTTCTGGAAGATACATTTAACAATCCTCACAGGGATGCTAAGAACTATTATTAGCCCCATTTACAAATGAGGACACTGAGCTTTAGAGAAGTTAAGTAACTTACTTAAAATCATACAGTTAGTAAGAGGATGTATCAGTCAGAATAGGTTAAGTTATGCTTGGTAACAAATAACCCTAAAAATCTCAGTAGCTTCACAACATAAAAATTTACTTCTTCTGTAAAATCCACTGAGGGTCTGGGAAACCTGCTGGAGAAGCTGTCCTCCACGTGATGGCTCAGAGTTTCAGGCTTTTCAAATATATCAGCAATGCTTCTGCAGTTGCTGCAGAAGAGAAAAGAGAACATAGAGAATCATGTTCTTCAATGCTTTTGCCAGGTAATGAATCACATTGTTTCCACTCACATTTCGTTGGTCAAAGAAGTCACATGACCTCATCTAACTTCAAGGGAGAAGGGAAGGGCAATCTCCCCAATGTGCCTGGAAAGAGAAATGGGAACACTTGTGAGTAGCTCTATTGTCTACCACAAAGGCAGAATTAGGTCTTGGGTTTAGATTTCTGATTTCAATGGCATTTTACTCTTTGATTCACATTTTTTTTAATAGCTTCCATGCCCAACATGGGGCTGGAAGTCATGACCCTGAGATCAAGAGTTGCACAGTCCACCGACTAAGCCAGCCAGGCACCCCTCTTTGACTCATATTTTAATTTTTACTAAGTATGTACAGAAAGCTATCCACATTTATGCCAGTTTCTAATGTTAACCTACCCTGGAAAACAATCATGCTCTGTACCCCTTTCTTCTGCTTTCTCTTGCCATAGGCCTGACCTCTGTCTCTTAACATGGGGTCTTAGAGTATAAAGGCTCAAATGGACTCAAGATATCTCAGGGAGACCAATTCCTTTCTTAAGGTTAAAGATGGGATTTAAAAACATGTAATGATGTTTGAGTGTAGGACCCAGAAATGCCAGATCTTGCCCTGCCAATGCAATTACTCCTCTTCCCTGTGAGGTTCTGAAGGTGAGAGATATCCAAATGATATGACCTTGTTGTTAGTTGGGATAGTGACTCCTGGGACAGTCCTCTCCAGCAAAGCTCTGTTAACAGCTCACATATGGGGTTTTAGGCCTGTGGGATTTCCTGCCACAGAATGACTTCAAATCTATACGTTGGGATCTTACTTCATTATGTCCACTCTCACGGGAGCAGGAACCACGACCAGCATGCTCATGTGATGAGAGGAACAATGGACCTGGGACTCATAACCAGTACAGACAGAGGGGACTCTGGGATTAAGTGAGCTGGACGGACAGATGGATGCACAATCTATTTATACACAGGGAACTCCCCAACCACTAACTGTGGCCCAGAAGAGTCTGAGAGCTTGACCCATCACATCAGCACTTCTGGAGACGAAGCGTTGCTCAGGCTGTCAAAAGCACCTTCTCTAGGGTTCAGGGCTACTTAGAAGTTGAGCTACTTCGACTCCAGCCCAGGATGTCTGCCCCTTTGACCTATAACTTTGGAAGGACTCTGAAGCAAAATATAGACTCCAGAGTCTACAAATAGAATGATAACAAAAGTAAGCAGTACTGAGCTTTTATCTTGTGCCAGGCCTAGGTGCTAAGGTTATTTTATTTAACCTCTGGGATAGATGTTTGAACATCAATTTTTCACTGATGAAGAATGCCAGGTCCACAAGGCAGGGATTTTTTTTTTGGAATAATTTTTTTTTTTTTTTTTTTTTTGTCTGTATCCCTAGTGCCTAGATCGGTACTTGGTATATATTAAGTGCTCCGAATGTATCTGTTGAATGAACAAGCTCAAGATCACTGAGATAACAAGAACAAGCAGAGGAGCCAGCATAGGGATTCAGGCAGTCTGATTTCAAGGCTCTCCCTCTGAACGGTTACGTCATAACGTGACCTCCTTACACATCTGCCGTTATGAGTAATAGTGTTTGCTGGTCATTGTATGTTTATTAGCCTTGTTGTCCCTTTCCCCCACATTATGAGTACCTTGAGAGAAAGGGGTGATGCCCCATTCCTCCTGCACTTCCCTGCCCTCCGTGGCTGGGTAAACAGCAGGAACAAATTATGTGTTGATGGGTCATTTGGGTGGTGGGAAAGGCAGCCAGAAGTTTTTGGCGGCTGGTTTGAACTTTCTGGGGCAGTTCCATCTTTCCACATGCCTCCTTTAAGGAGACCCAGCCGGTGTTCCACTAGGGGGACCCAAATGCAAAGGAAAAACCTCTTCTGCCCTCCATAGGTAATGCAGTCAGGCCCACAGCCCTCAGGAGGGGTCAAACTGGCTCGGCCAACCTCAGAGCTCACATCCCTGCACAGCTGTGGTTCTTTCTCCTCGTCTGATGGCAGCTTTTACAGTTAGTCAGGGTTTTGGGAGCGAATTCCACCCCACAGCCGTTCCTGGGACTCCGGCCGGTCCTGCGGTGCTGACGTACGGGTTTGTCCTAGGAGTAGAGAAGATGGGTTTTGAAGGGCTGCAACCTGGTGATGAGGCTACTCTGGTTTCATACAGGGAATCCCAGTGTACAGATCTCGGAAATGATGGGCACTTCATCTTCTGCTCTCTTCTCTCCCTCTCTACAATGGGGGGCCCTAACCACTTCGATAGTTCAGTGTGAGGCCATTCAAAGTTTAGTGCTTTCTTTTCTACGGCAACAGGAACTGGAAACGCAGTTCTCACTAGGGCAGGCTGACTTGTTGAGACAGATAGAATGATCTATTTTGACAACGCATCTTACAGGAATGGATGTATTTGTGAAACGTTGGACAGTTTCATTTTATTATTATTTCTCAACACTGTGCTGTGGAGCACTTTTTCTCATTTTGAACAGCTTGCAAATATGCTACCAGCATTTGGGAAAATTCTCAGTTATATGTTTTCTGTAATAAAATCTGATTTTTTTTCTATATTTCTTTTCTATGATCTCTAATTAAATCATTTGGTTCAGTTTTTATTGCAAAGGTTTTATCTCTTTTAAGATATAATCTTTTCCTTGAGGAAGAATGAGGTAGATGTTCTCAGTGGAACTTATTTAGTATTCTAGGGTTTAAAGAGGTTTTAGAAATACTGGTATGGATCCAAAATGGCCCAGGCAGAGAAGGGGTACCTGGTCTCTTTGCATTGACGATGGGGCACATAAGATGAAGGGGCATGAAAGCCAGGTGGGGCCAAATCATTTCACAGACTTTCAGTTCTAGAGGAATCTTTAGAGATTTTCTCACTAAAAGCTCGTATTTGACAGATGAGAACACTGCAGTCTGGAGGGACAAATGACTTGCCTCCTCACACAGCTGATTAGTAACAAAGACCCACAGTCATCTGGTCATCACTCTTTTCAGTATCCCACAGACTTTTGGTGTGAACTGAGGGTGAAAGTATTTTTTCCCCCATGGCCTTTCATTTTACATTAGTTTGTCAAGGAAGTGTCTGGAATAAAGGAAGTAAAGCAGAGAGAAAAGAGACAGTGGGTTTTGACCATTGTGTGATAAAGATGTTCTGGTGACTCAGTGCTCTGTGACCTGCAGTTGATACAAAGGGGAAATGATGAGTAGCTCTGTCCAGGAGAACACAAAAGGCCAAAAGAATCCCTGGAAGGTTGTGTCCAAGGACAGGGGGTACACTCAGCAAACTTGGTTCAATAATCATGTAATGAAACTATTAGGTAGTAGATGCTATGGAACCTTCTAGAGAACACCACCTAGCATTTTCTAAATCCTTAACGTTCTCTAAACACTTTCTCACACATCCTCTCCTCATTAGACACTTCTTGTATCAGCCAGGGTTCCTGGTGATTCTGGCTCACCTGGGCATTGAGAGGAATTTTTTAGAAAGGGTCCGGTGGGGGCCCAAAGTGACAGGACCCAGAGCTGCTCTGGGACAAGAGAATAGGAATGAAAGAGCAGTCTCTTCAGGGTTCTGCCTTTGCTCTGCCTTGTCTTGCACTGTTTTCAGGGTGTTATTTTGCTTAGGACCCCCATTCCAGAGTGAAGGTGTCTGATGGGCCCAGCCTGAAGCACATGACACTCCTTGACTGTTGAGAGGGGAAAATTGAGGCATCTTGATGTGCAGGTCCTCCAAGGCTGTATCCAAAGCAAATTCTAATGCTCTTGACAGAAGAAAGGGGAATAAGCAACAAATGTTCCCTGGAATTGAAATGATTACCCCATGGTATAAATGAGAAAGCTGAGGCCCAGAGAGGTGAAGTGACTTGCCCATACACACAGCTATATATAGCAGAGCAAAGTTATATCTCCAGAACCTGTTCTTTCTACCACGAAGAGTAGGTGTAGCTTTTGTTTTGTTTTTAAAGTAGGTTCTATGCCCAGCGTGGAACCCAATGTGGGGCTTGAATTCATGACCCTGAGATCAAGACCTGAGCTAAAATCAAGAGTCGGTCGCTTAACTAGCTGAGCCACCCAAGTGCCCACAACAGTAGAAGTTTGTATTAATACAGTTCCTTCTCTTTTCTTACTGCTCATGTCACCCTGGTTCCTACCCCTCTTCCAAAAGGGGTCCCATCACTCCATCACCTGCTCTCTCTGGACTATGAGGCTGATGCCCTTACTCCCCTCCACTCCTAGATCCCCAAATTTCCTGGTACTAGTGTAATAAACTGAGGAATACTTCACACTGTGTGCTAATGGAAAGAATCACACCTGGGTGGGTCTTGCGACACTGTGAAAGCCCTCTCTCACTTCTTATTCCATTGACAAACTTATTGCCCGTGGATCTGGGGCTTATTGTCGTCTGAGGGAAGCTCAGGGAACCGAGGAAGTCACCAATGCAGGTTTCTTTGAGATGAGGTCTGCCTACAAGTGGGGCCTGGCCACAGACTCTTGGCCCCATCGCAATACCACTGTTTAGAAGTGGAGGAACTTTTAGGGACAATGATTCAAAAATATAGGGTTCTCTGTTGTCTACAGAAAAAAGTCCACATTCCCTTGCTTAGCTTTATCATGGGCCACTTCTGATGTCTGGGGTGCTGGTTATGGAAGGATTCTGAGTCTCTGGGAACAGCGGGAAAGAATTACAAGTTCCACTAGTGATGTCTGCTGAGGGCAGGGAATGGAGGGGGTGGTGTGTGTGTTGGGGGCCAGGTCTATGTCCAGACTGAAGCTCTTTGTGTTCTTTCTCCAACCTACCATTCCCTTCCTCCTCAATACTTTCCCTAACCTTTGGTGCTATGGTCTTAAAATGGAGATCAATGGAGCTGTTTCTTCAAATGAAGTTGTGTGTAAAAGCTCAGTGTGTGAAATAAATGAAAAGCCGAGATGAAGTGGGAGAGGGCTTCAGACCCTCCTGTGGCTCTGAGGGTGTGCTTGGAATCCACCATGCCTCTATCCACAGTCCACTTTCTGCTCTTCCTGGGACCTACTCCACTCCCCGCCGACCACCACTTTCCCTTAACCTGGAACTGACGTCTTGTCAGTTCTTCAAGATCTCAGAGGTCACCCTTTTCCTAAAACCTTCCCCAAATACCCTCTTGCTGAGTAGATTCTCTCTGAAAGCCAAAGCACTTTTCTTGAACTTCTCTCCTGGCTTTCATAGTTGCCCATTTGAGTACAGGTTGCCTTGATATTCTACAGATGCCTCTGGGTAGTTCCGTGGGTGTGATGGGTAATCTGAGGTCTATGCAGTCAATTTTGTTAAAAATGCTAGTATTTTTACATACAGATATTGTTTATTTTGTTTTAGAACTTTTGCACTTTGTAATTTTTGCTTCCTACGTCTACCTACCCCTCACCTTTCTGGACATCTTTTTGTTTTTTTGTAGAATTGGCGCAGTGGTATTTTTTTTTAAAGATTTTATTTATTTATTTGACAGAGAGAGCGAGCACAAGTAGGCAGAGTGGCAGGCAGAGTCTCCAGCAGGCTCTCCGCTGAGCAGGGAGCCCAACATGGGGCTCGATTCCAGGACCCCAGAATCATGACCTGAGCTGAAGGGAGCTGCCTAACCGACTGAGCCACCTAGGCGCCCCTGGGGTAGTGGTATTAATGGCTCCATGGAATTCCTGACATGAGTTAATTTAATTTATGCTAAGTGCTTATTACACTTACAGATATTACACTTATATTACAGAGCATGTGCTTGGTAAATGTTAGTTATTATTTTATTGTAATTATTATTACCTCAACACCATTAAGGTAACAATTCATCTCCACCTTGATATCATGCCCAGGTTCTTTCCTGAGGGGTGGCCTGCATTTTCTCATCACTGAGATACAGGAAGAAGTGAACCTCTTGACTCTTGGCTGGGATTCTGGGCGTATGAAGTGAGAATTAGTCACGGCCTCATTCACAATCTGAGAACATTTACACTTGTCGCACCTGCTTGGAGAAGCTTGGATTCATCCAGCAAATTTTGCATTTCTCAGCCCTGGTCTGTGCTCTGGGAAGAGCTCAGCTTTGAAAGTCTTGCAAAGGCCTTGCAATGGCTCAGTGATTTCATTGGGGAACTGGCCCCAGTCGAGGGAAGGCTGTGTCAGTTGCAGCCATGTCTCCTCAGGTAAGGTTCTCCCAGAGTGGCTGTCCTGGTCTGTTCCCAGCATGTGCCTTTAAAACCAAGCAGTCAAAGAATGTCCTTTTGCTAAAGAGACTAAGACTCTTTCAAGAAACTACTCCCTGGAGGGGACATGTTGGGATGCCCGGTTCTTGGCTGAAGTCATTAAGTGAATTTATACCTGATCTGCTGCAAAGGAATCGCCCATCCTGATGGGAGGACTTTGGCCTTGGGTTTTGGATGCTCATTGTTTGGAAGTACTTCTTTTTTCCTTTGTCCTACCTGTTGGCCTTCACACCTGCTGGTCGGCCTGCATTTCCTAAATTTACCGTGTTCTTTCTCACCTCTGGGTCTCTACCTAGAAAATGTGCTGCCCCTCTTTCTCCCATACACCCTTAGGCTTTCTCCCTCTGAAAGTCTCTCTTGATCCCAAAGACTTTTGGATACTCTTCTCCTTCAGTACCACATACATGTCTACATCATGATTCTCCTGACTCTGGGCATCACGGCCTGTTTCCTTGTCTATCTCTCCCACTGGAAAGTGGCCTGCTTGACCCCAGGGACTGTGTTGTTTGCTCATGGCTGTAACTCTGAGGCCTAGCTGGGGATCTGGCCAAATAAACAAAAGCACAAAAGAATGAATGAAAACAATGTATAAATAAGTGAACAAATACAAGAATCAAGAATAAATGATTATTTCTGTTTTCCTCATTTCTGATGATCTGACCCAAGCATGAGAAGGTGAGGGGTGATAGAGAACAGATTTTCAAATACTCTTCACAGTAACACCCTTTCAGTGATGAAATTGTGTGCAGCATCTCAGTTTCTGGAACAGATAAAAGCAGAACTTCTCTGTTTATAGGAGGAGTGAAGCCGTATGGTCTCTCTTTCCCCTTCCTCCTCTGGGGCGGGGGGGGGGACCTATGCTCCTTGGGTTGAGTTTGAAAGCCATTGCCCCTAAAAGGATAAATGTTGTTTTGAAAAGAACTGAGCAGGGGGACCACGACCCAGTTGGGGCCTTGATTTTCTTATTAGTTGTGGCTAATAGCACTTGTGCATATAGGCTGGGCCAGTCCTATGCTAAGTGCTTTGCTTATATCCATTTTTCATCCTCACAATAATCTTATGTGGTATTTTCTATGCTTATTTCTATTTTAGAGAGGAGAAAACTGAAGCATAGATTTAAGTAACACGCTTGGGGTCCCATGACTACTGAGCAGCTGAGTCAGGAATCCAACTCTGGATTACCTGCCTCTAGGGGCTGAGCCCTGAGCATGCAGCCACCTGCAGCAAAGCAGCAGAACTGCCCATAAGAACATCTGCCGTCCACTGAGCGTGGTTGCAGCTGGGCACTGTGCTGAGCTCTTCACAAGCATTAGCTCATTCGATCCTTATTGCACCCCTATGGAGTGGAGACGTCATTGCCATGTTATCACTGGCACCAGAATCAGCTCTATCTACCCTCCTCAGTGGCTTATCAATGTCACCTATTGCCAACAAGGGGGTCAAGTAAAAAATGATTAGCCCAACATTTGCATACATTTTGTAACAAGATGACCTTTTCCTTTTTCTTTTTAAAGAGAAGCACAGATTATTTGAAACCAACGATGCTAATTAGGCTTGGCTGCCTCAGCAGGATAAAATAAATCAACCAATCTACTTTTTAGAAGCAGAAGGTGGGAAAGAGGCTACTTCTGAGCTGACTGTGCACCAAGAGACAGATCCTTGTTTCATATAAATTGTCTATGAAAATTCCTCTAGATGAATGCAGGAGGAAATCTGGCATAAGTCCTAGAGCAGGATAAAGATGTTTGAAAATCCTTTCAGAAATCATAACTTAGATGCTTCTCCCATCTGTCCCATTTCTGCCAAGAAATATGACCCTCTTTCTTATAGGATTTTCAAAGCACTAGAAGATTTCAGAATGGTACATAGAGTAAGAGGTATTACTGCTTCTCACAGTGGACAATCTAAAACCTCCTGGACCCTTTTCTGACCGGACTCTCAGGGGCTGAGAACTCTGTGATAAGAAGTCTAATGCGATGAGTTTATATTAATGGCTGTCCCTGTTCTGTCTTCCTTTAGGGGATCTCTGTGTCCTATGAAGGCCGAAAATTTAGTCAAGAAGGAAAGGAGCAAGGGCAATGATGTTCTTTTAAAAAATCAAGGGGATGAGATTATAAAGCTGTGGTGTTCATTAAGGCTGTTCATAAATATTTTGGTCTGTTCCGGGCTGTGGTAGGATTATACTTCCCCAACTCCATTAAAGTTAGGCACGGCTCTATGACTTGCTGTGGGCAATAAAATGTGAGTGAAAGTGGTATGTATCAGTTCTGGTTGAAAATGTTAAGAGCTAGTGTGGTTTGCCATGTTCTCTTTCCCTTTGTCACAGTGACAGACAACATTTGAGATATTGGATGATTTTTTTAGACTGGGTATGATGGTTGATTTTATATGTCAACCTGGCTAGGCTATGGTGCACAGCTGTTTGGTCAAACAACCAGTGTAGATGTTGCTGTGAAGATATATATATATTTTAGATGTGATTAACTCTGAAATCAGTAGACTTTGAGTAAAGCAGACTATCCTCCATAATTGGGCCTCATCCAATCATTTGAAGTCCTTAAGAGCAGCCTAAGGCTTCTCAAAGAGGAAGGAATTCTCTTCCAGACTATAACATAGAGACCCTGCTTGAGTTTCCAGCCTGTTACCCTGTGGAATTCAGACCCAAGACTACAAACATCAATTCTTATCTGAATTTCCAACCTGTTGGTCTGCTTCACAGATACTGGACTTGCCAGCCCCACCATCATGTGAGCCAATTCCTTAAAATGAATTTCTATGTACATATTCTATTGGTTCTGTTTCTCTGTTTTTCTCTAATACACTGGGTGAGGATGAACTGGAGCAGATACCCAGCCAACTCTAATGGAAATGTAGAGTGAGCAAGAGATAAACAGTTGTTGTTGAAGGCCGCTGAGATTTCAGGGTTGTTAGTTGCTGCAGCATAACCTACCCTATCCCTACTGATATAGAGATTAGGTATAATCTGTCCCATTCATCTACATTTTGTTTTCTTACACTTTTTTTTAGGAGCACAACTGAATCTCAGTTGGACATCATGATTCAACTTGACTTAAATGAACTTAAAATCATTCTAATGATTACCCAGTCTCTAAATATTCATATGAAATATCAAAAACAAATCTACATAATATTAGCTGAGAGGAAGAAAGGTTGGAAGGAAATTAATATTAGCCAGTGGCTTACTTCTGAACCAGGTACTAAGCCAGGTGCTTGGCATGTAATATCTAATTTATTTCTAAAAGTAGTTTATCAGGTATGTTATATTATTTTATAGGTGAGAAAACTAAGGCCAAAGACACAGAGTTAGTGAATGCCAGATGTGAAATTTAGAATCAGAATTATGTGTTCTAAAGCTCATGGTAATTCTATTAATTAGGATTTTTAATAGGAGAAAAGGAATTTATGGCAATAGCATCAGGAAGCTCACAGAATCAATAGGAAGGACTTGAGAACAGGTTCATAAAAGGACAGATATTCAGGGCATCAGGGGTCTGGAAGTAGGAATGTTTCAATGATCTTACTAGGAGATGCTGATGGGAGGAATGTGGTTATGCCCTTTCTGGTGTTTTATGTTTTATTCCATTTCTGATCAAGTCCAAAGTTCTGAGTTCAGCTGGCTTACCTTGGAATTATGGGCTCACTTCCTGGAAACTGCATTGGCAGTCCAGTAAAACCACTTGCCATTGGAGGTAAGCGATTCCTTAGGAGGACATTAGGGACCGTTGGCACAAATAACTGTGTGTGTGTGTGTGTTGTGGGTGTTGGGGGATGGTGAATATTAGGCAGCCAAAAAGAAGAGCAATTACAGGTGTCCTCTGCTTTTCGGAAGTTTGTGCTACATCACTTCACTCTTAGGAAGGACGTACATGATTACCTGTTCTTGCTAACGGAAAGAAACTGGAAGAAGATTTTCACTTTTATGACAAAAGGCGAAAAGCGAAAATAGCGTTAGGCGCTGGTTTTGCAGCAGCCATTTTAGAGGCAGCTGGATCCAAGCAGCAGTATGTCGGCCTCAAGCCACCAGAGCTTTGACCTGTGTCTGGTTGAGCCTCTGTGCTTTATCTTGATTTATTTTGTGCATCCATTAGCAAGATATGTCCTAAGGTATCAGAAACCCTGAGAGAGGTTAATTTTTGTGTCTGGCAATGCTCAAAAATGTTTCCATATAAATTAATGGAAACTCCTTGGCTTTATGCCATTTCGTTTATCAAAGATTTCATAGGAACGCTCCACCCTTTGGTAGCAGAGAAAACCAACCTGTGTATGATTTGGGTTTGGCTGGCAGAGTCCCATTTTCTGCCTGTTGTCTTGATATAATATCAAAGAGACCACCTCCGCTCTTAAAAAATGCCCTTGTTTGAAGGATAAATTATGGAGTCACTAAATGGCATCCCATATACATATTGATACTATTATTCACCTGAAGCCTTGAGTGCCAGAAATGGGGCATTTCCCTAGGTATAGAGGGCTGTTAAAAGAGTTGTTTTTTTCTGGACTTGTTGTGGTTCAGCTCCCAGCAGTGTATTTCTAAATTCCTGAATCTTTAAAAAAAAAAATTTTTTTTTTTTTTTAAAGTAGGCTCCATGCCCAACATGGAGCCCAGTGCAGGGCCTCAACTCATGATCCTGAGATTAAGACCTGAGCTGAGATCAAGAGTTGGACACTTAACCGACTGAGATACCCAGGCATCCCCTAAATTTCTGATCATTTTTATCAGATTGGTTATTATCTAGTTCTACCCACTAGAAATTATATGTGCCCTTTGCTGATGAAGACTTATGCTGTCTCTAGGTGACATTCTTCTTTCTGATGAGGACTAGGGACTAGGGTGACAGATCCTGGGACAACTTCCAAGCTTTGTGCAGGATTTCGATTGTTCAAGAGGTTGTACCAAGGGCATGTGTCAAATTGGTTATAACTGTGAGCAGCTCTTATAGATCCCACTTCCTTGATATCTTTTGAATCCATGCATTTTACCTTCATTGCTAATACCTTGGTTCAGGCCACCACTATGTGTCACACAGATTACCACCTCCTGATTGGCACAGGCTCTCAGTGTTGCATCTGGTCCGTTCATTCACTACATAGCAGTCAGAGTGATCTTTCTAAGGTGATATAGCCTGATTACGTCAGCTCCCTCGCTCTGATGCCTCCCCACTGTTCTTGGTTAAAGTCCAAATGCCTTCACCTGGCCTGCAAGGCCTGCCTGAGCTGGCCCAGCTTTTCTCCTTAGTGCTCCCCACTGTTGCTCTTTCCTGCTGATGCTCTGGGACTCAGGTTTTTTGCAGATCTTATTCCTTCAGTTTGGACATCTATTTCTTTCTTCTCCACCAATTCCTACTCATCCTTAACTCTTAGCTTAGCATTGGCAAGAGTCATTTTAATAGCTCACCTATACAGAGCACTTACTTATATGCCAGATGCCCTGCTGCCTGCTTCACGGGGAGTATCTCCTTTGATCTTTTCAGCCATCCTAGCAAGTAGGTGCTACTGTTATCATTAGCAGCCCTGTTTGACAGATCAGGCGGTTGGGGTTCAGAGAAGTTAATGCCTTGCCAGGATATACAGCTCATAAAAGGTAGAGCCAGGATTTGAACCTGGGAAAGCAGATGCAGAGCCTGTACACTTTACCCTATGCTACCTGGCTTTTTAAGCATTTCCTCCAGGCAGCCCTTGCCTCCCTTGACTTTCTTAGGTGCCTCTTCTCAGTGCCTCTAGGATTGCATAGAACTTTCTCTAGCACAGTCTTCATCAGCCTGTACTATAATGACCTGTTTATTTGTTTTTCTTTTCTTTTGGAGCATAAGACCCATGAGTCTGGTGTCTTTTTAATTCTTTTACTCGAGTAGGCAGAGGTCTTATCACACAGTAGGTAGTCAATAAATGTTGGTTGACTGGATGATTAAAAATTAGGTGTTGGTATTTAGGTCTTGAAAAGTTACAAATGCCTCCCCCAACCTACCTCCTCACCTTGCTCCTCAGATTATTCTCCATTGCCATTGATCTTAGAAGTATTTCTCCTACTGCATTAGCTTTTAATATCCCCTCCTCTGGGTCTTTGCGTGGGTGATTTCCTCCATGAAAAGCTCTCTCCTTTCTCCTTGCTGCTAATTCATGTTCTTCTTACTTTAGATACCATTAGGGCATGAGTCTTCTGTGACTTACTAATGTGGTTTCTCTTACCCATTTCCCTTCAGTTGGGGACTAAGATGACTGGCCCTGGGTATGGCACAGACCCACGTTGTCCCCCATATCTGTCTTCCCTGCATCATTAAGGAGATGAGCATATTGCCAATGATTACATGGCTACCTTCCCCAGTCTCCTTGTAGCTGTGAAGGGGACTTTTGATTGACTGAAGTTTTGACCAGTGATACCAGTTTTGTGAGTAAATTCAAGAGTGTCCTTACAGGAAGCACACAAATCTTTTTTCTTACTTTTCCTTCATTCTGTTGTCAAAGGTCTGAGCTGGGGTTCTAGCAAGCATCTTGGACCATGAGAACAAGAGCTATACTCCAGAGATGGTGGTGTGGTGAGCTGGGAGGAGCCTGAGTCCCAGACAACTTTGCATGGCTTCCATACTGTCCCTAGACCGTCTACTCTTGACTTCTTTTATATCACTGAACAATATGCACTCTTATTTGTAGCTTCTCTGTTATATGCAGGCAAATCCAATCCCATCTCATACGCTGATCTATGGGCGTCTCCACATGCTGAGCAGTCATGAAAATCTGGGTGGTGTCTCTAAGTGACAGCTCTCAGGGGGAAAGAGGTGGGTTTCTCGCAAGTATTTGAGACTTTGACTTCTGGTCGTGACTCTACCATGAATTGTCTGCGTACCCTTGAACAAGTCACATCACCTTTTTGGACCTCATTTCCCCCTTGGGGATGTTTGGTTGATGGGTGAAGTTGGAGCAGGACCTTCTAAAAGTCTGTGGTGATAAAGGCCATGTCTCCAAGACAAGAACTTCTAAAGACAGAGAACTGGACCAATACAAATTGATTTGGCAGGAAAATCTCTTACATTTTTTTCTGAGACCTCTTGTGCTTTGTTCCTTGGTCTTGCTCAGAAATGCTCTCTGGGTCCTAGCTTCAGGCCGGGGTGTGGGATTTGGGCTGGAGCAAATGTTAGTGTTGCTTGTGAGTGATAGCTCTGACTCTGCTCTTCAGTCTTCAGGGGCCTCTCAGATCTTAGAGTCTACTCTTCCTCTCCTGGCCTGCCTGGGATTCTGTGTCTGTCAAGTCCAATAAAAATGTTTCCTTTCTAAAATCCTCTCTCTTTAATAAGCTCTGAACAAAGGCAAAGCTGGTAGGGCCACCCTGGTCCCATGTTCACACATGCCTCCTTCTACACCATAATCATTGTGTGAGCTGTTTGCTCTTAAGATTTTCCTGACCTTTGTGTGCTCATTTAGGCTGACTTTGTTGGAATAAAGTGTGTGTGTGTGTGTGTGCGCGCGTGCGTGAATTTGTGAGTGTTTGGAGGCTATAGGGGTAAGAGTGAAGAGAGAGGGCAGGTGGTGAATATTCTGAGGTTGAAATAAAATTAAATAAATAAATAAACAAATAAGTAAAATCAATCTAGTTGGCCCTGGTCCCGAACCTTTCTGGAGATGGTTCCGAGGCTCACACAGTATTTCAGCTGTCTCTGCATTAGAAATCAATCTGTCCTTACGTACCTGGGCCATCAAGCCTGTATGGTAATAGTACTCACTCCTCTCATGCTTGATCCCTGTCTCCATGGCAGACATTGGTGATCTCTGCCGCCTCTTCCTCTGAACTGGATAGTGTCTCCCAAGTTGGTTTCAATGTGGTTTTCTCTTCAGCCTTTACTGGTGAATCAGGTCGGCCTCAGTCTGCACTGATTGGCTCTGGTCTCTCTGGTGGAGTATGTCCCCCTGGGGGCAAGGACCTGGGTCTGGGCCTGTGCTGAGTGGCCAGCTGCTGAGAGCACAAGGTGAGCTGGTGGACCCTGCAGATGCACTTGAATGACAGTCCTCTTCTGCACCAGACTCGTTTTTTATGGCTCAACTCCTTTTGGGATGCCCTCCCATAGTCCAACAAAAGAAGCCATGGGATTGGGGTTGGATGAATTAGTTTGAAGATCATGTGAGTAGGAGTGATTTGAAAAATGTAACACTCTGGTGGTGGAAGGAGCCCAGGATCCAGGGAAGATTTGGCCTCAAAGTCCAGATTCTGCCATTTTCCTTGGTTAAATACATGAAGCTATCCATCTTAAAACTTTTCCTTAATAATAAAATGAGGATGATAATAATGATTAGCTCCCAAACCATTAATGCGGGAACACATTAATGAAGGAACATTGGCTTTGTAACTGGAGGTCCTGGGTTTAAACTCTGCTTCTCCTCTTCCAGGTGAACAAATCGTCTATTTCTCTGAGTTTCCCTTTTCTACCTATTAAATCATACTATAAATAATTTCTACTTCAGAGTAGGTTATAATTATTTAAGGAGTAAACAGATGAATGTGCTATGATAATTATGCCTTTATTGTTATCGCTAAGAATGGCAATAATGAATTTTTTCAAAGTCCCTGTTACAACTGTTCATACACGACTCTTTCCAGTTTGCAGGGGCATGGTATGAGTCAGTTTTCCTGATGTACAGCAGCACAGGTAAGAGTCAGCTGTATCATTTGTGGCAGTTTCCTGGGTGGTTTGGATGTGGTATTATTAGCAATAAGGGACACAGTGGCAGGAGATGACACTTTGCCTGACAAGCCAATGGGCCCACCCAACATTGCTAGCTCCACTCTGACTTGTGCAGTGAGTACAGGGCCACTTCTACAGCATAGACCAGGCCTAGACACATGGTAGAATACCATGTGAATGACACCCCCTAAAATGGCGCAGCGTACAACTTGTACAACTGTATGTGGTGGCTCTGGCATCTACTTGTCTATCCAGAGACCTCCAGATTTTCTCCCTCTGAAGTGGTGTCTGGGCAAAAGGTCTGACTTTTTTGATGGGGTTTTTGTAGTCCTGGAGGCTATATGTTTTCCTCACCTGGGTCATTGGTCCAAGACCAAGGCAGCATGTAGAGAAAAGAACTGGTACGGCAGCTAAAATTTAGGAACCAGCAGGTGAACCCAGGTGGCTCCTAGATGAAGGGCCTGAAGCAGCTATCAAAGTTGGGAGGGAAAACAAATAATCTCAGAACAAGGTAGAAGAACAAGTTCAAGTAGACAGAGTGCACAGTGAGGGTTGAATCAACCCCCTGGAGCAGACAGTGTTGGTCTGAAATTTGCTTTAATGCTCAGGTTGAGGTACAGTGGCCAGTGAAGCTGCCAAGTTCAAGGGCCAGGAATTCAGTTTGGCTCTTCGTAACAAAAACCATCAAACAATAGTTTATCTTAAATATTTTATCTTCTCTTGTTAAGGAAGATCAAAGATGGGCATGATGAGGCTGGTATGGTGTCCTAATAGGATCATCTGGGAGTGAGAAAGCCTCCTTCTATCTTTCTGCTCAAAGGCTCCCATCTCAAGGCCTCCTCAAGGTTCAAGATGGGTATTGGAGTGCTGGCTGTGACAGCAGTGTCCCAAGTCCTACCAGGACAGAGGATGGCAGGAAGGACAAAAGGGGTGAGCTTCCTGGCTGAGTCATCGCCTGTTAATCAATCCTGCTGGAAGACCCCATATTTCTGCTGACTGTCTTTGGCCACAATTAGTCTCATGGCCACATATAGCTGAAAAGGAGGTCAGGAAGTTTAGAATAGTAGCTGGGTATGTTTCTGCCCCCAATAAAATTGGGGCGTTCTCATGAGGAAGGTGAAATAGCCTTTGTCACAGGGACCCTTTGCATATCTCTTTCTAGACTATTTGTGTTAGAATCGCCCTTCATAAAAAGCAGCTAGCAGGTACAGGTGATTGTGCTGGGTATATGGTTAACTGCTCAGAAAATGCCAACTGGGTTATTGAATTAGAACATTTGTTAAACCATTACACTGATTGAAGGGCAGGGGAAAATATGAGCTTTTTTTTGAAGATTTGGGTAGTTGGGGCCAGAGCAAACATTCCTGGTAATGTGGGCCTGGCTTGCAGAGAGCCCAGCTGTTCCAAAAACTCAGCGTGGGTCAGAACTTGATCTTTCCTTTGTTGCTGCTTCATATGACAGTTCTTCATTAGTACGTTGTGTAAGGTGGCTATGGTGCTGTAAGAAAGAGGTCTGTGACTCATGAAATTACTTCTTGGCGAAAAACGTATTATGCTAAAGTAATGAGGCCATGACTTTTTTTTTTTTCACCTGTATTCCAAGGCATTATTTGCCATGATTGCTCAAGGAAACTTGGCCTTGACGTGGCATACCAGTATATACCGACTATTGCAAAATTTTAGGCCCACCCAGTAAACAGAAAAGCCAGACCATATGTGTTAGGTAGACCATTAGAAGTTAGCTGGGTTGATTTATGCTTTGAAGTGTCAGTCATTATAGTAAAACAGTGATTGAGCAGGTACCGTGTTATAAATATTTGGAGGGAGGCGAGTAGCTACAAAGATAAATGATGCTTGGTTTTTGCTTTCAGATACCTCCTGCTTAGCATCGGGGATAGGGTGTGGCGGCACAGTTACACGAGGTAGAATGTGAGGAGGGCTCTAACAGTACGAGCTTTGCAGTATGAGCAGGCTGGGGTGGGCTCCGATTGGGGCCCACAGGGAGGCTCCAAGGGCAGCTGCATGAAAGAGGTAGAGAGGGGGTCTTGAAGGACAGGGACGTTTTGGACCCATGGAGGCAGGCGTTGGCAGGATGGAGGAGCATTTACTAAGAAGGGAGCTGCAGCAGGAAGTATCGGGAGAGAAGACAGCCTGAGACATCTTCAGATGCTGTGGAGGAATCAGCCATCTGCACGTGTAGATATGTACTCTGGGAAAAAGGGTCCCAGATGCACATAAGCTTGGGGGGATGCTAGGGTTTTAATTAAATATTAGCATAGTGAAGGCACTGAGAAGGTCCTTTTTTAAAAGGCAAATTTCTATCTATTTAATTTTGTTAAGTAAATGAATTTATATGTGCAGAAAAGACTTCTTTTTTTTCCCTTTTTAACCCAGTTGTAGAGTGTTGGAAATGTAGTTTAGCAGTGTTTCCAGGAAGAAGTGGGTTTGCTGGGCGTCTAGCTGGTCTCTGCTGACAAACATCCTACTCAGACTGACATATTGGCATAGCAGGATAGGCTTCTAAGACCAGAGTTCTTTCTTTACTACTATTCTACTGCTCATCCACAAAGGAAGTAAAAGAGCAATGTTCTTTGAAGCTTTTTGCTCCTTTATGCCCTAAAAGTATTTTGAAGAATTATGTACCCCTTTACATATTTCTTAACTGACAAGGTTTTTTTCTTCATAGATTTAAATAATTGCAGAGGACAAAATTTCTAATACATTATAAATATTGAGCATATTATAGATATTGAATATAAAATAATACTTCAGTCTTTTAAAGTAATTCAGTGGCGTAGATACCACAGTCATTTGATGCCCACTGTCATCTAATTAAAGAAACAAACACACACATGAATAGGCTTTTACTTAACAAGCAGGAAATTCTATATCACATCTTTCTACCTTAAAAATCACATTTCTATTCTTCCATCACAATAAGAATTTTCTCTTATTGTAACATATTTTCATGTTTGGAGATCTTTTACTGATCAACCTATAATATTTCTCTGCCACAAAAATATGTTTAAACATTGAAACAAAATTTATTTCCTGGGACTCCAAGGCTCTAGGTTTCAAAACAAATTTCTTTTGGATTAAGTTATCATTATAATTATTATGAGTTCACAATTGATCAAAGTAACATATGCGCATATACTGTATGTTTTAATAAATATTAGTCATAAGAGTAAATTATTATCGGAAATGCTTCTCTTGATGATAAATATGGGGCAGAAGTTATATTTCCCTATTCATGGAAGCTCTGCAAATGTCAAAATGTTGGATTGTCCCTTGTTTGGCACTTTGCGTTTGTCGCATCATTTGTATGGCGGAAAATTATGCTTTTTTTTTTTCACCCAGTAGGGGTGAAGAATGGGGAAGGAGGCTGGGAAGGAATTGGCATGCTGCTTCAAAGTGCTTTCTCACACAGCTCAATTTTATAAAAGATTACCCATTTGAAAATTGCAGATCTGCAACTTGCCTCCTCTAACACTAGTATATTTGTGCCCATGTATGCCTTGTGAGGTCTACATGTGACCATAGCCCAGTTTGAAGACCACTGGTAATTGGAAAAGACAAATGACCCTCCTATCAGGATACCTCATTTTGCTCATAACTGGCTATATCCCTCTAAGTCAGCTACTTAACCACAAGGGAGTCAGGCTCCTCCTGGCTCAGAGAACACCGAGGGGCTTCCGGCACCCCTCTTCTGATTTCCAGGCATCCTTCTGGGGGTGGAAGTGATTGTCTAACTGAAGCTGCATGTGTTACTAAAGATATCCATCAAACATGTTTTCCAGGCAATTAGATTCTGTGGCAGTCTCCTCTCCACATATCAAACAGATTTATGAAGTTAATCTTTGACCTTTGCAACAACTAGAAAGGAACATAGAGGAAGGGGAACAGAGCTTTTGGGCATTTTCTTTTTGTTGTTGCTGTGTTTTGGGCTTGATTAGATATCTGGTTTCCGCAGCTTGCATGACTAATTCTGGGCTTCAGTGACTCCCTTATAACCTTAGCATGTAAAGATGGAAAAATTCCCCTGACATTTTCAGGAAACATTTATTACAGTCTATTTTATACGTCTGGTCAGAATGGGCTAACTGATTTTTCACAAGAACAGAATTTGGCAGAAAGCCTGGCCTCCTTTAGTCCCTCTCTTGCCAAAAATCACTCTGGAGCCAACCTGTAGGCCTTATGATGTCCCATAGGAGGCCAGACTGAGAAAGGGATTGGGTGGGAGTAACTCTCTCACCTACAATGGGAAACAAGATCCATGGAGAGATAGAGGACCTCTTCCCATCTGTGTTTCTGGGGGATGTAGGGTAAAGCTCAGTGGCTTTATCTTCTTGGAAAGGGAATAATGGCACGTTACATATGGAAGATTGGGAAAGGCAGAGAAGAGAGAACCTGGGCCACAGTCCATCCTCATAACTAGCAAGGTGAACAACGTAGGAAGATGGTCACCTGTCCTCTTTCAAATCTCCAGATTCCATGGTTTACCTGGCCCAGCTTCTGAATCACCTCTCCCCCTCTGGTACGGCCACTTTGATCTCCATCTGAAGAGTCAGCCCCATTCTAGCTCTCAGGACAGATGCCGAGGAGAGGCAGGAGGTCCTTAAGCCACAGGAAGGGTTTAAACAGGCTGCGTCAGGATCAAATTTCAGTTTCAGATTTACTGCTCTGGCTGCAGCTGTGTGGAGGATGTTCAGGTTACGCTGTGGTGATAAAGTTGTCATTCTGCTGGAGAAACCCAATGAGTTTCACATGTGCATTGCCTGCTTTATGCGGTGAACACTGACAGTACCTCTGGCTTGCAGCAGAAGGCTGTTATCACCTTTATTGGAGGTGAGCAAACCAGCCTGAGTTGCTGAAAAATGGATATTTTTAAAGAAGGTCTCCACTAAGCCAACTTCGTAGGCCTTGAGCTCTGGACCCAGATGGTCCAGGATCTGATTGCCTGCCCTTCTGCTTCCTGTGTGACCTTAGGCAAGTTACTGTACTTCTCTCAGCTTGTTCCTTATTTGTCAAGTGGGGAGGGTAATTGTGTCTACTACACAGGATTATCATGATAATTATGTTCCTGGTCTGTATAAATATGCTATCTATTTTCTTTCCTGAACCAGTGCTGAGGAAAGAGGGGAGAACCATGGTTAGAAGGAAAGAATGGGAAGGGTGGGCATGTAGGGGGTATGATGTCTCTGAGTTGGATGGACAGAGATGCTGCAATTTTGCTAAAGATTAGTGTTGGTTCTGTCTCAATTCTAGCTCAGACATCCTAACAGATGGCTCCTAGGCTGGTTGGTCATGGTCTAAACACATTTTTGTTTGGTTCCCAGGATTAATTGGATCTGAGTAATAGCTGGTCCCTTGAGATGGGTGTATTAGTCAGTGTTCTACAGAGGAACAAAACCAACAAGATATGTGTGTGTGTGTGTGTGTGTGTGTGTGCGCGTGTGCACGCACATGCACGCATGTGTGTTTATTTTAAGGAATTGGTGATTGTGGTGGCTTGGCAAGTCTAAAACCTACAGGGTAGATCAGCAGGCTGGAGACCCAGGTAAGAGTTGGGGTCTGAGTTCAAAGGCTGTCTGCTGACAGAGTCCCTTCTTGCTAGAGGGAGGTCAGTTTTTGTTCAACTGATGCTCTCAACTGACTGAGCCACCTAGGTGCCCCAAAGAAGTCCACCCACTTAAATGCAAATCTCCAAAAAAACACCTTCACAAGAACATCTAGAATAATGTCTAACCAAATATCTGGGCACCATAACCTGGTCAAGTTGACCCATAAATTCAGCTACCACTTGGTGTGTACTTCCAGTCGCCTTGATTGTCTGACACCTGACCCATGCCATTCACTCACTCATCTCCCTGACTCGGAGGTGTTTGAGTTTGTGATCCTTCCTCCAGCATTGCTCTTCGTGATTATGTATAAGACTTCATCATCAGGCACTATATGACAGTTTGATTTGCTGGAATCAAATGACTTTCTGGGCAAATATGCCCATTCTTCCTTTCCTGGCCTCAGGTCTGTCTTCTGTTATTGTGAACTGGCTAGAGGACAAACGTAAGGCACACCGGGGTCTTAGACTCGGATGGATGTGCAGGAACTCGTAGGAACTCAGGTGTGAGGCCTGTTGGGACTATGACAGCATGGCCTAGAGGAAAAACCTGACTTAGTAGGTGGGTGCTGGGGAAAATTAACTGGCAGGAGCAGCTGCCCCACAATGTCCAGTGGATGTGGTGAGTTCTTGTGTGTTTGTCCAGGTGTGTGTCTGGACAGGGAGGTCCAATCTGAAAGTGAGATCTCCCTGCTGCAGTGGAAGGTTCCAGGAGGTTGGCAATACTCTAGCCCGAGGGCCTGAGCAGGGCAGAGACAATGTGAGCTACACTGGTATGGGATTTCATTTCGAAAGCTCACGGTCAGGGAAGGGTTGAACGGAGAAGGGACCTGGGCCTAGGGAATGGCCAGAGCATACTATAGGGGCTGGAGTTAAGCTTCTGTGGTCTAGGGGCCATGTCACGAGCCCAGGTTCATCCCAGCACCATCGAATAAACTACAGGCAGCGAGATTCACCTTTGACCTTGCCTGGTGTTGCTGGGGGCTATCGCTCAGATCTAGACAAGAGAATGGGGATTTGAAGCTGACTGTGACAGACGTGGCCCTCATTTTGACTGTGACATGCAGCCAACAGGGCCAACAAGTCTATGTGTGTGTGTGTGTGTGTGTGTGTGTGTGTGTGTGTGTGTGTGTGTGTGTGTCAGGGACAGGGGCAGTGGTGCCCCTCACTCATGTCCTTGGGTGAGGCCAGAGAATGGAAGGGCATATGCTGATGGGGCCGAGGTTGACTTCTCCATGAGATGGCGCTCATAGCTTGTCTTTCTGTGTGCCTCTGTGCCTTTTTTTTTTTTTTTTGGCTTTGATAAAAAATGCATACTGTAAATTGTATCCTGTTTTAGAATTCATGGAAATACGACTTGTCTTTACTAATCTAAAAAGCAGATTTCATGTATTTTCAAGATTCCCAGAGGAATAACTATTTCTGACAGTTAACTTCTTTTTTTCTTCTGGGCTATAGGGGCAAAGAGAGGTTGGACGCATGTTATGGTCTCCTTACTCAAAAACCCCAGGATCTCTCCCCTCCCACCCCAAGAAGCTTACAGTCTAGCGAGAAGTGAAGATCCACCCACTGTTCTGGTACAAGGTAAACTTTGAGTTAAGAAGAAGATGGTATCTTTGGTTGAGGGAGGAAGAGGTTAATTCTGTTTGGAAGCTGCTTGAGGGAAGACTGGGACATCAGTGGGTCCCAAAGAAAGGATAATATTTATGGTGGAACATACTTTTTCTGAAGTCTGAAGTAGGAGCATCCCAAACAACCCAGGTTGTCCAGTGATAACAGTGTCCAAGGCAGACGTTTTCCTAAGAGCTCATTGAAAGAAGAACTTGTTTGATGAGTCTAAACTGACATGGAACAAGGTGAGAGCGACAGAACTTTACAGAACACAGGAAGTGCCCTGTCTGCTGGAGAGAGAAGGGATCAGGTAAATATGAAAGCCAGGCTTTGGCAATTAGAAGGAAATAGTCTCTTTTGAAATTATTTTGCACAAGAGTTAGCAAGAGGTGAAGTAAAAACGCACAGCTTGGGAATCAATAAATAATAGCGCATTTGTGTCATCCTTTATGGTTTAGAAAGCAGGATCACAACGTAGGAATTTTTGATATTTCTGTGTAGCAGATGAGGAAGCAGAGGCTTAGTGAAGTTAAGTGAATTACTTAAGATCACATAAGTAGTAAATGGCCAGATCCTGTTGAAGAATGTGTTCTGGAACAGTTCTTGATGTAGTTTTAGCAACTTGTGAAACTAATCTTTCATCAGTAAACATTTATTGAGCAATTACTATGCAGATATTAGGTATCTGATAGTTTCTGATATAGTTTCTTTCATCTGGGACCTCACAGCCTAGTGAACGGCTCTGAACTGGGGTGATTTTGGGGGGACATTTGGCAAGGTTTGGAGATATTTGTCGTGGTCATGACTGGCATTTGGTGGCCAGGGATGCTGCTGTGCATCCCACAAAGCATGGGGCAAAGAGCTATCGGGTCTAAACTGTCAATAGTGCTGAGGTTAACAAACCCTGTTCCAGGGCATTATTCATTTATTCTTTCATTTTATCACTTATTCTACAAACTTTGTGGGTACCTGTAATGGACTAGACACTATTCTAAGCAGGGAGGGTATGATGAGGAAGAAAACAGAAAAAGCTGCTCTTCTCACGTCATTTATATTTGGGTGTGGAGTGAAGGGTGGAGGGGAAGGAGAGTTGGACATTAATAAGGAAATGAGTAACAAGAAAAATACCAGGTGGTATTACGTGCTGTGTGGAAAGTTCAGACGCTTTGGTACAGTTATGTGTGACTTGGGGGTTGCATTAGAATGGCTCATCACAGAAAGCCTTTCTAAAACAGTCATTTAAATGACTGAATTTGAATGACAAGAAGCCATCTGAGGAAAGCATGTGTCAGGCCAAGAGAACAGCAGGTGCAAAGGCCCTGAGATGGAAATGAAGTTGGGATGTTCTTTCGAGGAACAGAAGGAAGGCCAGGGTGTTTGGAGTGTGGAGGGAGAGGGAGGTGACACTGGGGAGGGTGGCAGGGGCTACATCCTATCAGGGTTTTGTTAGCCAAGATAAAGAATTTGGATTCCCTTCTAGAGCCTTCCATGTGGCTGTTCTCATGGGGAAAAATGATCAGGGTTATGAAGAAAAGGAAATAGAGTCTTGGGGACAAAGTGACTGAGGGGGACGTCATTCAATTTGATGGCCAGAAAAGGCTTCCCTGAGACCTGGATATTGAGAAGCAGATAGCTGTGGGAAGGTCTGGGGGACCTGGGGCTTGGGCTTATGGGCCAAATTGTGTCCCCCCGTCCCACTGCCATTCATATGTTGAAGCCCTATCTTCTGGTTCCTCGGAATGTGGAGGAAACTTTATTTGGAGGTAGGGTTTTGAAACAGGAGATTAAGTTAACACGAAGCTAATAAAGTAAGCCCTAATCCAGTCTGACTGGTGTCCTTATAAGAAGGGGAGACTTGGACACTCAAAGAGACACCACAGGTGCGTGCTCACAGAGGGAAGACTATGTGTAGACACAGCAAGAAGGTGGCCATCTGCAAGCCAAGGAGAGAGCCCTCAGAAGAAACCAACCATACCGGCACCTTGATCTTGGACTTTGAGCCTCCAGAACTTGTCAGAAAATCAAGTTCTGTTGTTGAAACCACCTAGTCTGTGCATTTTTTATGGCAGCCCTCGCAGACTAATACACCTGGAGTCTGATTTTCCTATCTGTTGCATAGAGGGTGCTTGTGGATCGTTCAGTTAAGTTTTTTCTGGTTCTAAGAGCTTTTGATTCAAAGAAATACATGAGCTCCTCCTCCGGGCTGCCTGCAGTCTGTGTAAACCTTAGCTACATGTCCCTTAATCAGAGAATGACAGAATAGTTCTGGGGGAAATAGAGGAGCCCTAGGGAGGAATTTGGAATTAGAGATGGATTTCCCATCAATTTCAAAGAGCTCTCAGGCTGGGAGGATTCACAGTCACTCTTCTCCCACAGGAAAGGGATTCAAAAGCCCAGATGAGGATCTTTGGGATCACAATGGCACGAATGTCTCCCTTGAGAACAGGCAGAATTCAGTGCCAGAGTTTCCAGAAAGGAGATGGAACTTCAGGAATTTTCCCCTTGGAAAGATTTCACCAGAGACTAGGGCCCCATGGAGAACTTGGACCTCCCTCGGTGCTGGCCCCACGCACCATTTGAAGCACTTCAGGGTGCCTGCCTTCTGTGCAGAGGAGCCTCTTTGGCTCATTTTGTCCTTTTTGGCTCTTATCTTGTCTCTGAGAAGGAAGGTTTGTGAATCTGACTCACTCGGGACTCAGGAACAGCATGGGCAAAGCTTCTACAGCTTTCACGGGGGCCCTGCTTGCCGGAACAAATCAGACCCAGTAAGCAGCTCCACCGTTCCCAAAGCAAGAGCACTTGAAGAATGGCGGTTACTGTTTGAGCAATTACTTTTGTTTCTAACTTTTCCCTTACAAATTGATATACATCAGAACATATTGAAGGGGCAGACTGTGCCTTGCTGCCCAGCCTTTCATAGTTAACCATCTGTTCAAATATTATGAATTCAACAAATATTTACTAAGCAATTCACATTGCTTACAATTTTTGGAGGGTATGGGAGTGGGGAGGAGATGTAGGCACTGAATCAGTATTTGACGTGTGTGTGTGTGTGTGTGTGTGTGTGTGTGTATAGTATTTGAACAAAGTGGCTGACAGGGAGTAGTTGCTCATTAAATGGGTGCTAACTGAATGAATGAATGAATGAGGGAACAAATGAATGGACTGGACATTTTACACCTCAGGTTCTGTTTCTGTCTCTGCATCCATGTGATAACTTTCTCTGCGTCCCAGAATATAGGTTTCCAGATAGCAGGGGATTTTGTTTCTAGTGTTGGGTGCTGCATCCCCAGCACCCAGAGACCCCTGAAGACATCACTCCAGCAATCCAGGTAAGAGATGATTATTCTGGGCAAGCAGAGGACACAGAGAGATATTTAAGAGTCAGAAAAGACTACACATGGTAAACTGATCTACCGTGGGGGTCAAGAGAAGAAAGTTTAGGGAATCTCTAAGGGCTCTGCATCTCCGTGGATAGGGTGCCAACAACAAAGACAACGAGGAGATAGGGAGGACCGCTGGCCAGTACAATGACATACGAGGGAAATCAGTGTCGCTAATACTAACTGGGCATTGTTAGCATAAGGTGCCCGTCGAAGCCTGAGAAAGAGGAGCTGAGGCCTGAAGATAGAACCCTGGGGAAATGGCGACATCTAAATGGGGTGGAAGACTGGACATCAGGAGACAATCTGAGAAAAATGAGAGAGTGATACCTCCTAAAATCAGATTGTGTCACCTCATTATGCTGTAGGCAGCCTGGGTCCCACAGAATAAAAGCCTCGAGTCATTAGCATGTTACTTGGTATGTAGTAGGTGCTCAGGAAAATGGTGTTGAATTGTTAAGTGATTTTTTTGGATACACTTCTATAAGGCATTACTAGGAGAAGATCAGGCACCTGTTTTATGTATTACCTCTGAGTTGCAGGTCACTAATGGAGTTAGACCACCTTGGGTAGCATGACACAGAAGCGTTAGTCCTTCAGATTTGAATAAGAAAAGGGGAGATATTGAGAATCCAATACTGTCTGTTAACTGGACCAAGGCATTCCAGTAGGTCGGCAGGCTCTGGGATTTGGCAACAATTCTGTGAATTTGGAGACTCAAAGAATTTACCAACCCCCCTGAGAGCCATTTTTGCAGACTGTGAGAATTTTAGCTCATCTTGTCTGATGCATCTGGCCGCAAGTGGCCTGAAGAAGCTGACGTCAATATACACCATTTAAGTATTATTTTTGTCATCTTGCCATACAGTTTAAACTAATGTTTATTGACCTCCACCATGTTCCAGATGCCTGTGCCGGGCATTTCAAATAAAAATCTCTCATAATGCCAAATACCCATTTTATAGATAAGAAAACCAAGGCTGAGGGAGGTCAAATAAGCTCAAGGTCACATAACTCATATAGCATATTTGGAATTTAACCTCAGATTCTCTATGTTCAATTTTTTGTTTGTTTCCTGGCCTATAAAATAGAAGTAATAATGTCTGTCTTGATCAACTTCCAGGGTTTTAGGCAGGATTATATGAGACTGTGTCAAGAACAGTTCTTATTTAGATAGCATTAAAATCAGTGATGCTTAGCTGGAGTTTGTTTTTAATGCCTTCACCTGAAGTCTTGAGACACATGGAGCTTTCTGGCATCCTAGGATGCTGGTGGGGAAGTATATTTAGTGGGGAGTGGGGCTGCGCAACTTTACCTCTCACATTCCATCCTGAAGGAATGCATCTCACCTGCCAAGATGCAGGCTATGTGCTGCCCAGTGTCCTCACTGCTAAAAATCTGATGGAAATAATGGCTCCCATTCAGTGAATGCCCACAGGCTTGCTGCTTTTCCCATATTATTTAAAAAAATTAATTAATTTGTATAATTACTAATGAGTACTTGATAAAAATACATTTCCATTTTTTAATTACAACTTTTACAATGTGACCCCAATATTATTTTAAATCCTGCAATAAGATAGGTTTTATTTTCTTTTTATCAGAGAAGACAGTGAGGTTCGGAAACTTGCCCAAGGCAACACTTAGGTGATGAGGAACAAGTCAGCTCTTGAATCCAAGTGTATCTGATTCTAAAGAGGAAGATCATCCTATCTCGTTATTATTCTTTATTCTAATGGTTTATGGATGTGGTTCTGGGTAATTCCTTTCCCCTGATGTATTATCATGACTTAGGATCTTTCAAAGAAATCAGTGTCCTTCCTTAGGTGAAAACTCTGTGGTTTGACAATTGTTTTATATATATATTATTTATTTTTTAATTTTTTTAAGATTTATTTATTTGAGAGAGAGTGTGTGTGTGTGCACACGTGGGGGCGGGGGGAGAGGGGCACAAGGAGAGAATCTTCAAGCAGACTCCCTGCTGAGCAAGGAGCCAGATGTGGCGCTCGATTTCATGACCCGTGAGATCATGACCCATGAGATCACAACCTGAGCTGAAACCAAGGGTGAGAGGCTCAACTGAGTCACCCATGTGCCCCTGTTTTATATACATTTTAAAACACAGTTATAGCTGGTGTGGCTCAGGAGTTAATTTAATTCTGTGTTGGCTGTGCTTATAATTTGAACATGGGTTGAGCATTTAATGATAGGAAATAAAATTGATGACAAGTCATTGATTCTTACCTTCCTCTGCTCTGAGCTCCATAAATTAGACATTTAAACATGAAAAAGGCAGATGGACCTTGGGTGGAGTGGCCCAGGACATAGGCCAGGGCTTGGCAAACTGTGGCCCACTGCCTGCTGCCTGTTCTTCCATCGTCCTCAAGAGCTCAAGTGGTTTTTGCATTTTCAAATGTTTGGAAAGAAATTAGGGATATTTGTTTCTCTTTTGTTATGTATGTATCCCCATAATATCATGGTTTTGCTTGTGGGCCCATAAAACCTAAAATATTCACTGTTTTCATACAGAAAAGATTGCTAACTCTCGACATAGGCCTTTTCCTTTCTGAGGTGAAGAAGGAAGGACGCAGTATCTCCTTTATCTCTGTAATATTTTATATTCTTTTTCTTTCGGTTCAATATTACAGATATTCCTGAGCAGAGCTTTGTGCAGAAGCTATAGGGAAATGGAAGTAGATCAGGCCAGTCACTCACTGGGGCCTTGGACTCCATGGCTTTGCCTCTTTCAGAGGAAGAGGGTTTTGTTCTGGAAGGAAAAGAAAATATTTCAGGGGCAACAATTCTGCAGTGAGCAGAGCGGACTCATTTGTGAGTACCTGGCTTCTAATCACAGGCCCAACATGAGCCTTGCCTGAGCTGGGCTCCATTATTGCACAAATGCCTGAAGAAAGTTTCAATTTTGTCGGGAAAAGAAAGACTTCCTATTTTTTACCCGGCAGAGAAATTAATGGGGGAAAGAAGTTCTGCTTTCTACATCAAGAATGAAAGGGAGTCATTTGAACAGGCTTCAGGCAAGAATCAGCACTAACTGGGAGCTTGGCTGATAGCTGGGCTTTGTGGCTTCCTGCTTTATTAAAGCATTCCAGCCAACTCCTCCTGGCAGTCTGTCTTCTTCTGAAGGCTCAGATGTTTGACGCTGGACGGTGGGATGAGAGCTCAAAGGGAATATGCCCGGAGCATGAGCTCCTTCAGATCTCTGCTTCCAGCCCGAGTCAGGCGGCAAGAGCCTAATCGTGAGCCGGCAGAGCAATGCCTGGCTTCCTCCAGCAGGCAGGCAGGCAGAGAGACCCCGGTGCTTTGTGCTGTTGGTATCCATGAACCCCACAGGGTGTCTTCTCCCTTGTAGAGATACAAAGTTGAATTTTTTCAGAGCAGTTTTGGAATATCAAGTGCATTCAGGCCCTTGCCTTTCTCTTCTTTGTTGGTTCCGGGTCCTTCTCCAGTGGGACCCCACTCTTGTCTCCGGGCTGCCTTCCAGCGGTTACCTTCGCAGCCCTGCCTTGCCTTTTCTGCCCCAGGGTTCCTCTGTGCCCCTCCTCTGCCACTGCACTGGACTCCTGGCATTTAGCCTCGCTTGTTAAATTACCTGGAAAGGCAAGATGGGGATGTTGGGCGTTCTTTTGCTTCCCTTTACTTCCCAGGTATGATATTCATAAGACAACACATTTGTCCCCACAAAAGCCCTCTTAATACATCTAGGAATAAACAGCTTCAGTTTGGGTGTCCTGGGCTGCTCCAAACCGAGGATACAAAAGCCAAGTCACAATAATGGCAGGGACAGTACTTTTTTCTGGCTCTGACTTGCTTGGTCAGGTGGAACCTCCAGGCCCCCTGAGAATTGCCCGTTTCTGGGAAGCTTGGTTCAGGCTTTGCATTCTTGAGATGATGTCCCCGGCCTAGGCCTCTGAGGCTAAGTTGCTTTACCACGAAAGCCACTGCTGGGTCAGCCCGAAGCTGCACAGCCTGCTGAGCCTGCTGGGCCATAGCCGGGATGCAGAAGCCTTGTGTCCCCCGCAGAGCGAGGACACTCTTCTCTACCCTTGGGCCACTCACCGTCGCTTCTGTCTCAGTGTCGGGCAGCCACACATTGGACGCAAGTTGTGTGCCTGTCTTGCTAGAGATGGTGAATCCCTTTCCAGGGAGTTTCTCTGTCCCTCGCAAAATAGACTCAGAGCTGCCTCCCCGCAACCCCATCCCCCGGGCATATCCAGACCTATAAGAAGAGCATAGGCTTGGTCTAGAACCCCTGCTACACACCCAACTCTGTCTTTTGACTTGCTATGTGAAATGGACTGCCAGACCCACCTCTGCAGGGTCCTGGGATGATGATCCACAATCAGCAAGCTCAGTTCATGTTCCTGATACGATGCCCTGCAAGGCACATTTCCGTGGTAACCACTATGTCTCCAAGACCAGAGGGTTCTCTCGAGAAAGAAAACAAATAAGATACATAGATAAGAGATTTATTATCAGGACTTTGCTCATGTGATTATCGAGGCAGTGAATCCAAAAATCTGCAGTGTGGGCCAGCTGGTAGACTGGAGACATCATCCAGGCATGGTGCCTGGCGTTGGGACTGCAGTGGCGAATAAGGGTTTAGTCCTTGACCTCAAGGAATTTCCAGTCTGGTGTAGGCAATCATTATTACCCTTTCTTTAGGATTTACAAAGGGCATTCATAGAGAGACCCTCATTTGAGTTTTACATTGATTCTCTTCACTTGGTATCGTTTTGATGTTCGTTTTAGACATGAGGCAGTGGAGGCCTGGAGAGAGTAAGTGGTTTTCCTTGTATTATATAGCTAATAGGTAGCAGAACAGGGACTCGAATGCTGCTTCTTAAAATTTGAGAGCCCACACGCTTGGGTCACATATACAGTTAATGAGTTAGGAAGAAAGCAAATACAATTTAGGATTTGATAGATCTTTTATTAAGTTGTACTGTGACTGTATACAACATAATGTTTCTCGTACCTGTTCCCCCTTACTCTCTAGTCTGTCAACAAGGGTTGGGTCTTACTAATTTTTAAGTCCTCAGAGATAAGCAGAATGCCCAGGACATAGTAGGTGCTCAGGAAACAGTTGTTGAATAAAGTGTTTCTAAGGGTCCTTTGTGAGCCAGATTCATTCTGAATTTAATTATGAGTGGGAAACCAGTCCAGGAGGGAGGTTTGGGAGTCCAGGTGGAAGCTGTCAGATGAGAGGCAGTGCTGGGGATGAGGTGAAGATCAGGCTTGGAGGGTCGGGGTGGGGGCGGGGAGGTGCCCCACGGTGAGCTTTGATATTCAATAATCTGGGCTTTGATTTCCATGCATGAGGTTCAATTGCTGTCTTTGTATACGGATTCATCAGAAGGAGGGGAGGCTTTTTCAAGTGAGTTTTTAAATGAAATCTGTACGGTGGGGATAGAAGTTAGGTCCACGGTTTCCGGCTCCCCTCCCTGGACAAATTTCAGAGGAGATTCAGGCAGAAGTCAGGGGTTGTCAAAGCAGAAACCTGCCTGTGATTACTAGTGCCAGTTTGCAAGCTGGAAGGATATGTGCTGGCAAGCACCGGGGGCCAGGGGCGGCGGGGGGTTTCTTTCCTTTGAGTTCCTTCCAGATCTTGTCAAGGTAGTCCGTGGCCAGGAGCCTAGTGACAGCGGGACTGTGGGGGTGGGGTGGGGAGGAAAATGTACTCACTCTCCTCTTAGGAAAGCTTTTGTGACTGTTGGAAATGTGGGAGAACTGTCAAAATGACATGACAGACCTAGCTACGTAAATTGGGAAAATTGAGCCATTGCTTCTTCTGTTCTATGACAACATAAAGTTGTAAATTGTCTTCAGCAGAGAAACTGAAAAGAAAGAAAATTCATGAGCACCATGCTATGGAGACAGATGCCACGTCTTCAAGAAATCAGAGTTGCGTGCTCCCACCCCTCCCTTCTGTGCCCACCCTCACCACCTTAGACATCCATGCCAGTAACCACAAGGATTTAAAGAGGGACGTTGCTGCCTTATTAGGTCAAACAACAGCTTCCCCTCTGCGCCTTTATGACTGCTCAAGTATATTCTTTGGATCCATGACATTGATGCCAGTAAGATGGTAGCCCTTCACATTTGGTCACTATGCGGTTAATTTATCATTGCACATAAAGCCAAGGCAAATCTTGTTGGGGATCTTAATTTATTCAGTATCACTTACCAAGCTGATCAAGTACAGAGGATAATGGCAGGAACATTTGAAGGGGATTCAAGTCATACATGTGTTATTAATTAGCTGTGTGTCTTTGAACAATAAATACGTCATGCTGGACATTTATTTCTCCATATTGGGGTGGGTTGATGAGGCAAGACTGAAGGCAAGCAGGCCAGTTAGGAGTCCTTACCATAGTTCAGGACGGTATTCAGGCTGGTGGTGAGACAGGCCTGGGTTTGAATTCTGGTTCAGCTGTCTGCAAACTCTGTGGCCTTGCTAAGTTATGTAAGCTCTTTGAGGCTAAGGTTCTTGATCTCTGCAATAGGAATGACAGTCATCACCCTAACCAACTGGGCACACAGAGCTCCCACTAGCAAGGGATAAGGTGCTGAGTGTAGAGTGTCAAGGACGTGAACATCAATGGTGACTGCTGCCTAGCGTGGCAGCCCTCGGGGTTTTGAATTGCCCACAGAACACCAAGCTCAAGAGGTGCTTACCACAGGCCATTTCACAATAGCTTATGATTAAAAATATGTCTTAGATGCTTCCATAAAAAAAAAAAAAAGGAATGGGAGGCAGCACTTTAATGTAGTCTTGGAGTTTCCAACTGAATAGCAAATCAAACCCAGGTCTTGTACCCAAGTGCTCTCTCTTCTTCCCGAACCACCAATTTCCTGGGTACAGGGTTATCTTGGAGGTTCTAGGAGGGGTTTAGTTCAGTGGGAGATGGGAGGGGGCTAGAGAGAGAGCTGGTTGGATTTGCGTGATGAAGGGCCTCAGTTTAGATTTGTGGCTGTCCTTCCAAATGAGCTAATATAGGCAGGCACACTGACAAGAATGGAAAAAGGCCTCCTCAGGTAACTGTCAATGTGCCACCTTGCTTTGGCAATTCTTCACTTTTTAATATCCTCGGATCTTAAAAATATGGCAATATCTGGGGCCTCCTTGGATTTCCAGTAGGGTCTGGGCTTAGATATGCATGCCTGTGGAGCTTCCAGGTGCCATTCATCTAGCTCAGACCTACGTAGCTAATGGGGCCTGGCCTCTTGGGAGGCAAATCTGTGCCTAATCCCTAAGGCTGTGGATGTTTAAATGAAATTGCCCATTCCGGGGCGCCTGGGTGGCTCAGTCGTTGGGCGTCTGCCTTCGGCTCGGGTCATGGTCCCGGAGTCCTGGGATCGAGCCCGGCATCAGGCTCCCTGCTTGGCGGGAAGCCTGCTTCTCCCTCTCCCATCCCCCCTGCTTGTGTTCCCTCTCTCGCTGTGTCTCTCTCTGTCAAATAGATAAAATCTTAAAAAAAAAAAAGGAAAGAAAGAAATCGCCCATCCCTCTTGCTTGGCTAGACCTTGAGCTGAAACATTAATTATGCAGCGGGACCAGAGAGAAGACTTGGGGATATGTGGGGGAGGGGTGTTCCTCCTCAGAGCCACAGAGCCATATGGGGAGGAGGCTTATGGAAGTAGCCAGCTGGGCACTCTCCTACTAGGAAAACTTTAAACAGATAGGTGGCATCTGGAGGAGGGAGGTGATCTCCAGGCTGTTCCTGTGCCATTTGTTGGGACCAGTGTACTTCTTATGACCCAAATCCTGGAAGTGTTGCAGGCAGGCAAGCTGATTAATTATTTCCCTGGGGTCTCTCTAACAGAGGATAGAAATGATGCTTGGTGGGCGTGAAAGAGAGGCCAAACCTTTCAACTAGTAGGGAATTTGTTTCCTGCCTAACTGCAGCCACATGTGAAGGTATAGAAAACATATGTGCCTCTGATAAAAGATCACATTTAAAGACTAGAAAGAAACCAGCACAACAACGTCCTGTTTCTCATCAAACACCAAACTCTGTGTTTCCAAATGCTCTGTGTTACTAGAGGGTGTTTAGAAGCATTCCAGCAGGGCTGGGCTCCATTCCATCAGCACCTTTGACGTGTTTCTATCACCCACTGTCGCTATTCAGTGAAATCGGTCATTTATCATGGCGGTTCCCAAGCCCGGTAGCCTCTGTGGTCCACTGAATCAGAATCCATGGGAGTAGCCCCTGGAAACTGGAATTTTTCATTAGTCCTCTGACTGATTCTTATGTAGCAAGGCCTTGAACCTCTCTATGAAATGAGAGATGGACAGCTACAAGTTTGGAGAGAACAAATAAGGGACTGTGCTGAGTTTCTGGTAGCACAGAGTGTCATGTGAATTTTATCTATATATCTACATACCTTTCTGTATATTAAGAGAGAGATATATATGTAATATATATAGATATGTAAATATCTATATATATGAGTTTTTCCTTACATACAAGTAAGGAAAGGGTTGGGGAACTGAACACATAATGGTAAGGAGGAATAAGATGCATTCCATAAGAGCTGAGGGTCATTATAGGAGCAGTAAACCCACCAAGAGTAGTAAGCCTTTGACACCCATCTCTATTAATAGAGTCATCATTTATTTAATCTCCCAAACTACAAACCTTAGACGTATTTGCACCTTCTTCTTTGCTCCTTTTTTTCCTTCCATTCTGGGTGATCACCAAATCTTGTTCATGGATTGTGTTGCTCACAGCTGGTTGCTTAGCTCAAAGCCAGTCCTTCCTCCTCCCCTATTAACAGACTCCAAGGTTTACTTGAGAAGTAGGAAGAAAGAGCCCAGCTGGACAATTGCAGTAGCTTCTTCAGTGGTCTTTTGGTCAACAGACTCTCTTCCTTTCATTCACCTTCTACCATGACTTGGGAATGATTGTCCTCTAAAAATTCTAGTAAACTTATTTCTCTGCCTAGGAAAAATCTCTCTCTTTTTATTTGTTGCTATCAGGATACAATATAAACTCCTTAGTATGATTCTCAATATGGTCCTGAAGTCCTTTTCCAAAGTAATCTCTGTAGCAAATTAAAGACGGTGGCAAATTCTTTGACATTCATCCCATAGAGATGTGAGGTCTGTATGCTCTCTTTTTGTTTCTGGGTGGATTTTGTGACTATTTTTGCCAATATAATCTTGTGGAGTTGGCCCTTTGCCTGTTTCTGGCCCAGGCATTAAGAAGATGTCAGCTTCCATTTCCTGTCCCTTAGGGCATTTTATTATTTCTTTTTCAGGGTGCTCTGAGATGCTGTGTAAGTAGTCCAACTGCCCTGAGAGGCTAGGTGTAGATGTTCTGTTGGTGATTTCAGTGATGCCTACTTTTTTTTTTTTTATCCACCCTCACCAAAATACCAGATATCTGAGTGAAGCCATTTGGGCTAGTAGATAAGACCAGTATCAATGAATGACCTTAACTGATGTCTTTTGGAGCATAAGGATCTCCCAGCTGAGCTCTGCCCCAATTCCTGAACCACAGAGCTGTCAGATATAGTAAAAATAATTATTGTTTTAAGGCTTTAAGTTTTGGGGGTAATTTGTTGCGCAGCAACAGAGAACAGTCTCCTATCAATGTTCCCAAGCAACCCACCCCCTAGTTACGTGGCACTATCATGAGTTTCCAAACACATTAAAACTCTCATGCCAAGAGTGCCCTTCTTCATCTTCCTTGCTTGGCAAACTCCTGCTCATTCTTCAGATGCAGGTCCTTTCTGAAGTCATGAATGAGCAAATGAATGAAAGAAATCCTTTCTGCTCCACCCTACGTTGCCACAGATTCTTGACAAGTACCTTTCTAAAAGCAACATGGCACTTCAACTACTTAAGTGTTGAGCTTCTTTAATAGTCTGATAATTCCTGGAGGGGAGGAATTTTGTCTTCAGCTTGGCATATCCAGTGCTAAGCAGAGTGCAGGCCACACAGCCAATGTTTGTTGAATGAAGGGAGGACCCAATAAGCAAATAAAACCATGGAAAGCATTTTGGTCTCTGTATTTTTTGAAGGTTCACTCATGCCTCACTGGCTTCTACCAGTTAGAGTCACATATAAAATAGAAAAACAAACTATTGGCTCTTTTGGTCTTTTGTGAAATCCTGAGTCTTTGGCAGCCTGAAGAGTTAGATTGGTCTGTCAATATCTTGGAAAATAATAGCCCAACCACCTAGAAGATGGAGGCACTGGTGAAGTATAAGTCTGGTGGGTTGAAGGTGGTGCATTGACATTTTCTGAGGTTTAAAGAGGCAATAGGATTAATAAAAAGAGCTTTGGCATGGGAGGAGGGATTGTTGCTGGCCCTCAGTTCTGTCACTGAGGGATTTGGCCAGTTTGCTTTATCTCTTCGGGTCTTAATTTCCTCTTGTGGAGAGGGGCATTGTGTCAGATGACATGTCAATTATCTTTCAGCCCTGACATTCTGTAAACCCGGCACTCACCTGGACTATGTAACTTGTATTATCTACATGGGATAGCTGAATCCTGCATCTCTACATCCTCATCCCTTTGCTGACTCCTGAACCCTCTGTGCATTGGTGGCCCTCATAGGGAATCACATCCTTTAGAGAATCTTCCCTGGGTAGAAGTTTCTGTGTGGGTTTAGATCAGCTCTGCAGACCAAGGTTGCCCCTATTCACAGATTTATTTTCCTATAGAGTATTCAAAGTGTTCTTTATAGAATACCTCCAATTCCCTCATCTCTCCCAAGCAGTGCCTCCCACACTAGCTTACCAAGGAGTCTGAAATGCTAGCTTGAAATTTTCCCTTAAGGCATTGAAGGCTCAGTTCAGATGCAAATATAATTAAAACATTAGCAGCCATTAAAACCTTATTTGAATGAGCTTATCACATCAGCTCGCTCACTCTGATTTCTCTAGAGCTTTTCTATCTATTATCCCATCTAAATCTGCACAAGAATTCATTTTACAGATAGAGGAATTGAGTGTTTTAGCAGGGGAAAATCCAAGTATCCAGTCCAGTTTCCTGATTCCTAATCCCACTATACTCTTTCCAAAATATCACACTGCTTTTCCAAGCAGAGTCGTAAGGAAATGATAGGAAGGACAGCCATATTTTGATGGAAGGAAGAAAAGAAATGGGAGGAAATTCCCCCTACTCCCTAAACCAACTCCAGAGCTTAGGAAATTGCTTAGAATAGCAACAAGCAGGACCAGCATGAAGACACAGTGATCTCGAAGACCCATTTGGCCAGTGTGGTATCATGGACTGGACTCTGAATAAGAATTATTTGGCAGTGTGACTTTAAGGAAATCATTTAACTTCTCTAAGCCAAGTTTTCTCCATGTTGAAAAGAGGGATTATAACACCCACCTTGTAATTATTGTGAAGATGAAAAAACTGACATGACCAATACTCAGAAATTGTTACTTTCTACTACTGCTAATATCAATATTAATATTACTGTAACTGTTGGCTGACCTCCCCCCCACCAATCAATGTGATGGTTTATTTCCTAAAGGCAAGTAGACAGGATGCTTAATTTGAAGGATCTCTTAATTTGTTGGGATGCATTATTTACTCAGATTTGGGTCCGATCTTTGCAGAGGTACATTCTTGGTATCTAGTAATGTCTTCTATTTATTTCATTGAGTATTGATAATGAGGGCTATTATTTTACTGAAGGCTCACAAATTAATAAGCAATAAAATTATTGCTGCCAACCATAAGCTGGGAAATGCACCTGTGGAAAGAAAATAGCTAGTGTCTAAGTGGGGGCCTGTGAATACCAGGTATTGGGGGTAGGTTGGGAGGAGGGCAGATCATGCTATTTTTATAGCTTACTCACTTTACTTTAAAAGTCAAACTTTAGTTTGACTTTTAAACTTCTATGTGCATGTTTTATTTTCTTAGAAATTAAACATTTATTAAAAAAAAGAAAAAAAGAACAAGAGAAAAGGTGAGCTGCCACATGCTCTCCCTCTCTATTCAGAGTAGGGGTGGGTTTGCAGTGAAGCCAGTGGAGATTAAGCTTCTCAAATCTCATCTGCCAAAGTCTGGAGGGGCCCCGCAATGTTCGCTTGCCATCAATTTTAATAAAATTAAGGTATTTGAACTCAAGTGGATTAAGACCATTTTCTTTTTCCACTCACATCCCCCCCTTTGTCACATTTCCCCCCATAGGACATTACTTGAGGGGTCTCAGGCATTGTTGGGGTCCAGATAAGGGGAAACTGAGTTGGAGTCGCCTCTGGCCTGTGCTCACTGGGATCCATTTATGTAGCTCTCAGCCACTTCTGTGTGTGCTGTTGTTTTTACTGGCTGTCCTACCGTGGAGATGGCCTCCAGGAATACCCTCTCCTCTGGGCTGACTCACAGGTATCTTGACTCAAAATTCAGGGGCAGAGGTAGCCTCACAGCTGAACTTGTCCTGGGCTTTCTGGCACAGGAGCTTCGTAAGGGTATCTATATTTATTTTTTATTTTTTTATTTTTTTAAGGATTTTATTTATTTTTTGACACAGAGAGAGACAGTGAGAGGGGGAACAGAAGCAGGGGGAGTAGGAGAGGGAGAAGCAGGCTTCCTGCGGAGCAGGGAGCCCAATGCGGGGCTCGATCCCAGGACCCTGGGATCATGACCTGAGCCAAAGGCAGACGCTTAACGACTGAGCCACCCGGGCGCCCCAGGGTATCTATATTTAGTCACTGCATAAGAAAACCTGAAAGCTTGAAATCTTGCAACTCATATGCAAAATAAACTTAATAGAGGTTTCCTCAGATTTCATTGCAATCTTAAAATGTACAGAATATTACCAGTCTCGAGTTGTGAAGCTGAAAGGAACTTTTCTAAATTATCAATAAAAATACAATTTTCAGTCAGCATGCTAGATGGAAGACTGAATTATCTTTCTGTTCCCCATATAGATAATATTGTAAAATAGAGGCGATCAAATATATGTAGCTAAAAAACCTAGGGAAAAAAAAACTGTTATAGATACATGCCAGGCAATTAGTTAATAGATAGCATGCTTGTTTTTCAGTGGATTTTGTGAAGTTTGTGGTATTAGCTTTTGAAAACTTGCTTCTTACTGTGATTTCTTTTCTCATGCTAATTAAATATTTTTGTAACCGATTTTGTATAATAATTTTGCATTCTTTTTCTTAAATGGTCTCCTCAGTTTTTATAAGTCTTCAGTTCCCCCAAACCTGATCTGCCTCTAATGGAGAACTGACTGGTTGTTTTTCCTGTGTAAAATATTGTAGGGATTAGGAAAATGTGTGTCTGCCTAGCAGGGGCTGACTAGTGCGAATGGCAAGGAAGAAGTCTCTGGGGACCAGGAATGCTTATTGTGGGTCTTAAAGACATAGGCTGAAGACTTTTGTTGTGAGAGTCACATAAAGGAAAATTAGTCCTTTTAAAGTATCCAATTTAGTGGCATTTAGTACATTTACAATATTACACAACGCTTACCACTGTCTAGTTCCAAAACATTGTCATCACTCCAGGGGAGACCTGTGTCCATTAAGCATGTGCTTCCTGTTCCCCTTCCCCCCACTCCCCCCACCCAGCCCCTAGCAACCATCAATCTACAGTCTGTCTCTCTGGATTTACCTATTCTGGGTATTTCATTTAAATAGAATCACACAATATGTGGTCTTTTTAATTTGGTTTCTTTTGCTTAGCATAATGTTTTCAACCTTCATCCACATTGTAGCATTATCAATATTCATTCCTTTTTTTTTTTAAAGATTTTATTTATTTATTTGAGAGAGAGAGCACACACAGGCAGGGGGAGCAACAGAGGGAGAGGGAGAAGCAGGCTCCTTGTTGTGCAGGGAGCCTGATGTGGGGCTTGATCCCAGGACTCTGGGATCCTCACCTGAGCTGAAGGCAGATGCCTAACTGACTGAGCCACCCAGGCGCCCCAATTACTTCATTCCTTTTATATGATATCTTGGAATATGTACGTGCATGTGCATGCATGTGCATGTATGTATATTTCAGTAGCGCTCACTTGGGAACTATTTTCTAATTCAGCTTAGTTGAAAACATTTATTGAGAGCCTATCATGTACCAGGCACTGAGCTAGGCCCTGTTCTATTTTCTTTACAACTATAGTTTTTGGATGAGCAGGAATGAAACTAGGGGTTCTCCCTTATATCCAGGAGCCTGTGCCAAACCTCGTGAACTCTAACACTGTGAGCTCAGCCTTACATCCCACTCTAGCTCTCTATGGGATTTTTTCCTCCAGGAACTTTTGTTGTCCTTTTACCAATATTTGTGGGGAGGGAGAGGGGAAGAGGTGGCTAGCGGGGAATGTACAATTTACATCAGGATAACTACCCAGGGTTGAATTGACATAGGAAAAGAAGGCAATAACATATAAATTTCAGGACAGCATTTGGAATTCCCTCTGACTCACTGTCAGGATATCTCCCTGTTGGAGGGGTGGTGAAGGGGCTCACATGGGCAGCCACAGAGCCAGGCACCATGCTGCTGTCCTCTCCTTGTATTAACCTTTATGATCTCTGCAAGTGAGCTTGGGATCTGTTAAGGCAGTGCACGAATACGTTAATATATGGTATCATGGACTGAAAACTTGTGTTCCCCCCAGAACTCTTATGTTGTAGCCCTACTTCCAATATGGCAGGAGGGGCCTTTGGAAGGTAAGTAATTAGGTTTAGAGAAGGTCATGAAGGTGGAGTCCCCATGAGAGGATCAGTATCCTTATAAGAAGAGGAAGAGACACCAGTTTCTACTCTTGCTCACGTGAGCACACAGCAAGAAGGCAGCCACCTGCAAGCCAGAAAGAGAGCCTTCACCAAGAAGCAAATGTGCCGGCACCTTGATCTTGGACATCCCAGCCTCCAGAACTGTGAGAAATCAGTGTCTGTTGTTTATGTCATCCAGTCTTTTGTTATAGCACCCTGAGCAGACTAAGACATAGGGTAAGCAACACGTAGTGAATTGATACTACTCTCATCTGCTCTTGGATTTTCCATCTGTCTGCCTTTCTGTGCACACCACCTGGGAGGTACCTCTGAGGCTGGTGGGCCAGTGGGAATCAGAATCCAGTGTGAACTATGACCTTCCAGGCTCTTGTATCTGCCTCTGTCGATTGGTTTTTCCCATGGCAGAGAAATAACCAATCCACTGGCCAGCCAACCCTTGTGTGTTGAGCTGTCTTGGTGAGCCGAGTCCTGTGCTTGGCACTAGCCAGGCTTCGTTTAAGTAATCCTCACAAGTACTCCAGAGAAGAGGGATTATCATCTCCATGAAAGACAATGAAATCAAGACTCAGGAAAGTGAATGAGTCCCCAAGAGCTCACAATTAGCAAGCAACAGAGCTGGAATTCAAACCCAAGGCAGCCTCCTTGCAAGTATGATGTTCTTGATTTATAGCTTAGCTAGGGAACACAGCTTGCCCTGGAACTGCCAGGGGTTAAAAGAAAATATTCTTTTGATTTTGGAATCCTCAGGCCCAAAGTTGTTACTGCATGTTGTATGCGAGGGAGTTTTTAATTTTTCTTTTAAATTTGGGAGGCATTTCCTCATACAAGAAACAATAAAATTTGGATTTAAGCATCAATTAATGCACTGAGACAAGGAACCCCAATGTACAGCTGGAGAGCAGGAAAGCTTGCCAGGCGAGGCATTCATCTTGGAAGTAATTGTGTATTTTACTTGGCTTTGGCTTTCTGGAACGAGATCTTTGGAAAAAGGGCTTTTAAATTTTACATCACTTTCGATTCAGTGGTGTGGATTAGGCCTTTGCGTGAGCCGTGGTGGGGACATTTATCTCAATAGAGAATGGAGAGTTGATGAACCATAAATTCTCCCACTCAGCACTGTAGGTTGGGTTTTCCTTTCTCACAGCTCAGATGGGAGCTTCCCCTCCTTGACTATAGTCACTCAGGCTGCAGCCAGCAGGGGCTTGGAGAGGCTCCAGGAGACCCTGAACCAAGCCCAGGAGGGAGCACCAGCTCTTCCTACTGGGAAATGTTGCATATTTCCTGCTCTTTCAGGTACTGTCTTTCTGCCCTGTTTGGGCAAGTTATGCAAAGGGAACCTTTCCTGAATCCCCCACCCTGCTGGGTCAGCCTCATATGGCAGATCTATGAAGCTGTGTGGAGCATTCTGGATCCTCTTAAATTGTGCACTCATTCTGGACCCTGTGTTTTCCCCCAAAGGTTTGGGGCCGGCTCTGTGCAAACTGGTATGACTCCCCAGTAGCTCCTTGTTGGAGTTTTCATCTCTCCTGGAATATTTTCTTCCCTCCCTGCCTTTAGGTATCCAGCATCCTTCTGCTTATTCTCCTGTTTGCTCTTATACTTATCCTCCCCTTACCAAATTATACTGTGCCAAAAAAATTCTTCATTTAAATTGAAATAGATCAAGTTTAAACCAAGTTTGCCAAAAAAAAAATCTATAATCTAGACTCTGCCTAACAGCTTTGGTCCTGATATAACAGCCATGCCATACTCTGGACAGCTTGAATTGAACATTGAGTGAGTCATTCTCTTGACCCTGTCACCTCAGGGCCTTTGCACATGCTGTTCCTTCTGCCTAAAATGATTTTTCTAGCCCTCCAACACTTTTGCCTGGCTATCACTCAATTTAGTGTTCATGGATGTCCCTTCCTCAAAGAAAAGTTGTTCTGACCCTCCAAGCCTAGGCTGAGAGCTCATTGCTCTCTGCCCCTCCCACTCAAATTTCCTGTTTTCTTGTAAGTCTCCCTTACTAAACTGGGAGCTCCTCAAGAGGAGGGATTGCAATGCTTGACCTCACAGAGTCATCCATTAAATGTTTTTGAATAAATGAATAAGAATGATGCACAAGTGACCACTATTTTTGTTTCTTTCACAAATCTGCACTTCAATAGGCTGAACTCTAAGGTGACTTTGAGATCAATAAAGGAAATTTAGATTTTCCTAGTTTGTATTCAACTCCTTGGTGAGGTGGTGGCTTCAGAGATGAGGCTCTGGTTTCCAGGACCCAACGGCACCAGAATGCATTTCACTTCAAAAAGTTCAAGTTTGATGTGACTGACCAAACCAAGAAAATTGATGAAAAAATTTGGGGTGGAGAGTGCGGGTAGTAAAGATGTTTCAAAGGGTATGCAGAATGCATATAGGACTCTTTCTACTGCATTTGCTGCCACAGAGGTGGGCACAGACCCAGCACCCCTGCAACAGTGGCCACAGGGCAACCCAACTTCTTCATTATTGTCTGTCAGAGGAGTTGTGCAACTCTGCTGTTGATGGCCTTTTCTGTCTCCCATGTCTTACAGGATGTTTGCTCGGGAGAAGCTGGGTCATATGGGACATCCTAGCTGCAAGGGGGTTGGGGAAATTAAGCCTTTAGCTGTATAGCTGGGTACATGGGAGGGTGCCATACATGGGGGCTGGAGGACTGAGTGGTCAGTTAGTAATATCTGTCCTAATATGACATGAAAATCCAACTGAGGATGTGAAATTTAGTATAATGACCTTTAAGCTAGCCCCAACTTCCTATTTATAAAATAGTAGTTATTATTCAGTGTGGGGATCCCATATTAATTAGAGAGAGAATGTGTGTATTTATGTGTTCGCATAAACATTGACAAAAGTGTACTTGTTTAAGCATCTCAGGTTAGATCATGAAGGCTGGCCTGGGTTTGAGTATTGATGAAACCAATGACCAGACTTGACTGCGTTCCTTTTACTCATTCTGCTGCCTGGATTGCAGGCCGGTGGTCCAAAGCACATGATTGAGATCCAGGACACGTGATGGTGTAAGGAGATGTGTCTTCTAGGGAGCTCCTTAGTTCCTCAAACAGAGCAAGGGCCTTGGTCAGGTCAGAGGATTCCAGAACCACTTTACATCATCTTTTAGAGACAGGGAGGACTGGGGACAGGCCAGCCCACTTTACCTGGACCTAATGTTTCAGGTTCTGAATTTCTTGCTACGTCACAGTTATATAACTAAGGGCTGTGTACTTTATTTCTTGCTCTTGCTATGCTCTTGGGCCTCCCTGAGTTTTGAGTACAGGAGTCCTACCATGACCTCCTACTGCAAACACTGATGTTCTCAAGTGGAATAGGAAGGGAGGAGGGAGACCATTATTGTCCAGGTAGACATTACAGATGAACTTTTCAAACTATCTAGGGTAACATTCATATAATCATAAAACTTCCATCTTTAGCTTTCCCAAATGATACAGTTTTAAATAGTTAATGGTAGAGAATTTCAACAAAATAACCTACTGGACTATTTTCTTGCCAGGCTCCCTGCCAAGTGGGGAGCCTGCTTTCTGAGAGAGACAGAGCATGAGCAGGAGGGGCAGAGGGAAAAGCAGAGAGAGAGACTCTCACACAGATTCCATACTGAGCGCGGAGCCCGACACGGGGTTTGATCCCAGGACACTGAGATCATGACCTGAGCGGAAACCAAGAATGGCACGCTTAGCTGATGTGCCTCCCAGGTGCTCCTACTGGACTATTAAAAATGTTTTAGAGCAAATGGGTGAATCTCAGATATCAGAATCATTAGGTTTGGATGAGATAGGAGCTAGAAGAGAAAAGTCAAGGTCATTGGCTATGTGAAATATTAAATTCACATTCACTGAGATGATGAGTGATAAGAGGAGCAGATCTGAGAAGGGAAGAACATTCAAGAGGGAGCTCAATTTGACTACTCCTCTTTTAAGACCATTTGGTGTGCTGGCCAAGAGCTTGAGTTCTGGGCTGGGCCAGCAGGCTTCAAGTCTTGTTCATCACTCGTTAGTCTTAAGGCCTTGGAAAATTTACTTAACCTCAATGTGCCTTATCTTTAGAGTAGGGTTATAATAATAGTGTTTTCTTCAAAGGGTCATGATGAGGACTAGATGAGGCAATTTGTGTAAAAGTGCTTTGTCCAATGAATCATGGAACACTGCACCAAAAACTAATGATGTAATATATGGTGATTAACATAACAATAAAAAAAGGAAAAAAAAAGTGCTTTGTCCAAAATCTGGTACACAGTAAATATTCCATATATACTAGGTGTAATTGTTACTGTAATAAGGCCTTTGGCATGGGAAGAAATTTTGTGCCAGGGTCAGGGGCATGTACAGATGTCTGGTCCTTAGAGAAAATAGATGCCTAACACTTACAAGACCAAGTTGAAGAAACACACAAAAAGTCTACAATTGGTTGCAATGGCTGAAGAAGATACTCCAAGGACCATGGTTCTTTTGGAGGAACTTAATCATACAGTCATTTTTTTCTAAATGGATTTGAGGCATAAAATAGAGGACGTTTGTACTATATGTTTGATAAAACTGAAATCTGACATTAAGACAAAAAAAAAAGAGGAAGGATGTAAGTTACAAAGTGAAATAGCTGTGATTGAATTTCAACGTTATATTGGACAATGTTTCTAGGCAAATGGAATGCCTTACCTATTTTCATTTGAGTTTTTATGGATTGAGGGTATAGTGGAAGGGGGTGAAGAAGGCAGGTAGGACAGAAGACTGTTCTGCCATGGCTAAGGAAGCAGGGAAAGCTTGTAAGATGGGGAGGGGTGGTTAGTAGAAGAGGTACAGGCCAAATTAGTAAATTGATGCTAATATGAAAAGTGATTTTAAATTTAATGATTTTAACTGAATGTTTTATAAGACTGTGTGACAGTAGTGATGAAGTCTTACCCTGTCCTTGCCCTAATTGCCTTCCTCACCACAAACGTTCATCTTCCTTATCATGGTCTGACCTATCCATCCAAAAAAATCCATCCATCCATCCACCCACCCTATGTTTAGTCTCCAAGTAAAACAGAGAATGCACAGAAGGATGGTGCAGCATATGTGCCAAAACCAGCATATGGTTCCTTGCAGGGCCATTGGGAGCCACCCTTTTGATGTCAGATGAACTCTGCTTTGAAACTGTTGTTTTCCACTCGAATAAGCAACTCTTCCTGCCTTTCATTAGCTCCTTCCTATAATAGGTGTGATTAACAAAAGTGTGATAACTGATGGAATAAATACATTTGATTGAACAATGAATACTTACATGATTTATCCCTTTCCAAGGCCTTTTCCCCAGACCCCATACAATGGCCCCACCTCACCACTGCTCGCTGAAACACATCTGAAACTCATCTTTTGAAGTCAGTGTGTTGGTTGGATCTGATGATTTTCGGGGTGTCAGAGGTCTTTCCATTTGCCTTCAAACAGTGTGTTGGTTGGATCTGATGATTTCTGGGGTGTCAGAGGTCTTTTCCTTTCATGGTCCATTTTAATTTGAGGATCAGGTAGATGTCATGAGGGGACAATTTAGGTGAAACCAAGAATTTCAGTGTGACATGAACATTTTACTTGCCAGAAATTGGAAGATGGTGAATGGTCTTATGATTTTAATGACTGATTAATTTTATGCTGTTATGAAATTGTTGCTAACATGAATAAAGCTATTGATGGACTGGAGTAAATCAGTAAAGAGGTGACATATTCTTGATGAAATTTTCCTGGAATAAATTCCATCCACTGAGGTTCTCTCCTTACCCTGATCATTAATCTTTTCTAACTTCTAGAAGCCCCCTGCAGTCCTTGGCTTGTGACTCCTTCCTCCATCTTCAAAGTGAGCCATCAGTGTCTCACCCAAATCTTGCTCTGATTGTCTTGTTTCCTTCATTCACTTATGAAGGCCCTTGTGATTACATTGGGCCCACCTGGATAATCTAGTATATGCCATCTCTTAAGAGTCTTAATTTAATCACATCTGCAAATTCCCTTTTGTCATGTAAGGTAAGAGATTTAGAGGTTCAGGGATTAGGACATGGACATCTTAGGGGTGGGAGTTGCATTATTTTTTTTTATCACTCCAACCTCGGACTTTCCTGGTTCTTATTACTTAATAAGCCCAGCAATAATAACCTAAGAGCCATTGACTCTGGGAGAGACCATGAAATGTTGGGGAAATTTGGCTTTTGTGTCCAGGTCTATTAAGTCTGTGCTCTTGGCCTTTGGCTCAGACCTTTGATTTTATCTACTTTCAGTTAATCTCTCTTTCCTTTTGGGGAATCTCCATTTTGAAAGGCACTAAGAAAATTAACAAATTTTCTGGCACTGGAAGCAAGACAGAAGATGACAAAGATTTGACAGATACAGCAACTGAGATTTCAAAAGACTCAATAACTTGTCCAAACTTGGGAGTGGTTGAACTGAGCTTGAATCCTTATTGGCTTTAAAGCTTCTTCTCTTTTTCTTTTTCCTAACCTGAGAGTTCACTTTTAAGGAAGAAAATAAGAATTACTACATAAGCAGAGACTAAAGATCTAATCTGATATCAGTAATAACAATAGAAAACTTTGAAAAATAATTTTCCACTTATAAATCAAAGAGATTTAATTGCAAAATTAAGCAGGAAACAGACCCATCAATATTAAACAGACTTGAAATTTCTGGAGAAAGACAAAAGGTAATATTTCTCTTTTATACCAGTGTTTTTCAAATTTCAATTCCCTTTTTGATGAACATAAACATATGCACATCACAACTCTGACACAATCCCTCTATTTGAGAGTCATGACACCTATACATTTCCAGCCATCGAGAGGCTGTTGTCAACTTTAATGGTTTATATTCTGTACTTTGTATTATGGAAACACCTTTTTTTTTCCAACTGTACAATTCCACTATAATTATTAGATTCGTTTTTTCTTTTTTTTTTTTTTTTTAATTTTTTTATTGTTATGTTAATCACCATATATTACATCATTAGTTTTTGGTGCAGTGTTCCATGATTCATTGTTTGTTCATAACACCCAGTGCTCCATGCAGAACGTGCCCTCCTCAATGCCCATCACCAGGCTAACCCATCCCCCTACCCCCCTCCCCTCTAGAACCCTCAGTTTGTTTTTCAGAGTCCATCATCTCTCATGGTTCGTCTCCCCCTCTGACATACTCCCCTTTTCTTCCTCTCCTGTTATCTTCTTCTTTTTCTTTTTTCTCAAAATATGTTGCATTATTTGTTTCAGAAGTATAGATCTGTGATTCAACAGTCTTGCACAATTCACAGCGCTCACCGTAGCACATATCCTCCCCAATATCTATCACCCAGCCACCCCATCCCTCCCACCCCCAACCACTCCAGTAACACTCAGTTTCTTTCCTGAAATTAAGAATTCCTCATATCAGTGAGGTCATGTGATACATGTCTTTCTCTGATTGACTTATTTCACTCAGCATAACACCCTCCAGTTCCATCCACGTCGTTGCAAATGGCAAGATCTCATTCCTTTTGATGGCTGCATAATATTCCATTGTGTATATATACCACATCTTCTTTATCCATTCGTCTGTCGATGGGCATCTTGGCTCTTTCCACAGTTTGGCTATGGTGGACATTGCTGCTATAAACATTGGGGTACACGTACCCCTTCGGGTCCCTACATTTGTATCTTTGTGGTAAATACCCAGTAGTGCAATTGCTGGATCGAACGGTAGCTCTAATTTCAACTGTTTGAGGAACCTCCATACTGTTTTCCAGAGGGGTTGCACCAGCTTGCATTCCCACCAACAGTGTAGGAGGGTTCCCCTTTCTCCACATCCCCGCCAACATCTGTCGTTCCCTGACTTGTTAATTTTAGCCATTCTGACGGGTGTGAGGTGGTATCTCATTGAGGTTTTGATTTGGATTTCCCTGATGCCAAGCGATGTTGAGCACTTTTTCATGTGCCTGTTGGCCATTTGGATGTCTTCCTTGGAGAAATGTCTGTTCATGTCTTCTGCCCATTTCTTGATTGGATTATTTGTTCTTTGGGTGTTGAGTTTGATAAGTTCTTTATAGATTTTGGATACTAGCCCTTTATCTGATATGTCATTTGCAAATATTTTCTCCCATTCTGTCGGTTGTCTTTTGGTTTTGTGGACTGTTTCTTTTGCTGTGCAGAAGCTTTTTATCTTGATGAAATCCCAATAGTTCATTTTTGCCCTGGCTTCCCGTGCCTTTGGCGATGTTTCTAGGAAGAAGTTGCTGCGGCTAAGGTCGAAAAGGTTGCTACCTGTGTTCTCCTTTAGGATTTGGATGGACTCCTGTCTCACGTTTAGGTCTTTCAACCATTTGGAGTCTATTTTTGTGTGTGGTGTAAGGAAATGGTCCAGTTTCATTCTTCTGCATGTGGCTGTCCAATTTTCCCAACACCATTTGTTGAAGAGACTGTCTTTTTGCCATTGGACATTCTTTCCTGCTTTGTCAAAAATAAGTTGACCATAGAGTTGAGGGTCCATTTCTGGGCTCTCAATTCTGTTCCATTGATCTATGTGTCTGTTTTTGTGCCAGTACCATACTGTCTTGATGATGACAGCTTTGTAATAGAGCTGGAAGTCCGGAATTGTGATGCCGCCAGCTTTGCTTTTCTTTTTCAGTATTCCTCTGGCTATTCTGGGTCTCTTCTGGTTCCATACAAATTTTAGGATTATTTGTTCCATTTCTTTGAAAAAAGTGGATGGTATTTTGATGGGGATTGCATTGAATGTGTAGATTGCTCTAGGTAGCATTGACATCTTCACAATGTTGATTCTCCCAATCCATGAGCATGGAACGTTTTTCCATTTCTTTGTGTCTTCTTCAATTTCTTTCCTGAGTATTTTATAGTTTTCTGAGTACAGATCCTTTGCCTCTTTGGTTAGATTTATTCCTAGGTATCTAATGGTTTTGGGTGCAATTGTAAATGGGATAGACTCCTTGATTTGTCTCTCTTCTGTCTTGTTGTTGGTGTATAGGAATGCCACTGATTTCTGTGCATTGATTTTATAGCCTGCTACTTTACTGAATTCCTGTATGAGTTCTAGCAGTTTTGGGGTGGAGTCTTTTGGGTTTTCCACATACAGTATCATATCATCTGCAAAGAGTGAGAGTTTGACTTCCTCTTTGCCGATTTGGATGCCTTTGATTTCTTTTTGTTGTCTGATTGCTGTGGCTAGGACTTCTAATACTATGTTGAATAGCAGTGGTGAGAGTGGACATCCCTGCCGCGTTCCTGACCTTAGGGGAAAAGCTCTCAGCCTTTCCCCATTGAGAATGATATTCGCTGTAGGTTTTTCGTAGATGGCTTTTATGATATTGAGGTATGTACCCTCTATCCCTATACTCTGAAGAGTTTTGATCAAGAAAGGATGTTGTACTTTGTCAAATGCTTTTTCTGCATCTATTGAGAGGATCATATGATTCTTGTTCTTTCTTTTGTTAATGTATTGTATCACGTTGATTGATTTGCGGATGTTGAACCAGCCTTGAAGCCCAGGGATAAATCCCACTTGGTCGTGGTGAATAATCCTTTTAATGTACTGTTGGATCCTATTGGCTAGTATTTTGGTGAGAATTTTTGCATCCATGTTCATCAAGGATATTGGTCTGTAATTCTCTTTTTTGATGGGGTCTTTGTCTGGTTTTGGGATCAAGGTAATGCTGGCCTCATAAAATGAGTTTGGAAGTTTCCCTTCCATTTCTATTTTTTGGAACAGTTTCAGGAGAATAGGTATTAATTCTTCTTGAAATGTCTGATAGAATTCCCCTGGGAAGCCATCTGGCCCTGGGCTTTTGTTTCTTGGGAGATTTTTGATGACTGTTTCAATTTCCTTAGTGGTTATAGGTCTGTTCAGGTTTTCTATTTCTTCCTGGTTCAATTTTGGTAGTTGATACATCTCTAGGAATGCACCCATTTCTTCCAGGTTATCTAATTTGCTGGCATAGAGTTGCTCATAATATGTTCTTATAATTGTTTGTATTTCTTTGGTGTTGGTTGTGATCTCTCCTCTTTCATTCATGATTTTGTTGATTTGGGTCATTTCTCTTTTCTTTTTGATCAGTCTGGCCAGGGGTTTATCAATCTTGTTAATTCTTTCAAAGAACCAGCTCCTAGTTTCGTTGATCTGTTCTACTGTTCTTTTGGTTTCTAGTTCGTTGATTTCTGCTCTGATCTTTATGATTTCTCTTCTCCTGCTGGGTTTAGGCTTTCTTTGCTGTTCTTTCTCCAGCTCCTTTAGGTGTAGGGTTAGGTTGTGTATTTGAGACCTTTCTTGTTTCTTGAGAAAGGCTTGTATTGCTATATACTTTCCTCTCAGGACTGCCTTTGCTGTATCCCAAAGATTTTGAACAGTTGTGTTTTCATTTTCATTGGTTTCCATGAATTTTTTTAATTCTTCTTTAATTTCTTGGTTGACCCATTCATTCTTTAGTAGGATGCTCTTTAGCCTCCATGTATTTGAGTTCTTTCCGACTTTCCTCTTGTGGTTGAGTTCTAGTTTCAAAGCATTGTGGTCTGAAAATATGCAGGGAATGATCCCAATCTTTTGGTACCGATTGAGACCTAATTTGTGACCTAGGATGTGATCAATTCTGGAGAATGTTCCATGGGCACTAGAGAAGAATGTGTATTCCGTTGCTTTGGGATGGAATGTTCTGAATATGTCTGTGAAGTCCATTTGGTCCAGTGTGTCATTTAAAGTCTTTATATCCTTGTTGATCTTTTGCTTAGATGATCTGTCCATTTCAGTCAGGGGGGTGTTAAAGTCCCCCACTATTATTGTATTGTTGTCAATGTGTTTCTTTGCTTTTGTTATTAATTGCCTTATATAATTGGCTGCTCCCATGTTCGGGGCATAGATATTTACAATTGTTAGATCTTCTTGTTGGATGGACCCTTTAAGTAGGATATAGTGTCCTTCCTCATCTCTTATTACAGTCTTTGTTTTAAAATCTAGTTTGTCTGATATAAGGATTGCCACCCCAGCTTTCTTTTGGTGTCCATTAGCATGGTAAATGGTTTTCCACCCCCTCACTTTCAATCTGGGGGTGTCTTTGGGTGTAAAATGAGTCTCTTGCAGACAGCATATTGATGGGTCTTGTTTTTTAATCCAATCTGATAGCCTGTGTCTTTTGATTGGGGCATTTAGCCCATTTACATTCAGGGTAACTATTGAAAGGTATGAATTTAGTGCCATTGTATTACCTGTAAGGTGACTGTTAACTGTCTGTTGTCTGTGTTCGTTTCTGCTCTTTGCTGCTTTTAGGTTCTCTCTTTGCTTAGAGGACCCCTCTCAATATTTCTTGGAGGGCTGGTTTCGTGTTTGCAAATTCCTTTAGTTTTTGTTTGTTCTGGAAGCTTTTGATCTCTCCTTCTATTTTCAATGATAGCCTAGCTGGATATAGTATTCTTGGCTGCATATTTTTCTCGTTTAGTGCTCTGAAGATATCTTGCCAGTCCTTTCTGGCCTGCCAGGTCTCTGTGGATAGGTCTGTTGCCAATCTAATGTTTCTACCATTGTAGGTTACATATCTCTTCTCCCGAGCTGCTTTCAGGATTTTCTCTTTGTCTCTGAGACTCGTAAGTTTTACTATTAGATGTCGGGGTGTTGACCTATTTTTATTGATTTTGAGAGGGGTTCTCTGTGCCTCCTGGATTTTAATGCCTGTTTCCTTCCTCACATTAGGGAAGTTCTCTGCTATAATTTGCTCCAATATACCTTCTGCCCCTCTCTCTCTCTCTTCTTCTTCTGGGATCCCAATTATTCTAATGTTGTTTCGTCTTATCGTATCACTTATCTCTCGAATTCTGCCCTCGTGATCCTGTAGTTGTTTCTCTCTCTTTTTCTCAGCCTCTTTATTTTCTATCATTTGGTCTTCTATATCGCTGATTCTCTCTTCTGCCTCATTTATCCTAGCATTTAGTGCCCCCATTTTTGATTGCACCTCATCAATAGCCTTTTTGATTTCGATTTGGTTAGATTTTAGTTCTTTTATTTCTCCAGAAAGGGTTTCTCTAATAACTTCCACGCTTTTTTCAAGCCCAGCTAGTATCTTTAAAGTCATGATTCTGAACTCTAGGTCTGACATCGTACTAATGTCCATATTGAGTAGGTCCCTGGCTGACGGTACTACCTCTTGTTCTTTTTGCTGAGGTGATTTCTTTCGTCTTGTCATTTTGTCCAGAGGAGAATAGATGAATGAGAGAACAAAAGGCTAACAGGTTTACAACGTCCCCAGCAAATATACTGTATACAAATCAGAAAAGACCTGAAACCAGGGGAAAAGAAAGGGAAAGAAAGAAAAAAGAAAGAGAAAAAGAAAAAAAAAAAGAAAAAAGATAAAAACAAAAACAAAACAATTCAAAAAAGGCAGAATATGATCAAATATGATCACGCTAGTGCATAGATCAGTGCCACACACTAGATTTTGGGCGTATTTTGGTCTGTTAGAAAAAAGTGCCTCCTAAAATTTTAAAGGAAGAAAGGCATATATGTACAAAATAAGGGTTGATACAATGAAGGGATGGAAGATGACTGTAAAGATGAAAATTATAAAAGATTTTATAAAAGGACTTGGTAAGATAAGTTGTTTGAAAAAAGAAAGGAGATTTAAGGGAAAAAAAAAAAAGGAAAAAGGGAGAGAATGTGATCAGGCAGGAGACTAGAACAAAGCCATACACTAGTGGTTTAGGGTATATTTTGATCTGTTAGAAGAAACTGTACCTCAAAATTTTAAAGAGAGAACAACTTATATATATATGCCAAAAACAAGGATAACTACTATGAAGGGATAAAATATGACTCTAAAAATGAAAAAAAAATAAAAAATGTTTTTTTTTTTTTTAAAAAAAGGGATTTATAAGATGTTGGTTGAAAAAGGGAAAAAGAAAAATAAAAAAAAGTCAACAAAAATTAACTTTGATGAAATAATGAATCATGGTAAAAAAAAAAAAAAAAAAAAAAGCCATGAATCTATGTGCAGTATTCCCCTAGCGCTGGAGTTCTCCTGTTCTCCTTGATCGATCAACTTGGTCTTGGCTTGCTGGCTGTTTGTGTTGATCTTCTGGGGGAGGGGCCTGTTGCTGTGGTTTCCAAATGTCTTTGCCGGAGGCAGAATTGCCCCGCCCTTGTCGGTCCGGGCTAAGGAAGCTGCTCCAGTTTGCTCTTAGGAGCTTTTGTTCCCTGCAAGCTCTCGGTACAGCTTTGGAGGAGCAGGGCGAAAATGGCGGCCTCCCAGTCTCCGCCCGGAGGAGCTGAGAACTCGGGGCCCCACTCCTCGGTGCGCCCCCAGAGAAAAGCAGTCACTCCCGTGTCCCCGGTCTCTGGCCGCACTCCGTGCTCACCCGGCCTGTGATCGAGCGTTGCTATCTCTGGCACCCGACCCCGCTCGGAGTCTCCAAACCCAGCAGATCCCTGCAGTGCGTTCCCGCACTGCTCCTCCCCGGGAAGGAAGGGGAGTCTCCCCGGATCTGCTGCTTGTTGGGTCCTTGCTGGGGGAGCCGTGCCCCGACTGGGCCGCGGATCACAGTTTATGGCCACCCCGAGCTGAGAGCCCGCGCCTCGGCTCCGTCTCTGCAGCCGGCTTCCCCGCTCCGATACCTGGGAGCTCTGCCGCACTCAGGCACCCCCACTCTCTCTGTGACCCCAAGGGTCCTGAGACCACACTGTCCCGGGAGGATTCCACCCCCCGCTTAGCCACTGCAGCGACGTCCCTCCGCCGAGCCAACTTTTAAAAGGTCCGATTTTGTGCTCCGCGGCTCTAGCACTTGCCAGAAGCGGCCGGCGGAGGCCCCTCCCCCGCCGTCTATCCTCCCGAATATCGCCTCGGATTCACTTCTCCGCACGTCCTACCTTCCAGTAAGTGGTCGCTTCTCTGTTCAGAGAGTTGTTGCTACTGTCCGGTTCGATCTCCTGTTGAGTTCGTAGGTGTTCAGAATGGTTTGATCCCTATTCAGTTGAATTCCTGAGACCAGACAAAATCTAGGTCTCCTACTCCTCCGCCATCTTGCCGTTACATCTAGATTCGTTTTTTCAAACTGCTTAATAGAGAATCCCTGCCCTCCCAGGGCTGAGATGTGTGTTTCTGCATGATTCAACCATGGTACAGTATGGAGGTTCTGTGCTTGGCTTGAGTGTAGATATTTTGAGGGTTGACATCGTTTGCTCTCAGGAAAATATAATTTACTGCTTCTGGAGTAAAAACAAAATTAATAAATGATACAGCACGCAAACCCATCTTGGCCTTACACTGCTTAGCAGTGTTTTAGTGAGTTACATTTGAATGAATGAGAAACATATGGATGAAATGTCCCTTGTGGCTACTCCTGGACTCAGAGATGGAAAGGGGAATGTGCTTAACAAAATGCACCATATTTTTCTGACGCCGCGTTTGAGAACATATTTGGACCTATTCTCTGGGGCCAGTGGGAGACTGGTCTTTCTCTTCTGTCCCTAAAAGTGCATGCTGGCAAGGCTGGTGGAAGCTCCCCTGCGTCGGTCTTTGGCTAGCGTTTGGGGGTAGCGTGGGATGGCTAGGGGTTAGAATCAGATGGTGGTGGGAATCCTGAGGCATGGTAGTCGTGACTGTTGAGTTGGAATTGGGCTTTATTTCTTCCTTTTAAGATGGAATTGTGCTCAAGCAACTGTTCTGGGAAAGTAGATTTCCAATAAGCCAGTGGGACAGAGGGACATCCTCAGAATCAGAAGAAAATGAGGGAGACCCTCTAAGCAAAAGTTCTCCTTAGGTGGAATGGCTGACTTGTTGATTTTGCCAAAGATTGGGAATCTGGGTGGCAGGCCCTTGACATCATTTCAATGCTTTAGTGGTGGAGGATAGCCCCCTGACTCTCTTTGCTTCAGCTGAGGTTGATATTAAGGCTTTCACACAGTTCTCCCGCCTCCACACCTTGCTGCAAGCTGATCAAGGCAAGTGCTGTTACCTGACTCCAGAAGAAAGAAATTGCAGCTCAGAGGAGAAAAACAATCCACCCAGCATTGCCTAACCAGTCACTTTCAGGGGTAGGTCCCCACACAATGTCATCTGAGCTCCCATTCCCACGATCTTTGCTTTGCCCCAGGCAGACAGTCACACTGGTGGCCCCACTTAGCACTTAAGATGCTATGACTAAACCAACAGGAAGAATCTCTGTTTTCATCTCTGCCTTCCCCCCGAGACAGTCGCTCTGATCTGTTCCTTTCTCTTCTCTTTTTTTGCATGCTGAGTCACCTAATAATACCAGTCTCAGTGAATAGGTCAGTGTTTATAATCCACTTTATTCCAGCAGGATGGATTTCAGGGTGAAAATCCCATGCAAAGAGGTGAATTACAGGTACCTGGCTCAGACCTAGATGTCTCTTGGAAGGACGGTGGCCTTCATCTGACGTCTCTCCTTGTTTCCTACCTGTTTTTCTCCAGCTGGTCACGCTCACCTTCATAGACTCTGAGAGATCCTTTCTGTGGTGTGAGGATGTTACTCTTCAGTGTTGGGTTAGAAGAACCCCTTGAAAGCCCACCGCTGGTCACTTGCTTCTCCTACTGAGCTTCTGGCCAGAACCTGCCGATCCTGTCGCCTGAATTTATGCATCCCAGTTGAGCCTAGGCCCCTTGTCTCTTCAAGTTTTGTGACATTTAGTCTAGTCTCGTTTGCTTTCTGTGACTCTGGCTTTCGCTTTTGTTCTGGCTTCTCGAGGACCTGTTAATGAACCTCTGTGCTCTCTTTTCCCAGGTGGTATCACACCTGACCCTCCCTTAGTCCTAGTCACCTCTGCAGGTAAATGGGCTTGGGCTTTTATATTTCTTCATCTGTAAGTGGGCCAAGCATACAGCATGGTGGGAAAAAAGTGAGCCAACATTTAAAGTATCTGTCACTTAGTCATCATTTGAATGATAAATGGATTTTCCCCCCTTTTGCCATGAAAGAAAGCTGAAGAAACTGAGTGGCACAGGATATGGTAGATCAGTGGTTCTCAACCAGGGCGATTCCCCCGCCACAGGAGACGTTTAATTGGCAATGTCTAGGGGCATTTTTGGTTGTCACAATTGGTGGGAAGGTGCTACTGGCATCCAGTGGGTGGAAGTCAGGGATGCTGCTAATTATCCAGAGATGCACAGGACAGTCCTTCACAACATAGAATCATCTAGCCTAGTAGTGCTGAGGTTGAGAATCATTACCACAGATGCTTAACTGTACACTTTGAGCTCAAAGACATGTATGAGTATTGCTTTGACCTTTGTAATATTGATGTCAATACATATCAGTGAATATCCGTAATAAAATCAATATGAACATCAATATTATGTAATACAAAAACTTTAATGAGCAGCCTGCTATATACCAGGCAAATATATTAATGGGTTTAATGATTCTTATTTATTTATTTGTCAGAGAGAGCGCACAAGCAGGGGGAGCGGTGGGCAGAGGGAGAGGCAGTCTCCCTGCCCAGCCGGGAGTTTGATCCCAGTGTCCTGGGATCATGACCTGAGCTGAAGGCAGATGCTTAACCGACTGAGTCACCCAGGCATTCCTATATTAATGGGTTTAATCATCACAATATCCCTTTTAAATATAACTACTTTCATCATCCTTTTTTAGGTATGATGAAAACAAGGCTCAGAGAGGTTGATCCCAAGTCATGTTTACTAGAATATGTGTCCCTAGTTCATGTATCACCTTAGTTCTTGATGGCTGTAGACAAAATGACCAGCAGGAGGCAGTCTAGGACTTCTGAGGAGCCTGGTAAAGTTCCCCCTTCAGTGTGATGTGGAGAATTGGGGGTGATCAAATCTGCCCCTCACTCCTTGTTGAATTCTGGCCTCTTCTACTGGATTTTCCCCCTCCTAAGGGCTGGTAGGGACTCTCTGGTTTGCGGGGGGCGAGTTGGAGATCCCCAGTTTGCTGTAATAAGTCCATCTAGAAGGTGTTTCTCCTGACAGCTGCTGTCAGGGGGCAGGAAAATGGAGGAAGGGTAGAAACAACCTGAGATAAGAAAAAAGCCTGTTATCAAAAAAAAAGAGTGTCTCCTTCCTTTTTTCTCTGGGGAAGGAGCTGGTTCTTTGCGGTTGTCCCACAGTAGTGCACATCCTGCTACAAGCAGAGGACGGTGGCATCTCGGCTGCTTAATAAAAAGGAGATGGGGAGGGGGTACACAGAGAGGTCCCAAGGTCTTCGAATGCTTTCCTTCTCAGAAATCGTTGAGTCTCTAACGAGCCATTCAGGAGGAGGAAAATCTGCTCGAATGTATTTTTGCATGGGAGGACTTCCTGTGGCAGAAAGGCTCAC